>NC_045430.1:110291257-110602924 GCF_902635505.1 Sarcophilus harrisii
ATCATTTGAAATACAAAGACATTTAAATCTAGCCAAATATAATGTTATACAAGTTTCAAAATACCTTAAGAACTTTGACTTTATATGAGTTATATTCTCAACTATTAATTTTTCACAGAAGGAACTATGGATTATGTTATAGAAATCTTTATTATGAGGAAAGATGCTCACCAGTTAGGACAGTGTCATCATTAGCCTTGGGTAATGAAGTGACAGGAGGAGTGATAGGTAGGTCATCATGAGAGATGAAATCTGATGTTTTCCCAAAGACTCTTACTTCACAGAAAGATAGAAATATTTCTCTCTTTGGGCTGATCACACTCACATATCTTCCTCTCATTGTTCCACATCTGAAAAACTCTGTTTTTCCACGGCTCAAGGAACCAATGACTGCACATCTGAAGGCAAATCACATTTTACATGTCAAGAATCAAAAGTCCAAATTTAAAAGAGCTATAAAGAGTTTGGCAGAAGTGATTAATCCCTTGCTTCATTTATTTTCAGATATGTCCAGAGATCAACATTAAACTAGTTTGTAGACTGGAAATAATAAAAAGTCTTGTCAGGAATGACATCAAAAGGGATGTAAATGACAGCATCATCTATCATCTTTTTGCAGTACCCATATTAGGTAAAATCTTCTCCTCTTTCCCCTTATATTCACAATTAACTTCCTTACTATCTGTGATGTTAATCACTAAATCTTGTATATTCTTCCTTTTCTGTGACATGTCTTGAAGTTACCTTTTTTTGAACTTTTCTTGGACACCTAGTACTGAACAAATTATTGCCCCATAGCAGACACTTCAATGTGACTGTTGATCAGAATATAATCGAATTAACATTTTGTATCTTATGTGGTATATGCTCAGAACACCTCCTGAATGGATCAAAATAAATGGTCTTTCAACTAATCAATCACTCACTTTTAGCTCTGGTTCTTTCAGTTCACCCAAGGCCACTTAGCAGGCACTTCCTTTCTCAAAAACATAGTTCTTAGGAAATAATTTTCCTAACTGTGATTATATAGTGACAATGAGACTCTCAGCCATAGCTTTTTTCCCTAACATTCCAATTCTGTACATAATGGTGAATACTTCTTGTTTCCACATCTAGTCTTCATCTGTCTGGTTATATACTAGCATATCTTTCTATTTATATTGCAAGAGTTTGTTCCCATTTTACTTTCAAGAGATAAAACTTAGCTTCATACTTGGAATTGAAAATGCCACCATTTTCAGGCAATTCCCCAACTAGAATAAATGCTCCATATAATTCTTCTGTACAACAATCTTTTCGAGGGGTGATTGCCACAGATTTCACAGTTTCTGTTGAACCCAAATCCACCATCCACCATGGATTAATTTCTTTGTTTGTTTGAATACAATTGCCTTCATCAAAATCACTTAGGAGAGACCCATCTACAGCTCTTTCAGGAGACCCAAAGGGATTGGAGATGCTGGACTGGAAGGCAGGTTTCCCCTTTGATAACACTGGAGCTGAATGATGACATATGAGGGAAAAAAGTCAATCAACTATCTGATGCAAATTGCAGACTTCATTAATAGAATGAAGAGTTATCCCCAAATCCAGGGACAAAAGAATGACTACCACTTTTAAAAAGTGATATAGAACACTTAACCACTACTCACTGATATTGCTATTATATATCATTTTCACTTTTATGAGTTTACAATCTAATCTAACAAAATGTCCCACACTAATATACCTATTATACTAGTGTATACCTTTCTCTTTTAAGTAGGAATGTGGAAATAAAAAGCCAAGACTACATGACAACATTCAATTTCTCCTTGTAGAGAGCAAAGGCAATTTTCTGGATCCTTCATTCTGATATTTGCATTTGTTAAGCTGATACAATTAGAAGCTCATAATAATGTTTAAGGTAAACTACAAAATGGTACAGGCAATTGTAGATCTTTCTTCATGTTGTATGTGATGACAGTCATAAACATTTATTTAACTTTCCTGGTAACTGCAATCCAAGTACCATTCCAATCAAAGGCTTTTTTGTGTGTGATAAATTCTTTAAACCAATGGACCCATTATGCAAGTGAGCATTTATTACATTCTTTTACTAAAAAGAACATAGGTTCCTTTTAGAAACATTAAGAGAGGAAAGAGTCAATTAATACTAGCCAATTCTACATCAAATATTTCATGTGAAACAAAAATAACTAAAAATATTGAAAATATATAGAGAGGTATTTAAAATATTTAGTTATTAAAATAGAAAAGAATCCATAGGAGAAAAGAACTTACTATTTTATGATTCTGATGATGGATATTGTACTAATCCCCCTCAACATACTTACCACAATTCCTAGAATTCTGTCTGAAACTTAACTTGCAATAAAAAGTGAGTTCCTATTTTGTCAGTCGGATATGAATACAGAAAGGAGTAGAAAAAGGAATTAGAGGAAGAAGAGGAAATAAGGAAAGAAATAGAATGTGGTGTGAAGACTGAATGAAATTGGAATTACTTTCAAAGGGAAGAGTATAATTAGAAGAGAGGCTTATTTCATAAAACTTTTTAGATCTGCTACCTTAATAATATCTGATTTGAGGAATGAAAGTCAGAAAAATGTGGTTGATCCATTCTGATGAAAAAATATACTCACCAAAGTTGTTCTCTGTGAGATCAAAATTATAGTAAGAACTATTAGAACCATGATTAGTTATCTGTTGGTCATCATCAGAAGTAGGTGGTAAGGTGGAAGAGGAATCATAGAAGACATTGTTTTTTGAATTCAAGGTTTTTCCAAAAACTTTCAGATCACAAAATGATAAAACCTTTTCTTTCCCTGGTTTTGTGATTGTTACATATCTGCCATTCATTTCTGAACAATTGAAAACTTGTTTTATCCCAAGACCCACGGAAGGGATGATTGCACATCTGGAGGGAAATAGTATTATTAATTGCAATAGTATTGAGGTGATTTTACTTTGGCTATGCAGACAGAAAAGTAAAGATGAATTATCTATCCTTTTGTGTTGTTAGGCAGTAGTAGTTACCGTGGCTGCCTAATATTTAAGCTCCATTTATTCCTTATTCATTAAAATAAAGATTAACACTAAAATGAAGAATGATTTTACTCAAATATACCACTTGTGTCCTTCAGGGCTTAGTTTAGCAAAAAATTAATGCTTTGACTTGATGTTTCTAAAGATATGTAAAGGAGGGGGATTGATGTGAGGAGGAGAAGAGAAGCACAGACTGTGAGTACCAAGAAGTTAACAAACTTCATTTGCCTAAAGTTTTCTTTTCAGCTATAAGTATAGTTAGCTTCAGAAACACCCTATTTGAACATAGTCTGTAATTATGATGGAATACCATTGTTCTGCAAGAAATGATGAGCAGGATGCTCTCAGAAAAATTTGGGAAGTCCTCCTTCAACTCAAGCAAAGTGAAATACACTGTATACAAAAGTAATAGTAATATTGTGAGATGATCAGCTATAAATGACTTTGCTTTTCTCAGCAACACAATGATCCAAGACTATAATGAAGGACTTATGATGAAAAATTCTATCAATACCCAGAGAAAAAAACTGATTATATCTGAACACATATTGAAACATACTTTTTCTTTTTACTTTACTTTTCTTGAGGATTTTTCTTTTACAATTTGACTTTTATTGAAAGGTTTTGCATAACTTCACATGTGCCTTCTCAATGGGGGTAGAGGGGAAGAAAGGGAGAGAATATGGAACTCAAAGTTTTAAAAAGAAATGTAAAAAATGTCTTACATGTAAGTAGGGAAAATAAAAATATTAAATTAAAAAATATCTCTGACAAAAAGAAATATCTTATTTGCAAAGTGATTCTTCACTCCATTACCAACTCACCAGCTTTTTTTCCCTTGAGGTAATTGGGGTTAAGTGACTTGCCCAGGGTCACATAGCTAGGAAGTGTTAAGTGTCTGAGAGCAGATCTAGACTCAGTTCCTCCAGACTTCAGGGCTGGAGCTCTAGCCACTGTGCCACCTAATTGCTCCCAACTTATCAACTTTTAAATGAGAAGGCATAGGTCAATACCTGGCATTCCACTTTCCGCCTTGATCAGATGAGTCTCCCACCAAAATCAGGGTTCCTTTTATTAGTTCAGGACAGCAATCTTTTCGATTGGTGATTGACACATATCCTAGAGTTCGTGTTGAACCCAAATCTATCATCCACCAAGGATCATTCTCCTGGAGAGTTTGAACACAATAGTTACTTTGAATAGATCCATTCATAGGTTTTTGAAGAAATGGGGAAAGAACGAAGACACTGGACTGTGAGGTTGGTCTTTGTTTTGACAATAATGGACCTGAAGAGATGAGAAAAGTGAGAATAGATGGTTAGAGACCAAGTGACAATTGCATCCTTCAGGATAATATTTGTGAGGGTGTAGCTTAGTGTTGTGGAAAGATTGCTGGCTTTGAATTTAGAGATCTTGGATTCAGGTTCAAGTTTTGACACATACTAAGTGTAAGCCCTTGGACAAGACCTTTTATTACTCTGGACCTCTTTTTGCTCCTTTCCAAAGTGAAGAGGTTGGATTGACTCTAAATCCTTTGAGGAGGAAAACATGAGGATAAAAAGTTCTTCATCTCAGATCTTGTGAATCAAAGGAAAGGAAGAGTTACTTGAGAGACAAAAGGAATACTTGAATAGTCATTAATTGTCATTCTTAACATTAGGACCTATTAATACTTATAATGACCACAAACTACATAACACATTCTATTGATTTGGCTTCTCTATACATTTGTAGAATAGAAGAAACACATCCATGTACAAGTTTTCCTGGGGGCCTCAGTTTTGTAAAGTAACTCTTAAACATAGAAGTCAACTACTAATTTCCAGTGCTCCAGTCTGAGGGGAAGATTTTCAAACTTGATTTAGTCATCTGCTCTAGTGACTACCCTTCTCAACTTTTTGTCATTTATAAATCCGATCAAGTTGAATTTTATAAATTTTTAAAAATCACTAACAAGAAAAAATTAAAACCTGAATAGGGATGAGTAGAGAGGCCATACCTAGACTATTCCCTCCACATGAACATTTATTTTTTAATCATTTCTCTTTGTAGATAGTCAATTCAGCTATAGTTGTATTTTATTGTTTGTTCATTTACCTATATATTTCAAATTTCATTTCTACTCTTTATTAAAAAAACCAAATGACCTTCCTTCATGTGTCTGCACTTAATACTTAATCTAAGTCAGTGAAGGGAAAGGGATATTGATTGGGCCTTTAGTTCCTTTAGTTAAAGGGAATTCTGTGGAGAGAAATATCCCACCACTAAAATGGATACTTACTTTTCTGCCATTTAAGAGTTTTAGAGAATTTCCTGGGACATTGTGAGATCAAATGATTTGCTGAATCCAGGTCATCTTGGCTTTGTGGAGACTGACTCTTTATCCACTAAGTTAAATTGTCTTTCAGCACAACTTGGCTACAACAGCTATGGCTTTTGGTGTAACAGGCACACATGGCAATATAGGCAGCGCAACTTGTTTCTCCCCTCACAAATTTTTTTTCTTCCTAAACTCAAACAATCTCCCCTAAAATGTTCATCCAAGTTCACTATGTTATTATTTATCCCTGGGAATCTTCTTAAAAAGAAGAAATTTACCAGAGGTGGATAAAAATTAATGAGACTTCATTCAAATGATCAATGCTTGAGAGATGGAAGGTTCATGTCAAGAAAGGTCAGGATTATTAGAGAAAGATGTGAGGAGTATGAGAAGTTAGGTTTCCACAGATATTGTCAAAACAGAATGAAGGAAATGGTGAAATATCTTGTTAAGATATCTCTAAGCAGTCACTGTGTGAGTCAAAGAACTGATAAAATTCCTGATAAAGGGATCTAGGCCTAAACTAGCCCAAACTAGCTAGTGTCAATGACAGGGCACAAGCCTTTTGACATATGGTGAATAAAGAAAATTGTAAATCTGACCAATCATAACTCAGATTGTAAATCCAATTAATTGTAACTCAAATTATAAATCCTACCAATTGTAACTTGGATTGTAAATCTGACCAAATGTAACTCAGATTCTAAATCCAACTTGGACCAATCTGAGCATTGAAGGGAGGTGTAAAGAACCAGAATGAAAGTATAAAGCTTGCTCTTGCTTCTGTATTGGTATGTGTCTGACTTGGGAGCTTTTCTTGAAACTTGTCAAAGGATTCTTCTCTCATTCTAAAATTTTAAAAATGTTGATTCTAACACTCCTCCTGCACTAGCTTCCAACTAGGGAAGCAGTGGGCAGTGGCAGCTCGTCCCGGGCTTACTCCCCCAAAACAGTTGGGTTATAAGGACTCTTTTTGAAAATAGAGAAATAAGATCCCAAGCCTGTCTTGAGCCTGCTCTTAGGACCTCTTTTGGATGTTCTTATCTATCTCGGGGTTCTGTTCTTTTACAACAGCAATCTTGAGGAGTGTTGTGGAAGAACATGAATGACCTTTTGCAAATTACCCTCAGAACCTCCAAATGTTCCCCAAAGCTTTCTTGAGCTTAATTTTGTTATGATCAAAATCTGTGATAAAGAGATACTGATGTCCAAGGTTCTGAACATGATCTCTTTATGAGCCAAGTTTAGCAATTGCCAATGAAAAGACCCAGGACAAATCAAAGATACAGCTGATAAAGCAAGTCTTTTATAGAGTTGGTTACATAAGTTACTAGTGATGCAAACTAAATTAAGATTGTCATGGAGAGAGAGAGTGGGCAAACATTGGAGAACAAGATTGACTTATCTTCCTTCCCTACTCTCAACCTCTTCTATAGTCAGCAAAAAGCCAGATTTTGAATCTGTGTTCAGATGTTAGGAGCCAAGAAAAAAGAATCAAATTCTTACAAATTTTACTGAGGCATATACTATTAGGTCTGTTTGATCTTATTGATTGTATTGATTAGATTGTACTGATTAGATGTAATTATTAATCTAAAATTAATAAAGAATACAAATTAATGTGGGTATTAATTTTTGATTTCACAACTTCCTAATCTATTTTGCAAAGGTTATTGAAGTATATATATGGAACTCTTCTTGATCCTGTTAATTTTCGTCTGTTCCCCTTGTTGGTATCACTAGTTCCTTGTGATCCTTGTCTTATTGTGGTTTTGACTTTCATTTATTCCAATGATAGCAATTTTGGATAACAAAAGGGGTTAACAAAACCTTACATTCTTGGGTTTGCGGTGGTTGGATTTGGCTTTTTACCTACCCACTATGACTTTAGGTGTGATCTTAGAGCCCAAAGTATTTTCCCAAGTGATCTACAGAAGAGTAATATAAGAAGTACAGGAACTTTGATGGCAACTAGAATGTTTTTATGCCTCCTGAAATCTTACAGATACTTTTTAATAGTCTTTTAGTGTCCCCTGGTTGGATTTAATTACCGGGGAGGGAGACTAAAGTTACATTACTGAAGATGAAAGGCTAAATGAAAAGGCATTCTTGTGAAAAGGCATTCTTCATCCTTTGATGTAGAAAGATTCAGAGATGTTGACACTGTGAAGAGGGGAGCCACATATCCATCTTGAAGCATTGGAAGATGAAAAAAAATCAGCAACCTCCATACAATTAGGAGCTAGCAGGGACCTGCTTGGGGGAGTGTCATGAACATCTCATTTTTACCACAATCCCCCTTTTATACCCATAGCAATAAAGAATGTAGGACTTTTACTGAGTCCTGACCTGAAGACATATCAACTAGCTTGAGGTATGGAGAAGAAAGAGTAACATTTATCAGCAATGGGATGTAGGGCTGAGCAGTACTCCAAAAATTACAGTTAAAAATCCTAAAGAATAGTGATAAAATGCCAATGAATAGGGAGGATGATATCAAAGGGCAAAGTTGTAGTGGATTACACTTATGGCAAGATAGTTCAGCATTCCTATGGCAGATTTCCCAGATTTCACAGGAGCAGGAGAAATCTGGACAATATACGAACCTTTTCTCAGAGTAATGTTTTAAAATGCATAATATAAAGCACATGGAAGAAACAATTATAATGACATAAAAATTTCTAAACACCTTTAAAAAAAGTTTCTAGACCTTAGATTAAGAACTCAGGTTTTACATGAATTACATTCTCAACTATGAATCTTTTACAGAAGAAATTATAGATTATATTACTGAGGTCCCTATTATGAGGAAAGAATATCTTATTTTGTGACACCTTTTTGAGGTTTTCTCGACATAGATACTTGATACATAGATGCCATTTCTTAAACTCACCAATTAAGTCTGAGGCATTGCTAGCATTGGGTGTTGAAAGCTGAGATTCAAGACTGGGTGTTGGAAGACTAGGAGAGATTGACTCGGATGCTTTTCCAAAGACTCTTACTTCACAGAAAGATAGAAATGTTTCTTCTCTCTTTGGGTTCACAACACTCACATATCTTCCTCTCATCATCCCACATCTGAAAAACTCTGTTTTTCCATGAGCCAAGGAACCAATGATGGCACATCTGAAGGAAAACCATATTTTAATTTGGAAAGACTCAAATATGCTAAATGAAAACATCTGCATAGAAGTCAAAGATGATTAATCCTTTGCCTTATTTTAAGGAAGGTTCTCAGACTAGCATTAAATCAGGTTTATACATTGGAAATAAAACAAAGGTCTTCTGAGGAAGAACATCACAAAAGTTGTCCCCTGGGCTGCAGATGCCATCACCAATCTGCCATTTCCTTAGAATACCCATGATAGGTACAATAACCTTCTCTTATCCCATATCCTTTCATTAATCTCTATGGAGCCTCCGCTGCTAGTCACTAAATCTTGTTTATTCTTCCACATTCTGCACTTTATTTTTTGGTCTTCTCTTCCACACCTAGCTCAAGATCCCTAGCCCTGAGCACATTGCCAACACATAGTAGATACAGTAAAATAACTGTTGATTGGAACACGATGGAAGTAAAGCTTTTGGTTCCTCTGTGGTCTATGACTACTTCACCCTCAGTGGATGATCATAAATGGTCTTCCAACTAGTGGAAGAAGTCTAGCTTCTGCCTTTTTCAGCTCACCAAAGCACAGCTACTGGCATCTTTCTTTCTTAAGCACAGTTTTTGTCTAATCTTAGATTTTCTTCCTGACATTCAAGACGTGGAAGCAATGGTGAGTACCTCTTGAGCACAGCATCTATTCTCCACCTCCCTAATTGTATTCTAGCATATCTTGCTGGCTATATGTGAAACCTTGTTCATGCCAACCATCAGGTACTTACAAGAAAGACTAGTAGACCTTAGCTAAGAAAAATATGAAGGGAGTCAAATGCCAGAATTATCAGGATATTGCATTTCAATGAATCCATGACTTGTTTTAGCCCCTCCCACGTGTCAGACTCTGTGGTAGGCACTGGAATCACAAAGGTGAAAAAGAGATAGCTCCTGTCCTTGGAGACTCACTCTCTCTTCGATTTCAGGGAAGACTATGAGGTCAGAGAGATCAGGACAAGTGGAGATGGCTCTGGGTGGAGGGGAGCACCTCATGGGGCAGTTAGGAGTGAAGGAGGAGATGGGGGCAGAGGGAGTATGGCTGCTATGGGATGAGGAAAGGGGGATGGTTGGGAGCTTACTGCTGAGGGTCTCAATTTTTCTTGTAAATGTGGGACAAGGTTCTCAGCTGAGAGGGTGAGGCAGAGGGAGACGTGGAAGATTTCAGAGATGATGAAAACATTTGGCAGCGTTACTGTGAGCAGTAGGATTGATGAGGGAGGTGAAGTAGGATTGTCCAGCCCCTGTGAGAAAGCCCTCCTTTAAAAAGGAGAAGAAACAATAGTAGCTGAGAGTGTTGGACCCAATCGGAATGATGGCAAGATTTTCTCCCCTTTGTGTGTAGGCACAAAGACCCTTATGGTGAGTAACAAATTTATGTTACACATAGACTGCAGGCTGAGGTGTCTGGTAAGACTGGATGGCTGGAAGGGAGTTACTGCTAAGGACTGACAGCTCTAGGTACAGGGTTAGCTGTAGAAAGTCTGAGGGACAAATTTTGCTCAGCACTGAGTGTTCCCCACTCACTGAGGTAGAGTAGGGAGGCTGCAGAAAGCCTGAGCATCACTGGCTGCAGCCAGCTGGTAGAATCTTGGGCATGGCTCAGACTGGCAAATGGTGTTTGCACTTCTTGGAAGACCTGAGGTCTCCTACCTAGTTGCCATCATGATTTCCCAGGTTTCATCTGGGGGATATCTGATTAGAAGCACAATAAGGAGGTCTTTTCTGTGTCTGGGATGGCTGGAATGAAGTGCCTTTTACGAATCTGTTAAGAGACAAGCTACTCTGACAAACATAACAACATGGGGCTGCTTCTTCCTCTGCTCCTGAGCAATGGCCCGGATTCAAGCTTTCTGGTTCAAATTCTGAATCTCCAAGTAGAAAGCCCTGCCTCTGCTGGAGGGGTGTCCAAGTTCTTTCAAATTAAAGGGCTTAGACAAACAGCTAAGGGCTGTTTCTAGCAGGCCATGCTCTGGCTGGGTGGTGGGGTTAAAACAAGATCCTCAGCCCTAGGTAGTTGCACCCTCCCAGGCTGTAGCCTTTCTGAGGGGAGGGGCAAGAGCCGAGAGCAGGAATGGGAGCAGCAGCCCTAGTGATGGCAGGCAGGGGGGAAAGCCCCATGGCAGAGTGCCAAGGGCCAGAGAACTTGGGCAAGGAAGGGAGAAAGGGGACAGAGACCTCAAAGATGGGGGCTGGGGACAGAGAAGCAAGAGTAGGAGGAGGAACACATGGGGGATGAGACAAGTGATGGCTAGAGACTGACAGGAGAGCTTTTCTCAGTCCTTTTATTTTCACTTGGAGGTTTTTTTTTTTTAAGATTGTGTGTGTGTGTGTGTGTGTGTGTGTGTGTGTATGTGTGTGTGTGTGAGGTTAGGTTTTTAGAGTATTGTAGCCCTAACCTCAGTTTCCCAAAAGACTCATAGTTTTTACTGTGTGATTCTCCTTAGAATGGTGCTTTTGGGGAATTCATATAGCAGAACTATTACTATGCTACCCTCTTTCATTTATAATAATAGTCAATACATAGTATTTTGAAGGCTGAGAAGCACTTTCCCCATCTTTTCTCATTTAATCTTTAAGATTATTTTAAAGAGAAAAAGTTGAGCTTCATACCTGTTATTGGGCATCCCTCCTTCATCACGGGAGTCCCCCACTAGAATCAATGCTCCTTGTAATTCTTCAGTACAACAATCATTCCGAGGGGTGATTGCCACAGATTGCACGATTTCTGTAGAACCCAAATCTACCATCCACCAGGGATTCATTTCTCGATCTGTTTGAATACAAGTGCCTTTTTCAGAATCACTGAACAGAGACCCATCTACAGCTCTTTCAGGAGACCCAGAGAAATTGAAGATGCTGGACTGGAAGGCTGGTTTTCCCTCTGATAGCACTGGAGCTGAAATGATGAGATATTTGAAGAAAATTCAATCAACCCTCAGATGTAAAATGAAGGCTCTATTATTAGAAAGAAGAGTTGTTCCTTTTACTCAGAGACAAGATAATTATGACTATCTTAAAGAAATGACATAAAATCCACTGTCCTTTCTAATGTATTTCATTTTAAATTTTATTCATAATATAATTCATTAAATATACTATACTAATATACCATCTTCTAAGAAGTTATGTGGAAAGAAAAAATCAAGACCACAATATCGTTTGCATCAAAGTCATAATTTTCTTTTCGACTTTGCTTGTGAAGTCCTGGTTTATTGGTCAAAAGCCATTTTTTTTCTTTCTTTTTTCCCTATATATACAATTTCTGAAAAAATTGACAAGATAATAGATGAGAAGTGAAAAATGATGTTAGGGTGAATTGCAAAATGATGCAGGGATTGGAAGGATTGTCTACAAGTCATATCTACTGCCTTTCATAAGTGTTTATTAAATGTGGTTGCTAAATGCAGTCTAAATAGCATAGCAAAATGAAAAAAAAAACTTTAGATATATTGGCCAACCGATGATACATTCTGTGAATCAGCACTTTAATTCATTCTTTTGCTAAATAGGACATGGACTCTTCTCTAGAAACTTTAAAAGACACGTGAAGCAATTAGTTTTAACAAATTATTTACATAGAATATTCCAAATGAAATTTCCAGAAAGGTTTAAAAATATTGAGAATAAAAAGATGTTTAAAAATATCTAGTTACTAAAAATATAAATGGGTTCATGTGAGAATGGAGAGGTTCACTCAATAATTTTTACTCTTGATAATGTTTGTTAGTATAGTGATTCTCCTATTCATCTGCATCACAATTCACAGAGCACTTTCTAAAAATTGTCTTCCAAAATAGAATGTATTTGTATTTTGTGAGCAGGTTATGAATGCTGAGAGGAGTAGAAAAAGTAGAAAGAGACAATTAAGTAAGGATTGGAAATATTTTTAAAAGGAAGAATGTTTGGGGGAATGATATAAGACAATTCACTTTTCACAGAACCTCTAAGGAATTGTTGCCTCAATCATACATGATTTGAAAAAAAATGTCACAAAAATGTCACTGATTCACTAGACAAAAGTTTACTCACCAAAGTTGTTCTCTGGGAGATCAAAATTATATGATGTAGCTGAAGAATTATCATTCTTGAGTGTTTCTGGGACATCACCAGAAATAGGTAACAATGGATAAAAATTATTGGAAGTTTCCAAATTACTGCTATTTGAATCCCAGGGTCTTCCAAAGATTTGCACATTACAAAATGATAAAACCTTTTCCCCTCCCGGATTGGTGATTGTCACGTATCTTCCTTTCATTCTCCCACACTTGAAAATTTGTGTCATCCCTGGACCCAAAGAAGGAATAGTTGCACATCTGAAGAAAAACCACAATTGTCATTTGCTACGAATGTTGAGACTGAATGCAGGTCACACCAGATGACAACCATAGGTGATTAATTTATTCACTTTTATTATTATAACTATGCAGCCTAATAGATCAGCTCTGTTTATTTCCTATTAATTAAAAGAGACTTTCTGCCAAAATGATCAGTCCTTGAAGATTGAAATTATCAAAAGTCTATACACATCACTTGATGAGATATGAGCATCCTTTTAAAAATCCCTTTTAGATTGATGGGGAGAGATTGTTTTCTGACTTTCACATCTCATTTTATGTTTTGCTCCTAGATAAGGTGGCTAGTCCTTCACATTTTCTCCTGAAATATTTCCCAGGTTATACTTTTTTCCCCTCCAGGAACCATTTTGGCATTGGACACTGTCAATCAAGCTTATTCAAAACTTTGTGCTAGTGTTCAAAAATCTGTTATCATTGAGAAGTTGCCTCCTGCCCACTCACTCCATTATATATATATATATGTATTTATTTATTTATCAAGCAGCATTTCTATGTGACATTGTAGCTACAAAAGAGAGTGCATCTTGGGCTGCATTAGAGGGGGCATTGTGTCCAAGACTTAGAGAGTTTAAACTCCTGCTGTACTCTTATTGATCAACCCACACTTAAGATTATGAGCAGCTGTCATATTTTAAGACAGATATTGGTAAACTGAAGATTATTCAGAAGAAGGGCCTTGAGATAATATCATTTGAGAGTCAGTAGAAAGAATTGGGGATTTTTGACCTGAAAGAAATTTGAGGACATTTGTTGGAAATACAAATAAATAAAAGAAATAAAAAACGAATTAGACTTGCTCTATTTGACCTTTATAAGGTAAACTCAATATTAATAGGGATATCAAACAAAGTGGCTATTTTAGACTTGTTTTTAGGAGCACTTCAACAAATAGGTAATCTATTGAATAGGATTAAGTGGCCTTGGAAGTTAGGTATTCTTTACTCCCTGAAAGTCTTCACACAAAGGCTAAATGATTTTTCTTCTAATGATGACTTTCTTCTAAATATTATATCTTTAACAATGATCAATATATTTACTGCTAAGCATATAGTAGGCACATGATAAATGCTTCCAATACTAAGAAATAACTAATCCAATAAGTGAACAGAAGATTAAATGAACATTTCTTGAGTATCATGCATGAATAGTTATAAACAGAAAAGGAACAGGATTAATGAAATTTTGGATGAAGAATATCCTTGGGATTAACTTTTTGGTAGCCTTACTTCTGATCCATCACCCTAAATGGGTCAGTTCAATCTTCCAGTTTCAACTTGTTTTTATTGTTTGTTTATTTTATTCAAATATATCATCTTTGGAAATTGATTTGATTCCAATATCTTTTTTAAATAAATAAAAATTCTTTTGCTTTATTGTCTCAAACATATTTATCAGAGAGAGGAGGAAGTAGAGAAGGAGAAGACAGACTGTGGCCACCAAAAAGTGAATATGCTTAGTATTATGTTAGAATCAACTTCATGGCCTTAAAATTTTCATTTCATTTGAATATGTGAAAATTTGCCCTCACAAATAATAAGCTTAAAAAGTGTTAAGGCAACCCATTACCATTTCACCCACTTTGAAAAGGAAGAGCAAGATCCATACCTGGCATTCAACTTTCCATTCTGTTCATGTGAATCTCCTACCAAAATATTAACTCCATTTATCTGTTCATGACAGCAAACTTTTCGATTGGTTATTGAAATGGAGTCTACAATTTGTGTTGAATACAAATCTGCCATCCACCAGGGATCATTCTCTTGCAATGTTTGGACACAATGGTCACTTTGAGAAGACCCATCCATAGATTTATCAGGAAATTGAGAAGGAATGAAAACACTGGACTGAGAGGTTTGTACTTTTTGTGTCTGTTCTGGATCTGAAATGAGGATAAATGTGGGGCAGATGTTAGACGCCAGATGAAAAGAATTATGGGGTCTGATGGCAATGGCTCTGGCGTCCCTATGACCTTGGTCAAGGTCCTTTCTTCACTATCTTCATCTTCACTTTCCTTATCTTTAAAATAAAAGAGTTGGATTGATGGCTTGTTGTTCTCTGAGGTCTTTTTAAGCTCCCCATCTCAGATCTTATGACTTAGAATGAAGATGTATGATTAGAATGAAGAACCACTCCATGAATAAAAGATTTGTCATTTAAACCATTTACCTTCAGTCATTGTCAATATATCTTTATAATTTATTACTATCTAAAATTATAATATCCCATGTCACTGACATTATCTATTTCCAAAATATTTGTAAAATAATAGAAATTTGCTTGTTTAGCAGTTGACCTCCTATAAATCACTCCCAGAGATTCTGGATGTGCCCCAAATTTTCTGAGTTTAACTTGATAATTTATTCTGTATGTTACTGAGGAATATATTTGAACTCTTCTTGAATATAGCCATTGTCAGTCTGTACCTCCTATTGGGATCATTAGTTCCATGTGATCCCTACTTGCTATGTAATATTCTTCACTTCTTAAATCAAAATTTTCTTTCTTACCTTCCCATTCTTCCTTGTCTCCCCCATTGATACCCCAAGAAAAATCAAACCCATTACACATGCATATAGTCAATCAAAATAAATTTCCCTATTTGCCATGTCCTAAAAAAATATTTATCTTGAATTTTGCTTCCCATACCTTTCTATCAAAAGATGGATAGCATGTTTTATCATGAGTTCTCTGGAATCTTATTCAATAATTACACTGATAAAAGTTCAGCACAGTAGTATTTCATCATATTTATATGCCATAATTTGTTTAGTCATCACCTAACTTATGGATACCTCTTGAGATTTCCATTCTTTACCACCTCAAAAATAGCTATAAATATTTTTTTAATATCCTAAGAATTTTCTTTGCTTGGACTAATCCTTCCTTAATTCATCCTCTTTCTATTTCCCCTTCCCCTTTCCTTTTTTGTTTCCTATTTCATTGTTGAGTGAAATATATTTCTGAACCCAGCTCTCTCTGTGTTTGTGTTTGTATATTCTTTCTTCTTTTACCAGTTCTGATGAGAGTGAAATTCAAGAATCAGATGCTCTTGTCTTCTCCTTCCTTCTTGTTTATATTGATGTCCCTTGGTGCACCTTCATTATGTGAGATGATTTTCACTAACCTTCCTTGCCCTTTTCTCCCCCCACTACTTAACAGTGTATTTCCCCCCCATCTTCATCCTAAGAACCATGGAACCTTTTCCCCTAATTTACAGCTGAAATTTATCATAATGCTCTCTCCCTTATTAGAATGCAAGATCCTTGAGAAGCAGGGACTGTCTTACTTTTCTTTTTGTATTCAGTGCTTGGGACAGTGTTTTGCATGTAATGTTTAATAAATTCTTCATCCATCCATCCATCCATTTATTTATTCATTCATCACTTGATAATTTCTCCTTTGATATTCATTCTTACTAGATATACCATCTAGCCAGATCCTGGTGACAATTACCTATAAGATTCCAGATCCTAGATCATCTCCTCACTCCTGCGCGCCCCCCCCCCCTTTATTAAGGAGCTCACAATCAAATTCCTAATTTTATACAGGGGACCTTTAATATGCATGTTGATGATGTAGGATGTTTGAACATCCTAACTTTCCAGTTCATTAGTCTTTTCAATTCCATCTCAGCCTCACTGTTATAGGCGGACCTTTCTTAGGCTAATATCCTGATCATATAAGTTTTGCATGGAAATAAAATAAGATACTCGTAGGTCATTCAGTTAGTAAAAAATATCTCAGTAGAGATTTTCTTAGTTATAGAATAGAAAGAATAGTAAACAAGGATACTATCACATTTAACAAGTATATTTGGTCCCATTTCCTCCATGTGGAACTGTTCCTGATTTACAGGGTGGGATTTAGTGTCTGGTATCATTTGGTCATCTGAAGGCCCATAACTACATGAAACTAAGCCTTTTTATGTCCTTATGTGACCAAGAGCTTAATCAATAAGGCCAGAGGATATCATGAATCTAGGAATGTGACCAGAATTATAAGGAAGTAAAAACCATGCCGTAGTTTGAAGTATATATCTTGGAAACAAGAAAAGTCAGGAACAACATGACAATTTCCTATAAATATTGTGACAACAAATATGACAATATCCTATAAATATGGATCATATTGCTGAAAAGGCATTAGACTTGTTCTGCTCAGCTCCAGAAAAATAGAACTGAGGATCAATAAATAAAAGCAGCAGGGAGGCCTGTTTCAACTCGATACACTTCCTTGCAACAAGGCTATCTGAAAATGAAATGATGTCACTGGAGATCTTCAGTCTATGAAGGGATGGCTACTTGCCAAAATTGATCCAGAGGAAAGACCTGTGATCTAGTCTGAAGTCAAACTAGATGATTTTTGCCATTTCTTCTATCCCATTCTATGATAATGTGAAACCAAGATCATTGGTGTAATCCTCAAATGAACCAAAGGTATTTAGAAACATTCTACTTTTTACATTCATCTGACCATATATTAAGAAGATTTAAAAGGAGAGTGATGAATACCCAACATAAATATCATTGCCTAAAGATCAATTCCATGTTTCTTAAGTCCTTACAAAAGGGCATACTTAAAAATGCTTCAGGATTCGGTAAATTGTGAGGAAAGAAGATATGAAAGATAAAAGATTAAATTGAAAAGAAAGGGTTGTTACCTCTGCTTTTTCATAATAATTTTTTAAACAAAACTTGGAAGATAGTGTTGCTGTACTTAGAAGTATAAACACATTTTGTTTTGATAGATATGTATTTTTTGAAACAATGAGCTCAACATTCTTATGATTTGATTAATTTTCACTATATTGACTTATGAATTAAAATTGTTGAACCAATCAATGAATATATGTAGTTAACTGATTTTGTGAATACAATCTAAGACAATCTTATAGAAAGGAGAGATTCAGATTCTTGCTAGTCATTCTTTGCCATTCACTAAACTAAATAGTAGAAAATGAAAAGATTGATGAATATATGCATATTCATACTTCATACACATAAACACCATAAGGAACATAGTAAATATGATCACAATATATTTACTCACCTATAAATTTAATAAAAATTTGTAGGAATCAATCTTATAAATTATAATTTATGCTTTGTCTAGTCTCCTAAAGTAAAATAAATTAAATAATGAGGTAATTATCTGGTATTTTAGTGTGTTTTTCCTTTAAGATCACCATATACTTGACAAAAACAAGTAGCTCAACCTGGGTGGGTTTTTGGTGGGAGTGTTTATTCATATTGTTATTCACATATTCACATATATTATTCACATATTGTTGCAGAACCCAATAGAGTCAATCATGAGACAAGTGGGATGTCTGAAACATGAGAACCTCTCACACAGTTCATTCTAAAAACACATTTAAAACTTCTAAATCAATTCAATCAAATACAATTCAAAAATAATTTTTTATCACTTACTACATACAAAATTCTGTGCTAAGTATTGCTAAAAATGGGAGTCTGGAAACCGCTTCTTACATTATGAATATTTTGCAGTGACTTTATTTGTTTAATTCCATTTTGTTTAATTTGGGATAGAGAAAAACCAATTTTAGGGTGCATTGAAATTCTTCTACAATGTTCATAAACACAGCTTTATTTAACTTTTATGTTATATGGGAGAACTGTTTCTCAAAAGGCATTTCATTTACCTGAGTACAGAAAATATACTTACCAGTGGGCTGGTGCTGGGTAATATTTTCCTTCATAATTAATTCATTTTTAAGCTTAGCATATGGCATTTTAACAAACACTTGTACCTCACACATTGTTAAAATCTTTTCTGATCCTGGAACTGTGAGGGTCACAAATTGTCCTTTCATTCTTTTACACTGGAAAAATTGTTTTTTTTCTGGAGCCAAAGTACGAACCATAGCACATCTAGACATAAATCATATTGTCATTCTTTATAAGACTGCTTAGGCTGTTTAAAGAAACTTAAAGTAGAAAAAAGTCATTAAATTATACATATAAAGTAATAATAATAATAATTCTACTAGGAATATGCACCAAGGATATCAAAGAGTGAAAAGATTCACACATATAAAACATTTTTAGCAAAAATTCTTGTAGTAGCAAAGAACTGGAAAGAATGTGGAGAATAATAGCATAGGAAATCCCTCTGTTGGAGAATAATAGCATAGGAAATCACAGATATGAAGAATTCTGAGAAATTTGGCATTTGTATGAACCAAATCACTTAATAACTGCTTGTTGCCTGAGTGATTGATGCCAAGAGAAATAAGTAGAACCAGGAAAACAATTTACATGCTGCCCACAAAAATGTAAAAGAAAGCAATATGGAATGATATCAGAATTGATAGATGCCATGTCCAGTCATGACTTCAAAGAAGTAATAGTCTTTCTCCTTCTTTTTAGTAAAAAGGAAGTACAATATAGATGTAGAATGAGGCATACATTTTCAGATGTGGCCAATATTGACTTATTTTACTTTACCTGAACATATTGTTTATAAGGAAGGCTTTCCCTTGGGTAGAGGGCAAGGGAATTGTTGAAAGTGACAGTGATTTTTTTTTTAAAAGGGAGAATAAAACTTTCTTTAAAGAAAGAGGAAACAAATAAGGTATCTTGAATAATTTGGTTAAAAAAGAAGCCTTTCTTTTAAAATTTTTATTTCTGGTTCAGTACTGAAAAATACAAAAGGGCTAACCACCCTAAAAATACACAAGGTGGTTACAAATTAAGCAGAGGAATATGAATCATTCCAGGGCATGTACTTTCATGCCAGAAAATGGTTCCCCTCCTCTCAATCTTTATACTATATCATCTTATTCTAATTTTATCTCTTGGTGGACCCTTTATTGCCAGGGACAAATCGTTCGCTTGTGGTTTTAATCCAATCTACTTTGGTCTTCAATGGAATATTGCTCTATCAAGCATTATTTTGTTCGTCTTTATTCTCTCTCTTCCTACCAAGTTCTTCCTTTCTGCCAACAAACGTGTTCAGCACTCTCTTAATCTACTAAGTTTTCCCTTGACACTGTCATTCTCTCAAGTTATTGTCCTATTGTCCTTCTTTTCATTGCTAAATTTCTTAAAAATGTATTTTCTTGCTTTTCTTTTTTTCCCCTCACCAATCCTCTTCAACTCCATGAAACAGTTTTCTCTGAGGCTACAAAGAAAAATCACTTAATTATGAAATACAATGGCCTTTTCTCAGACCTTATTTTCCTTGATCTCTAGTTTTTGAAATATTTTAAGCTTGGACACTCAGGTAAGCAGTTCAAATCTTATAACTATTCTGAAGCTAAATGATCTCTTGTACCAGTTTTTATTCTCCATTATAGTATGTCATTATCTACTTCTCCCCAAACCAGATTCACTTTCTTCTGCCCCTGAGCTTTTAGTTTTCTAAAATTTTAAAAATACATTCTATTAACATATAATTATTTGTATAATTGTGATATGTTACTCATATATTTATTAATATTTTACATTTTTATTAATGTTTGTTTTTATATTGCCTGTATTTCCCCCTGTACCTTTCCATTCCCATTTCTCAGTGAGCCTTCTCATATAACAAAGAATTCCTTTGATCGTTTTCAAAGATCACTCAAAGACCTCTCTCTCTCTTTGAATGCCTTCAGTTCTTTTTGAACATCTCATCTTTCTTCGTTTCTTCAAATTACCCTTTAAGCCTCTGCACTACCTCCAAGCCAGTTTATTCCTGATCTGAAAAGATCATATCTCTGGCTATAATTTTATACTCCATTATTTAGTTTAACTCAGAACTTGTACACTTTATTTAACTGAGAACTTGTACACTTTATTTTTAATCTTTCTAATTAGATGGTTAATTCTTCAATAAGTTTAAATTGTCTTCTAGTTCAATTGAAACTCTTTATGTTGTAACCCATTAAACATCTGGAACAAAGAGAGCAAAAATAGCTGCCAATAAAAGGAATGTATACTCTAGCTACAACTTGTGCTTAAATATGCAAAATAATGTGGGGAAATTGAAATGATCATCAATATCATTCATGTTATAATGAAACATCCATTTCAAATAAGTACAGAAAATTGACCAAGAGATTTTTCTTCTATGTTTGAGCTATTTTTGAAGGTTGTGTGATGTGGTGGATGGAAAGGCATCCTGGAAGCCAGAAAAATCTGGATTCAAATTTTCAGTGCAACAACAATTCTCTAAGACTGCAAGTTTCAGAGAAGGTGCTAACTAGAATTGGAGGAAGGAGTTCCCTCACTTGTGAATTCCTTAAATACCTTTGAATCTCTCCCTAATTAATAAGCAAAGTTAAGCTTCATATATTATGAAAGTGAAGAAGAATAATTTGCCTTTTCATATTTCATTCTCTTTCCACAATTCAAATCTTGGTTCATTAATTTTTTTCAACAAGCATTTATTAAGTGCTTATCATATGCAAGACACCATGCAGGACAGTGAACATGGAAAGACAAAAATGAAATAGTCCCTTGTTGTCAAGGATCTCACATTTTATTTGGAAGCATACAAAGAAATGAGAAAATATAAAATATATATGAAAGCAATCGAGTAATTCAGAAAGATACTAATAATTTTTTGGTATGTCTCTTTGTTTCCAGAATCCTTCAAAAATCAATGATAGTGGATCAATAATCACATCTGCCAGCTCTTTCACTAAATTACTAATAGCATTAAATTGCTAAATTAAATCACTATAGCATAGGAAACATTTAAAAAATCTTTTAGAGAGGTTGATTAACTAGGAAATTTTAAGTATTCATTAAATCTAGGAGATATAGGAGTTTTTTTGGGGCATAATCTCGATATGCTAAATAGATAGAAATAGAAATAGAGCAACTAGGTGGCACAGTGGATAGAATATTGGGCCTGGAGTCAGGAAAACTCTTCATCTTGAGTTCAAATCCAGATTTAGACATTTAATAGCTCTGTAACCTTGGACAGTCACAAAACCCTCTTCGCCTCAGTTTCCTTATCTGTAAAATGAGCTGGAGAAGGAAATGACAAATCACTCCAGTATCTTTGCCAAGGAAACCCCAAATAAAATCATGAAGAGCTGATTAAGATTGAATGACTGAACAACAAATGGCTTTAGGGAAATGGAAAAGGTATCAAATCTTCTACCACCCACATGAAGCAAATAAGTACTGTACTTACTGTACTATATTAAATACTATAAAAAAGGCACATTCTTTGTAAATAATTTACAAAATATCAATTTAGTTAGTGATAAAAATTCACTGAGATATTATTAGTAATGAATAAAACTTAAACGTTAAGTTATTTTAATACTTCAGATAATTGAAGTATGAAATTATTGTCCATAAATTGTTTCATATTTTAAAAAGATCAAAGATTAAATTGCCCAAATGTCAGTACCTCGAATTTGATTTACCACCATTTTCTGATGAATTTCCAACCAGAATAAGTGCTCCATCCATCTCATGTTGGCAACAATCTTTCCGGCCAGTGAGAGAAACATATTCTACTGGATATGTTGATTGCAAATCCACCATCCACCAAGGATCTTTCTCTCTTTGTGTTTCGATACAAGACTCCATTTTTAAATCATTTGCCAAACTCTTGTTGTAAATTTCCCCCAAAACTCCAAATTCATTTACTATACTGGATTGGAAGGTTTTTTTATTTTTTGACACTTCAACTGAAATGAAGATACATAAAGGTAAAATTAAGTCAATTATCATAACAGAAAAACAGAAATAGATAGCCCTCAATGAAAGAAATTTATTAATTAAATAAGCAGAAATAAATACACTTAGAGTTAATGAACTACAGCTTTTATCTAAGCACTGATAAATAAATATTGGTCATTTTATCTTAATTTACTGTTTATCTTTAATTTACTTATAATTTCAATAAGATTTTCAGACTTTGAAAGGAAACATGCTATAGAGGATAGAGAAAAGGAATTCAAGGATTGACTTCAAAATGCTGCTACTGCTATATAATGGCTACACAACTCTGGACAAATCATGTTACTAATCAACATTATTGGCAGCTTACTAACACTAAAAATTGCAAATAAGGAACTCCTTTGGTAATTCCCTATAACAATGGAATCACATCAGTCTCTTATCTCCTATAAACAGACTTTATATATCTATTTGATAGATATATAACAGACTTTATAAACAGACTTGATATATCTATTTGAAATTCTAGGACCATCTTTGACTCCATTAAGAAAAATAGTGCAGAAATAACAACTTCATTCTATTTTGAAGTTGTTAGACTACACCTGTAGTTTTGGATCCAGATGGTAGTACCACATTTTAGGAAAGATATTAATAAACCAGAGGGCATGTATGGTAGGATAGTATAGTGACTATCATTATCCTCCATTCCCCCCTCTTCCAAACTTCCCTGATTCTTTAGAGGTCACCACCATCCTTCCAGTCATACAAATTCCAACCTGGACGTCATCCTCAAAACTTCACTTTCCCTCATTCATTTTCAATCTTTGCCAGGTTTTATCGATGCTAGCTTCTAGAACATCACTTATAATTGTCCCCTTCTTTCTACTCACATAGTCATCACTTTAGTTTGGTTTTTATTATGTTCAGCCTAAACTATCCCCAAAAGTAACTCCTGAAAATATTTCTTCTTATCAGTCTTCCTATTACAATGCATTCTAATCACAATCACCAAAATAACTTTTCAAAATATAAATTTGACAAGGTCTACGCTGATAGGAATCTTCAATGTGTCCCCATTGCTTCCAGGAAAAAATACAATTTTTTCAACTTGAAATTTAAAGTTCTTCACAATTCTACCTTTCATAGTTTCATCACATATAAATGTCTTATACACTTCATGTTTCTTTTAATTTAATACTTTATTTTCTCCCAATTATATGTGAAAACAATTTTTAACATTCATTTAAAAATTTTTCAGTTTCTATGCCCAGAGGGCTACAAAATCTGGAAAGACATTAACTGATGCAAAGTGAAATGAATGGAATCAGGAAAACATGGTATACAATAACAGCAATATTGCATGAAGATCAACTGTGAATGACTTAGCTTTTCTCAGCAATACAATGATCCAAGATAATTTTGAAGAACTTATCATGAAAAATGCTATCCATCTCCACAGAAAGAACTGACTGTAGATCAAAGCATGCTTCTTGTTTATTTTTAGTCTGTGTTTTCTTTCACAACATGACTTACATGGAAGTATGTTTTACATAACTACACATGTATAACCTAAATCAAATTGCTTGCTTTTTAATGAGGTAGGGAGAAAAGGGGCAAAGGGAGAGAATTTTGAACTCAAAATTTGAAAAAAAAAATCTCAAAATTGTTTTACATGTAATTGGGGGAAAATAAAATATTAAATTAAAAAAATAAAACAAAATTTTGTTCATGTAAATCTTTCCAGTTTTTCAGAGAGCATTCTGTTTCTCATTTCTTATAGCACAATTTTATTTCATTATACTCGTATAGCACATCTTCTTTAGCCATTCTCTAATTAATGAGCATCCACTCAATTTCTTATTCTTTGCTATCCTAAAAGATCTGCTACAGATATTTTTGTACATATGGGTCCTTTTTGTTTTTCTTCTCTATCCCTTTGGGACACAGATCTAGTAATAGTATTGCTGGATTAAGGGTTATTCATGGTTTTATAGCCCTTTGGACATCATTCCAAATTGCTCTGTAGAATGGTTGAATCAGCTCACAGCTCCACCGACAATGTATTACTGTCCCTCTTTCCCTAAATCACCTCCAGCATTTGCCGTTTTCCATTTTTGTCATGTTAGCCAATCTGATAGGTGTGAGATGGTGCCTCAGAACTACTTTAATTTGCATTTCTCTAATCAATAGTTAGAGCATTTTTAATGTATTTATAAATAGCTTTGATAACTTCATCTGAAAACTGCCTGTTTATATCCTTTGACCATTTATCAATTGGAGAATAACTATTATTTATGATTTTGACTAAGTTTTCTATGGATTTGAGAAATGAGGCCACTACCTGAGAAATTTGTTGTGAATTTTTTCACAATTATGATAACTGTATTGCTCTGCATCCTATTTTCCCCACATTTATTCTACTTTTTCCTTTTACCCTGTCTATCCTTAAAAGAATTTGCTTCTGATTGTTGCCTCTTCCAATCCATTCTTTCTTTTTATCAGCCCTGCCATCTTTTGTTATCCCTTTCCCCTTCTATTGTCTTGTAGGTTGATAGATTTCTATACCCAATTGAGAATATATGTTATTTTTATTACAGTAAGATTCAAGCATTCCCTCTACCCTTTCCATCTTCCCTTTCACTGTAAAAACACTTTTGTGCTTCTATTCTGTGAGATTCTGTTCCTTTCCTTTTCTCCTAGTATAGTCTTCTTTCCCATCCCTTAGTTTAATTACACTTATGCATTCTATTCACTTTATTTAACTGTCCTAATAATGAGAAATGTTTTAGGTTTTTCAAACATCATCTTCCCATATAGGAATGCAAACAGTTTAACTGTATTAAGTATTTTATAATTTCTTTTTCATGTTTATCTTTTTATGCTTTTCTTGAGTCTTGCGTTTCAAAATGAAATTTTCTATTCAGTTCTGGTCTTTTCACAGGAATTTTTCTAAGTTCTTTATCTCATTGAAAATCCACTTTTTTTCTCCTGAAGGATTATTCAGTTTTTCTGAGTAGGTGATTCTTGGTTATAATTCTAGCTCCTTTGCCCTCTGAAATATCATATTCCAACCTCTCCAGTCCTTTAATGTAGAAACTGCTTAATATCGTGTTATCCTGATGATGATTCCATGAGATTTATATCATTTCTTTCTGACTGCTTTAGAATTTGAAGATAGTATTCCTGGGAATTTTCATTTTGGGATCTTTAACAGGAGGTAGTCAGTGAATTATTTCAATTTCTATTTTACCCTCTGGATCTAAAATATCAGGGAAGTTTTCCTTGATAATTTCTTGATTCAAATGATGTCTAGGCTCTTTTTTAAAAAATCATGACTTTGAGGTAGTCTAATAATTTTTAAATGATCTCTTTTTGATCTATCCTCCAGGTCCATTTTTCCCCGCAATGAGACCTTTTATATTTTTTGCCCTATTTTTTCATGTTTCATGGAGTCACTAACTTCCATTTGCCCAATTCTAATTTTTTTTAAGGAATTATTTTCTTCATTGAGCTTTTATACCTCCTTTTTCATTTGATCAATTGTACTTTTTAGGGAGCTCTTTTCTTCAATGAATTTTTGTACCCTTTTTTCTATTTGGCCAATTCTATTTTTAAGGAATTATTCTCTTTATTGGATTCTTGTGCCTCTTTTACACTTTAGCTTATTCTGCTTTTTAAATTGTTATTTTATCCAATTTTTTGTGCCTCTACCAAGCTATTGACTCTTCCCCCCCCCCCATTTTTACATCATTCTCATTTTCCATCCCATTTTTTGACTTTGATCTTTATATTAAAGCTGAGCTCTATTTCTAGGTTGAAAGGAGCATTGTCCTAAATTCAGGTTTTTTGTGCAGCTGTTTTCAGAGCTTGTTCTGGGGGCTTTGTAAACTTTCAGTTCTTTCAAGGTTTTATGATATAAAAAGAGATATGTTTACCACTCTCCTAGCCTGTGCTCTGCGCTGGGAGTAGCCACAAGAACTCTGATCCATAACTGTGACCAGGGTTCCCACTTTTCTCCAACAATAAACTCTGATGTTCAAGTGCTACTCTTTGTCCTAAATTTATGATCTAGATCTTAATATTGCCAATGCAACAGATTCCTGCACCCAGTGCCAGCAAATGGGCCCCTATAATCTCCTTCTGAAAAGTTGACCCCTTTACCATTTGTGGGTTAAGAGCTGCAAAAGTAGCTGCTGACTCTAATGATTTAGCCACCCCCAAGATCTTTTTGTTTGCTGGGACATAGCCTGTACTCCACTCTTCCGTTGGGGAATAGACTTTTCTGCTAACCTTCCAAGTTATCTTGGGCTGGAAAATCATTTTCATCCCATCATTTTATAGATTCTTTGCTCCAGAATTTATTTTGAGGTGTTATTTAAAGTTGTTTAGAGGGGAATGTAGAAGAGCTCAGATAAGTCCTTGCCTTTTGTCCACCACCTTATCTTCATCCCTATGCTTTACATTTCAGAAAACTGGCCTGCTTTCTATTTATAGTTTAGCATTCCTTTTCCTTCCACCCTATGTCCTTGTACAGGCTAACTAGCATGATGATTTGGTAGTAGTTAAAAAGAAATTATCACTTTTTGCAGATGATATGATGATTTATTTAGAAAATCCTAAAGAGTCAACTAAAATTAATTGAAATAATTGAACTTTATTGAAATTGAAATTGAAATAATAACTTTAGCAACTTGGTTGTTTGTTCTACTCTGTTGGAATCCTAGTGTCAACTCAACTTGAAACAAGGTGAAAACTCAAAGGTGATGTCAGGGTCCTGGTGTTAACTTAATAGAATTGATACAGTGCTTGTTGGTTCACACCTTAGAGCAAATCCTTGCAGGGTGATGGGTTGCTAATACTGATAGACAATAATATCTGAATACATACCTCCCTTGAAGTTCTTAGGGCCAGAGAGCACTCTGGGAGATAACCCAGAATCCTATTCCTTCCAGAAGGAGGAGTTAACCTTTGGGAGATCATATAATACAGGAAGCTCTTAGAGCTTAAGAGAATTTCTCCGGAACATTAACTGGGGTGGGAGAGGAGTACTCTGGGAGGAAGCCCACAAGCCCTATCTTCGAGGCAAGAGAGATTCATTGCATCTTCCAACTTGGTGCTGGTTGGAGGCTGAAGAAAGCAGAGGCAGAAGTCAAGGACAAAGCTGCAAGAGCTCTTGGAACCAAGCAGAGAGATAGGCCTGAGCTAACCGGGCTATATTGAAGGACACAATAAAAGATCTGAACTTTTATCAGCTGCCTGCGATTTGGGATGATTATTTACTTTCAACTGAAACTAAAGCCACCTTCAGAAAACCTCCCTGAGAAACCTGCTTTCTCCCAGAAAGGACTATTATTATTATTTTAAAGAAGAAAAAACATCCAACATCACTCAGCTTCCACAACAAAATGTTAATATAAATTCTTGGACAAATAAGATAAAATTTTATATAATACAATAAAACCTAATAGGAAGAAAAAGAAAAGAGAAATTATATTTAAAATAACTACGGAACATACAAAATAAGTTAAGTTAAGTTATAGTTTAAACACTATATGTCCTTTGGTGTCTACTTTTCAAGAAACAAGCCTAAACTACATAAATAAGCTACAGACTAGTTAGTGGAAAAGAAGGCAGACCTAAATAATTGGAACAGTATTCATTGCTCGTGAGTAGAACAAGACTATGAAACAAAAATAACAATACTACCAAAATTACTTTTTTAATGTCATCCAATCAAGCCATCAAAGGATTAATTATAAAACTAGAAAATATAATGACACATTCACATGGAGATAGAAAAGATCAAGTATCTGAATGGCAAGAGTGAAGGGCGAGTTAAGGAGGCCTACAAGTGCTAGATCTCAAACTATAGTACAAAGCAAATTCTCAAAACAGTTTGGTACTGATTAAAAAAATATAGATTGATCACTGAAACATTAGCTGCACAAATACAGAAACAAATATCCTCAATACCCAAGTATTCGCTGAACACAAAGATCCCATCTACTTGGTAAGACTTGCTGTTTGACAATTGCTGAAAAAATTGGATTATAGTATGTAAGAGATTAAATTTTGCCCAACATCTCACACCTTATACAAAGATAAGTTCCAAAAAAATATAATTTAGATATAAACAATTTAGAGGAATAGGGGGAAAATATCTAACAGATTTAATGATGGCAGAAAAGTTCATGACCAAATAACAGATAGATAGAGAATAGCAGAGAATATAAAATGGATACTTTCATTTCATAAAATTTAAATGATCTTTTTTCATTAACAAGTCTAATAAAATTAAGATTAAAAAATAACTAGAAAAAAATTTTGCAAAAGTTTTTCTGATAAAGGTTCTAAGATATATTAAAAAGTTAATTAATTTCTTTTTGCAAAGAGTTATTCCCAATGATAAATGATCCTAGAATATGAATAAACAGGGAAGAAATTCAGGCTATCTATAGCCATTAAGAAAAAAATGTTCCAAATAACTAATAATTAAAGAAATATAAACTAAAGCTATCATAAAATCTCACTTCATACCCATTAGAATGGCAAAGATGATAGAAAAAAATGACAAATTCTGGAGAGCCTGTGGAAAAACTGACATCTTTATGTACTGTTAATTAACTTGTGACTGAATATAATCATTCTGGAAAATAATTTGGAATTACATACAAAAGATAATAAAACAAAGTATTCCCTTTGATATAACTATATAATTGCTAAATCTACATGCTAGAGAGAACAAAGAAAAGATAAAGTACTATATACAAAAATATTTATGGCATATACATGTGGCTTGTGAGGGTTGGACAGGAAGAAAAAGCTAAGTTACATAGAATCGATATTTTTGAATTATAATGCTGGAGGAGACTGTTTCCTGGACAGAAAGGAGATCAGAATTTAACTATTCATTGGAAGGACAGCTACTGAAGCTGAAGTTTAAATAAGTTTGTCACATGAGAGGATGGCACTCATTAGATAACTCTGATACTGGGAAAAATTGAAGGCAAAAGGAGAAGAGAATGGCAGATGGTAAGATGGATAGATAGAGTCACAGAAGCAATGGACATGAGCTTGGACAAAATTCAGGAGAAAATGAAGGACAGAAAGGCAAGATTATGTTTTTCATAATGTAATTAAAGGGAAAAAAATCATAACTAAGTAGAGTAAAGAAGAGATATGAAATTTAAAAATAAATAATTTTAATTATGTAAAATTAAAAAGACTTTCACATAAAAATCAACGAAGCCATATTTAAAAAAATTATTGAAGAGTGGGAAAATCTTCCCATTAAACAATTGTGAAAATTTTACATCCAGAATCTACAATGAATTGACCAAAAAAATCATTCCCCAATAGACAAGTGATCAAAAGACATGAAGAAGTTTTGTGGTTTTTTTAATCTAGTATTACAAACTATCAACAATCATATCAAACATATTCAAACTGCAAATTAAACAAACTTTGAAATATCAGATTACATCCATTAAATAGCAAAGATGTCAAAATATGAAAAAAAGTATTATAGAGGAGTACTGTGAAAAGATAGGAACATTAATAAGCTGCTGGTTAAACTGTGAATTGTCTTAACTATTCTACAAAAATAATTTAAAATTTTCAAGACAAATTATTAAATTGTTCATATTTCTGATCCAAAAATCCTTCTACTAAATTTATTTGCTCAGTAAGATAAAATCTAGGAAGTTCCCATGTATCCCTAGTATTCATATGTATTAACAAAATCTAGAAATATTTGTATAGCCCATAAGTGAGTGATAGATGGAAAAATTATGATAGATAAATAGATAAAAGGATAGATAGATGAATGAATGGGTGAATGGAATAGACATTAGGAAGAACAAATATGAAAAATTCAGAGAAACATAGGAAGATGGGAAGTTATTAAGGGTAAAGAAAAGAGAACTAAATACATAATAAGAAACATAATTATATAAATTAAGGCAACACCAGAGTGCAGGAAAATTTAATTAAAATATAATCAGTGTCAGTTCAAAATTATTGAAGTAAAAACACATACATGCTTTGTCTTTCAATATGCTCAACTAAATATAGAAGGTTAATTGTATTAGCAGGTGCAATCACCATATTAAATGTTTCTACTTTGTTTTCTGATGAGAAAGTGCCATAGGAAGATTGTTTAGTGGAAAATATCTGGTGTTCAAAATAAAATGTATCAAAGGAAGGAAGGAGGGAGGGAAGAAAGGAAGGATGGAGAAAGGAAAAAAGGACGGAGGAAGATGATAATTATCATGGCAGAATGGAAGAAAACAGAGGTCATAGTGTGTTGATAATCATAGTTTTTATACCATTCAATCAATCAAATCACAATCATTTTATTATTGCTATTTTAAATATTAAGTTTTTTCCCAGAAATAGATAGATAGCTATGTTATTGGAACAAATGAATTGTATTGATAATAACATTTTCATGAAAAATGAAACCAGAAGAGAAAAGAAAGTTTCTATTAAATGGAAGAATGATTTCCCATGGAGAAGCCAGTATAAGAACTAACAGATTTCTTACATGGCCCTGGGTGTATAGATATGTAAAATAGGTATAGAAATCAAACATTTTCTGATAATATATCATAATTTCCCAACTCTCACATTCAGGGTCACACCATAGTTTAAGAAGCTTGGGATTATGTAATAGCCCTGGGTTGCTGAGATCTAGGATCCCAGAAACTTTGGCTATTAAAGGTCTACTTTCTAGGGGTTTACCTGACATTCTGAGGAGAAATGAGCTACAAATGGATATTGTGAAAAGAGTTTTCATTTGTTCAGGAACATTTGGTTTGTTTTTAAGCTCCAGTAACATTAAGGAAGGGGCAACTTCGCAAGTTTGGAAGCATCACTTGTAGAATGGAGTGCCAGAAGAGAAAAGATAGGTGTGTCAGAGGGGAGGTGACAATCAGCGACAGTTGGTCAAAGTGAAGTCAAAGCAACAGATCTTTATCCAGAGAGTACTCTGACATAATTCCTATTGCAGTCTGTACTGTGTTTAACTATTTCTGTCTGTTTACTTACAGCTTGATCATGATCAATTTTGTAATTTGATATTTTTGCAAGAAATACAGTTGAAAGGAGCTTGGTGAAAGACAAGAGGGTGTTACAGAGATCTGTCCTTGAATAAATGAAGAACTGGATTCATTTTCCACTCTTGATATATTAGCTATGTGACCCTAGGGAAGATGTTTAGCTTCTTGTCTTGGTGCATCAGGCAACTCTCTTAAGACCGTTAAGTTACAGAGAAAGTTCAGACCTGCACTGATACAGGGAGTTCCTCACAGGAAGTTTTTCTTACTAGTGAACCACAGATCCTTCCTTATCTTTGTGCTTATACTCTTGTGAACACTGTTAATAGAGGATATAGCATCAATGGCGACATCTAAGCCTATAAACTCAGAATATTAAATTAAGCAAAGGGAATCTGGACTATGGGAGAAGAGATTTCCCCATGATTACTTTGGAAAGGCATTAAGATGATCAAAGAAATTTTTGTGTACTTTTAGTAATTAATGAGATATTCCAGAGTTAATCCATAGGCCTGCTTTTGAACCTAGTAAGAAAAAATCTATTAAAGAGATGAGGCAGTAACATGCTGGAAGATAGTGTTGGTGTTTTTCTGAGTGTAACAGATTGTTCACAGCCTAAAATCACAATTCACACTTAACTATTTTCTACATCCTATTGGCATTTCAGGATGAAACTGGAAAGAAAACAACAAACAGATAAAAGGGAAAGGATTTAAATTTTTAAAAAATATTTTCATCATCACAGAAAGAGGCACTATGATACATCAAAATCTTGAATATTCTATATGAGGAAATAGAAATGATCCTAGAAAAAAAATCGATGAGAAGAGCATGATGATGAATCTAAAGACACATAGAGGAAATCTTGACACCAAAAAAGGTCAACTGAGAGAATAATAATAACTACTAACACATATGCCTATACATTTTGTGAAGATAATCTTTATCATTAGTGTCAAACTCAAATATAAGTGGGGTCACTAATCCATGTATAAAAATCCCTAAAGGCTACATATTGACTTAGTTTTAAAATATAAAGTTATCAATATTTTATTATTCTTTACAATTCTTATAATTTTTAATTTCTCAAATATTTCCCAAGTTCTAATTGCATTTGGATACTGTGAATTGTGGGTTTGGGAATGTTTGTTTGACACTTCTAATCCATATATATGTAATCCAGAGTGTTCTTAATGAAGGTAAAAGGCGGGGACAGGTAGACTTTTATGAATTGTATTTCATAGTTGATCGATATACATTTGTCAAAAAAGCATAGAGAATAGAAGATATTATTGCACTTATTTTTATTGAAATCAATATTAAACAGAGTAAAACTGTAATTTACAGGCTCTCATGCAACAAGATTAACTTCCAAAATATGTTAAAATCATACAAGATTTCTTAGAAGATTTAACAACTTGAAATTATTATTATGTATTTTCTATTTGCTTATTTATGTATTTATAAGATTTTTGAGGACAAAAATCCATAGACATCTCAAATTCCATATCTCGACAATTGAATTCAATTTTGCCTTTCCCTCTTCCCAGTTTCACTATTATTATTAAAGGCAATACTATTCCATCAGTTACCAAAGCTCCCAATTTTAAAGTCATCCTCAGTTTATTAATCTAACTCATGCAACATATATAATGTTCCTAAATTTGGTCAATATATATGATATATCTGTATATTAATAACTGATATTCCCCAAAAAAGATCCTTGTGAAACATACATAGTAAGTGTCATCAGGATGATCTAACATTATTGGTGGCCCCAATAATTGTGGTTTTATAATTTTCTTGATATCCATTCAGCATAAATGAGAGAAAAAGTGATGAATAGTGGGAGTAAGCCAAGGTTGGAGTTTGGCAAGATAGGATTGGCAATAGGACAAGGAAGCAAGAGACTCATGTGTAGAGTATTGTGTAGAGTGGAATTGATGTAACAAGAAGTTAAAATAGAACAAGGTCAGTGTAGTCAGTTCAGGGATTATGGGTTGGCTTGGGTAGAGGAATTTGTAATTCAGTAGGAACAAAGAATAGGTAGCTCATTAGTATTGTAAGGCAGAACAGAGAAGAAATGATAAAAGATGATTGAATAAAGCAGTTTTGGAGTTTATGAAAATAAAAGTGGAAGACTTGTGGGTGATGGTAAGATGGGAAATATGACAATAATATGACAACAAGGACTGGAAGAAGAACATTGTGTCTTCTTCAGCCTCATGGTGGCTCTTAACATACTCTTTTATAAATACATTATCATAGGTGTCAATCTGGTAGAATAGGTGTCAACTTGTAGAACTATACTAAGTACTAAGTACATGTAAACAGAGAATCATTATCTTAATTCCACTGAGTTAACACCTTGTTGTAGGATTAAATCAATCATACTGAGTTCCTGCCCTTTACAATGTGCTACTGAATTTATTGAATTACTGAATTTAGATAATCTATTACCAAACAGAACTTAGATGTAATTTGTAAATACCCTTATCCAGAACCATAAAAACTTATGGGGCCTTGAGAAATTAGATTGGTAATTTGTTCCTAGAGGGATTGATTTTTATGCTATTGAATAGTCAGTGAATTTTCATTGCATCCATTGATGCACATGAGTCTTATATGTATAAGTATTAATAGTCTTAATAAGCATTTGACATGATAAACTGGGTTAACAATATAACAACAAGGTTCTGGTGACCAAGCCCAATGTAACAGAGGTCACTCAGTTACATGGAAAATCCCCCAGCTATTTTTGTTGCCTTTCTGTTCCCTGTCATTTTTCTATTGCCCCAAATGGGGAGATAACCATCAACAAATAGCCAGGGGGTGACCCTAGTTGGTGGTCTGCAGCCTGCCTTTCTATCCATGCTCATCAACTTAACAGACTCTCTTGGAAGGTCAGGATAAATCTATCAAAGTCTTCTCATTAGCCCATTTTTCAACCAATGGGATTCTACATTTTGTGTAGACTCTTATGGAGGGACAAGGACAAGGTCCATCCACCAATAAGATACTGTATTTTTGGTCTGCTCCCCCTATATAATCTGGTATCAAGCACTATAAAACTAAGGCCCTGGAGGAAAGGAGCATTTCAATCATGAGGAAGATCTGGGGTCCACTTCTTTAGAGAAGCCATTAGATCCTTAAATAAAGTGCCATTATCTCAAGCTCTGATTCAGTGGCTTTTCTTGCAGATTGGGCAGCAATCATTCTCACAATCTATGCTAAATCAAAGGCATAGAGTCCTGAGATGGAGTTGTCTGTGCAATAAACTTTAGGGAGGACAATATAGAGTAAAGCAAAAGAAGATTGGAGAGATAGAAAGGGACCAAATAGAGAAGGTATTTAAATGCCAACCCAAGGATTATTAAAGAATTGGCTACTGAAAATTAAAAAAAAAAATTGATCCTAAAGAGTAAGCATGGCTTCCTCAAGAAAAAATCATGGCAAAAAAATTTTTTTTGTTGGAGTGACTAACCTAAATCAGGGTAATGCTATAACTATGCTGTAGTTGTGGAGACTGAGGTTTTCACTGCTTACAAACAAATCTTTTGCCTTTCTGCACACACATACACATATACACCAGGAATTTGGGCTAGTTGAATGGAGAACTTTATCTCTTTAGCCTACATTTTTCTGATCCCAATTCATTTGCAGTTAAGCCAGAATGGATCTTGTAAGACTGACTTACTCCTAAAGTAGGTATTTATAAGAGTAGTCTTTGATTCCTCATCTGGATAAGGAAGATGAAAAGGAAAGAAATGATCTCTGCCTATGGGCTCTCTGCCTGGCATTTGTTATCTAGGTGGGATGTAACTAAAGAGATGACTTTATTAGGGAAAGGTGGTAGCCATTTTGCCCTAGCAGACCAAAGTTGAGATAGCTCTGTACAACTGTTTCCACTGAGACTGATCCCGGGAGAGCAATGTAGCTGGCAAGGAATAAGCCTAATTGACTTCTAAGGAATGGGGTGCCAGAGACACTATACCCAGTGGGAAGCAGATCCAGTCAACCAATTAGAACAATGCTCCCAGCAGAAATGGAACACTAAGCTAAGTGGGAGCAATGTGGCATTAGTAGAAGAGATGAGGGGTCCTACAATGATGGAGGTGTCAGTTTCTCCACTAGATATATTCCCCACGTGTGGGCTGCTCATGTGTTATACTTATGAATGTTTGCTCTCCCAGCACTGGTATTCTTTTTCATGGGAGAGGGTGCTCAACATGTATGGGGAGATTGTTCTACCTCAAATCTTACTATGCAATTTCATTAAATTTCTTTCCTTTGGATTTAGTCCTGCAGTTATGTTGAGGGGATTATGAAGCCACAAAGTATTTTGAACCTGAATTAGCAAAATATTTGATAAAATATCTCATACTCTTCTTATGAAGATGATGTCTCTATCATTATAATTAGATGGATTCAATGAAATTTTGTTAGATTTCTTTCCTTTGTATTAATTTAATCCTGTGGTTAACTAGAGAGGGCTTATGAGCTATCATTTTGAGGGGATATAAAGCCACAAAGTATTTTGAACCTGAATCAGTACTTCAGTTTTAGCAAAATATTTGATAAAATATCTCATACTTTCTTGTGAAGATGGTGTTTCCATCATTATAATTAGATGGATTCAAAATTGGCTGAAAGGGAAGATTTCAAAATCAACCATTAATATTTCAAAGTCAATTTGACAGAAAGTATCCAGTGGAATGTTCCTAGGATTTGTATTTGGTCCTGTGCTGTTTAACACCTTTATTAATGTTTTGGAAAACAGCGGATTGACATACTCATTAGATTTGCAGGCAACAATAACAATAATTATAATAATAGTTAACACTTCTATAGCACTTACTGTGTATTAGGCACTGTGCTAAGTGCTTTACAGTTATCTCAGTATTTTCTCACAACCACCCTATACTGTCATTATCCTCATTGTACAGAAGAGGAAACTGAAGCAAAGGAGGATAATTGATTTATTCAGGGTCACTCAAGGTCACAGGGCAAGTAAAGTATCAGAGGCTGAGCAGGTCTTCTTAACTCCAGGTCTAGTGTTCTATCCACTGCACCACCTAGCACAGTGTATCACAGAGTCAATATCCAAAAACATCTTGAATACATTGTATTGAACATAATAGATGTATAATAGGGACAAATGTAAATTAATATATTTGGGTACAAAAATTAATTTTGTACAGAATAGAAGATGCATAGTTGGGCAACAGTTTTTTATTTTTTAAAAATAGGTTTGGGGGGGTTGTGTAGAGGACAAATTCAATATGAATCAAAAAGAATTCATGCAACTGTTATATTGAAATGTGTCACTTCTAGGAATAAGCAAGTAACAGTCCCTTTTTACTACAGCTTAGTTGGATAACATCCAGAACATTTCCTCTTCCCACCAATTTTGAGTATTTAAAGTTTAAGGACATTAATGTTCTGGAAAGTGTCCAGAGGAAAGCGAGGATGTGAAGAGTCTTGGGTCTATGTAATTTGAAAAACGAACTAGTCTTATTTAGTCTGGAGAAAGGAAAAATTTGGGGGATTCCAAGGTCCTTGGGGATTGATGGATGCTTTCAAGTATCCAAAGAAGATATGGAGATAGACACACACACACACACACACACACATACACATACAATACATATATATCTATATACCTACTTAAATATATATGCATAAACATATATATAATGTATACATATAAATACAAGTGTGTGAATAAAACTAAACCTTCACTGTTTGGCCCCAGAAGACAGACATAGAGGAAAATTTAGGCTTGTGGTCAGGGGAAAAAATTCTAATGATTAGAGCTATCTGTTAACAGAACATCTCAGGAAGTGCTGTGATCTCTCTTCCTAGAGAGCTTCAAGTAAAGTTTGCATTGCTTCAGTAAAGATTGCATCACTCCTTTAGTAGCATCTTATAATAGAGATTCCTTTTGGGTAAAGATAAGACTCAAAATCTACTAATCCTTCCAAATAGGGGTATTGTGAAGCTCAAAAGCAAGAATGAATGAAAAACACATTGTAAACCTTTAATAATTATATAAATGTCAGTAATTATTATTATTATTATTGTAATCTACAGTCACTAGTCCTCCATTCTGGTGATGATTTAATTCTTTGAGTCTTCTCTTATACTCCTACTTAACTCAAACAATGTTTATAGAGCAGTACAGGAGTATGATAGTAAATCTTTAATAAGTAAGCTCTCCAGAAAAACAATTCACACATACTTTTAAATTTAATCTGTACTACTAACACTCCCCATAAGTTTATCAATTCTAGATAACTGACAAAATAATAAACTAAGCCTTGATGTCTAGAATGTATTGATGTCTGAGGTATGAGTGCTCAGGCTGAAAATTTAACAATAGGTTTTCACATATCAGTATCCAATCCTGAAATTCTTTTGATTAGGTGATACACCAGAAAAAGCATGATGAGGAAAAAGATAGGCCAGTCACATCAAAAAAGGGATAAATAACTGATGGACAGCCAGCAACTGGTAGCCAAACACTGTCAAGAGACCTAGAGGAATATCTCCTGGACTTGGAGTGTATCCCCTCCATTATATTTTTACAAGGATATGATTAAGAGTTGCACAAAGTAGAGAGGCATTGGTATTGGCATTATCTATATTTATGAATTATTAAGAATATCAATGTCAGCCAAAGCTCTATCTAAATATTAAAGAAATATTGAAAATAATCAAATTTAAATAATATTTGTTGAGATTTATTGTGAAAAAAAAGTTGTGTAGCATACAAGATAGAAATATTTTTTTGTTTTAGGCAATTGGAGTTAAGTGACTTGCCCAAAGTCAAACAACTAGAAAGTATTGAATATCTGAAGTGGGATTTGAATTCAGGTCTTCCTGACTTCAGAGGAAGGACTCTATACACTGTGCCATCTATCTTCCCCAAGAAATATTTTACAAAGATGTAAGTTCCTAGCAGAGATCCTAGCTTTTTGCTTCTATTTCTCCCTTGGGGAAAAAAATAAAACAATTTTATGATTTCTTCTGTAACTGTTAAGGATGATTTGATTCTAAATTATGTAAGCTACAAGAGAAAATTTTCCCAGAAAATTTTTCATTCAATTGGATATAAAAATATACTTACTTTGTGCTTAATTCCCATATTAGCTGTCTGGTATAATTATTTTTATCACCTGATAGGGAGGTTGTGAGGTACATGAGATGAGGTACATGAAGTGCATTATAAACGTTAGAGCTTCATGCAAATGTAAGATTTTATTATTATACACAAAATTAAATGGAGAAATGAGATATTTTTTCAGGTTGAAAGGATAATCTATTTGAAATGAAGGTGATCAAAAAGGGGTTTTTTGGTTATTGGACTTAGCGCTTTCTTTTTTAATCATACTAAATCAAAAGGAGCAAGCCTCAAACTTTAACAGAGTGAAAAGAGTTTAGTAAAGCATTTCTAGTTTTTCTCTTCCCTAAATTCAAATCTTGTCTCAATACTTTGGATCAAATTTACCATCATCATTTGGTGAATCTTCAACCAGAATTATTGCTCCATTTATTTCTTCTTTAGCAACAAACTTCCCTGTTGATGATAGTAACATTCTACCTGATATATATTGAAGCCAAATCTACCATTCATCAGTGATCAGTTTCTCTTTGTGTTTGAATAAATGAACCATTTTTCCAGTTATTTGACAAAGACCCATCAATAACTCTCTCAGAAGTTCCAAATATATTGAAGACATTTGATTGGAAGGCTTTTTTTCTTAAGTGATCCTTAAATGACAAAATATATAAAAATAGAACTGAATCATATAGGTAATCCTTAGAAACTCCAGAAACTAAGAAAAAAACATAATGCTGCCCTTAATAATTGCTTGAGGTTGCTTTACAGGATTTGTAAAATATGTTTCTTTGAGGCTTAAGAGTTTACATGCTCTCCAACACTGGTCAGATTTGTAATATATTATGATAATAGTCACAAATACAATGGAGAGAACAATGAATGGATCAGGGAAAAACCAACAACATTTCTAACTAGAAAACAACTCAAAGAACATTCCTGCATAATTGTAGATTACTAGAGATTTCATAAATAAGAATAAGAAAATATTTGATGTATATTTATCAAAGATAACAATCATTCTTGTCTCATTGCTCCAAGTCAACACTATAATGTGAGAGAAGAAAGCCTGTAGAATCAATAAGAATATTGTTTATTGTGGTTACTGACTCAATTCTTCCTTGTTTGTGTTGATACAAAATTTATTAAATTATTAAACATTTATAATGCTCTAATTTTTACTTAATGATGATTAAGAAACAATATCTAGATACTCAAATGAATCTATAATCCAATTTATTCAAATCCAATGCTAAAGATCAAAATTCATTAATACCTGTTTATTCTGGGTGACTATTGTCCATATACTCCCTTAAGATCGAGGGGTCTACTAAAAATGCTGGATGTCTCCCTTGATTTCTGCGAACATCACAAAAGTACCAGAAAAATGCTCTGGTTGTCTATATGTCATTTCACTCTTTCCACATGGCCAGATTTTTTTCTCTTATTATAGAATACTCCTGTTTTTCTTCATAATGCTTGATTGATTTTATATTTGACTTGCTCATACCCATTGTACACATCTCCATAAGCATCTGGATGATATAAATTTTTAATTCTTTGGTGGCAGTTTTGTTCCATTTATCATTGACACATAGAAATACTAATAAAATGTTGGGATTTTTTTAAAATAAGCTATTGCTTTTGTGGAAAATTTGGAATTATTAAAATAGTTTTGAAGTTTTCCAAAGGCAATCCATCCCATTCTGCTCTTCTTGTTCAACTTTGGGCATCATTTATTGTCCATTTGTCCTTTACTCATTCATGGTTAAGCTTCACTGGAGGTCCACTGAAATGCATATTAAAATCTGGACAATAGACAGTCTCTATCTACTTACTCTTTCCTTTGGTCAATCTAAACTCCTTTGAGTGATTAAAATTCACTTCCTAGAGTCACTGAAATATTTTGAAGCTTGATGTGAGCATATGTCATCAACAAATAGGAATATCTTTAGAATCTCATTATTCATGAAGAATATCTCGTTAACCAAGGCTCTTCATTGGGACTCTTTCATTATAAGGGAAATTTTTTGTATGCACTGATTAGATATTTGTTATCAGATATTTTTGTTGTTACATATTCAGTGGGATCTTGAATGATTTTTATACATGGATTGGAAGTACCTTGATGCAGAAAATCCTTAAAGGCAGAGTTCTCTTCCATTAAATCAAATGGTTTTTAATAATCAGCAAATGATATATTACTTGGAATCTTATGTTCTCCACATTTTTTGATTACTTGTGAGACAATAAAGATATAGTCCATTGTAGAGTGGGGCTTGTAAAACCTTACTTGTCCTCTACTAATACTTTCTTTGAGGATGTCCTCAATTAATGTATAGAGGAATCTCACAAAGATTTTGTATAGATGAGAGAGGAGGAATACAGGTCAGTAGTTATTGTATGTTTTTTCAGTATTAAGTAAACCTGAATTTTTTTCATATACTTTTGGTATCATTCTATCCTTCAGATTTGTATAAAATAAGTTCCTTAAGTATTTCATAATGATATAAGAATAATTGGATATTGATGTGACAATTTATGGGATCAAGCTATTATTCTGTTAATTACTAACATTGAATCAGAAACATCTTAAGTTTTGCTTTAAAGAAAAGAATTGTAGTGCAATCAATTACTATAGAGGAGAATAATTTATGGAATATCTTGCGTTACTTCAATGAGAAAAATCAATTTGTTCAGGGTTATTATTTAATTTGGAATTACCACATGGGTACTGAGCATGGGAAGCTCAATTCTGAAGTGAAAACCTGACTTGTTTGACATGCACTGTTTTTTGAAATTGATTATTCAACATATTTATACATCCCATCCCAGAACCTTTTTGCTACAATTAAAATTAATTTGGCAACTTTTAAGAGAATTCATTTTTGTATTAGAGATCATCTTCTTATTAAAAAGTGTTCTGTTAATAGTTCCTTAGCCATCTTTTTTCTCCTAAAGAGGGAAATGGGCAAGTAAAAGTAAATGACTAGAATAAACAACAAAATGAATAGCTAGATAAAATATTAAAAAAACATAATAAATCAAATCAGATTATTCTTATGACAAATATAAAATTGGGTTCAGAATTTTCTAATTTTTTCAGTTGTTATTTGAATTTCTTAAACATTTCAACATAACAATTTGCTAACTTGCGTCACAAGACAATTATAGGTAATAAATGAATAGTTCCTTCCCTTCTTGGAATTTGAATTCATGGTCAAGAATAAAACAGATGAACACCAGAGGTTAAATAATGGTAAAATCAATGCTGATTTAAAAGGTACTTTTTTAGGCTACATAACTACATCACAAATATCAAATTCATAACCCAAAGGACTCATTTTAGAAGTAAAATCATCACAGACTTTTAAATTCTTCTTTCAGCTTGTTGCTGGCAGGTTGAAATAAAAATAGATCAGCAAGGAATGTAGAAAAATATGTAAAGTTCTAGTCTACAGATTCTAATTTGATGTTTTTGTTAGAGCTATAAGGTTTGAGCTAACTCTATCTGATCTGGTTACTAGTAAAGCAAATTTGAATTGTATTAAGAGCTATTTTGCAAGAGAATTTATCAGAAAAAGTGATGTCTGCAAGTGACCTGAACAAGAAAAGAAAATCCTCTAGAATCTGCCCTGAAATGCAGGGGCATTTCCTCTTAAACAATGTTTAAGAGGAAAGATTTCCAGAGTTAGAGGACTGCTTTAGGAGATGTTTCAGAAACCAGCCAACTGTGTGAAATGAGACCTCTGAGCACTAAAGTATGATGGACTAATGAAATGAGCAGTATGGATGGTTTACTGAGAAAGAGATCTTGCTATTAAGAAATACTTGCCAAAGAAGACGGCCCCCAATACTCTGTCAATGAGTTGATCAACATCTTCCCCTTTCCCTGTTACATTATTTGTCATCATAAACCTCATGATTAAAAATGATGAAGCATTTGTCATAGCAGCTGGTAATTTATTGAGGAGACTGTGGCTCTTGAGTGAATCAAAGAGGGGAATAAGAGAAATTAACATTATACCATTATGACTCTTCCCTTCTGTTTTCTGTAAAGACCAACTGTTCTGAGGTCAGTTGGTCATTAAAGGTCCTGAATGATTGATGAGATTGTTCCTATCCCTCAAGGAATGTGCTCCTCATTGTTTTGTTAGGACTTCCCCCAACCAGGAGATGTAATTTTTATTTAGCTTACAAACAGAATCCAAACTTGATGAACTCTTACTTTGAGTTTAGGGTGATCCAGCTCATGAAGGAGAAAAGCAGTCAAGATAGCTTCCCTTGCCTGTATAACAGGAGACTACTGAGTCTCAGCAAGTCACATTCTTAGCCAGAGGAGCTGAAGACATTTAGCTTACCTTTTTATTAAATATCTACCAATCAAGGTTGATTTTCACTTTTCAGGAAAATTCCCTTTCAGAAGGATCTCAAGGCATTTTAGAGTCTCCTTTGCCGTCTTTGTTTAAATCAAAACCAGTGACCATCATTTTATTGACTGCTGGCTAATCTAATTAATATATTTATTATTAATTATCCAGAAACACTGTCTCTTGGAGTTCTCATTCATCTCATTTGTTAGCACATACAATCTGAAACATGTACAATTAGAAAAATACATCCCCAGTATTTTTCAATTTTATCAACTTGAATGCAAAAATGTACTTACTCATCATTTGTTCTTGTTTTACAGTGTTTGACAAACTGTGCAATTTTCCATTTTCAAAATTTATGGATTGAATTTCCTTAGGAGGTTCCATTTTAGTAAAGTTGGTCCTTTCCCCAATTAATGGTTCTTCATCTGAAAATACATGATAAGAAAGATTTGACTTCAAATCCTTTCTCTGACACAGTCAATTCTGCAATAACACTTGTTTTGAAAAATGAAGATTTCTTCCAATGTGATTGATATATTAGGAAACAGTTTGAGCATAACTTGAATTATGGTTTATTTATATGAGATTTTGTCAGGAAGAAAGAAAAAATTGCACCTAGCTGATCTGAACACAAATCAGACACATATCCATACTTTAAATATCTACCAGATGTCTTGGTTCATTGAATATGTTATCTGCAAGGCTGGATAACCACAGTTCACAACAATTTACAACCTTCCCATATCCACATTCACAATTGAATTTCAGATCATTTTCAAGTGCCAAACTTATTGTGTATCTTCATGTATGATAGCAGCTCTGGATAGAGGAGGGCTCCTCCGCATCTGTGATCCACTACTTATCTCCACTTTCCATCCAGTGTTCTTCTCCCTAAGTTGACGCTGTTCCAAGTCTGCCCTGTCATCTGCAACCACCAACTTTGTCAGCATAGCTCTAGCCAAGTGCAGCCAAAGGTCAGGGATACTGCCACTATTTCTTATAGTATTTACATATTTTAGCCATTTACTATGTATAAAATTACACTGCTGTTTTTATTAGGTTCCTATCCTTTTTATGTGTCTCTGATGAAGCTTTTGACTGTTGTACCTCTGAGCCTATTTCCCCCATAAACTCTGTGTTTTAATTGCATGATTTTTTGCATAGTCAGAGTTTTTTTGGGAACCAACTATATCATATTATTGCAGAACTGACTGTCTTAGCTGTGTATCCCTCAAAAATTAATTTAATTTCTTACTGCTCCAGGCATCTCTCTAAGACTTTAATCATTTGATGAAATGTTGAGCTTCATTAGTGGAGAGAAGAAGCAGTTCTATACCAAGAGTAGTTATTCTGAGGTATGAATAATTTAATGAATGAATCATTTATTAAGAGCTTATTAGGTGCAAAGCATTGTACCTTGGATGCAAGTAAAAAAGTAAGTTTCCAAGGAGCCCCATTCTAGCAGGAGAGACAACACATAAATAATATAGATGCATAGTAGATGGAAAAGTCCCATGATTCTTGGAGTTTAGCTTCAAAGGAGATAACTGTCTCTACTTTCAAGTTATTATTGGTTTCTGATACTAAACATTCTTTTCTGAATTTTTCACAGATGTATCTAAGGTATCTATGGGAATAGTCATTAGTTTGTTTCTATACAGAGGCAGAAATGATGAAAACACACATCCCAAAGAAAAAAAGAAGCAGGTAGGTGGTGTAATATTGGGGTTGGAATTATGAAGATCTGAATTCAAATCTAGCAGCAGACATTTACTAGCTGAGTGACCACAGGCCTTTTTGCCTCAGTCATCTTCATTTATGAAAGGGGATAAATAGCACCTACTTCCTGAGGTTGATGTGAAAACAAAATCAGATAATGTCTGTAAAGTGCTTTGCAAAAACTGTTGTTTTTTTTTTTTTTTTTTTTTTTTTTTTTTTTATAGCCTTTAATTTACAGGATATATACATGGGTAACTTTACAGCATTAACAATTGCCAAACCTCTTGTTCCAATTTTTCACCTCTTACCCCCCCCCCACCCCCTCCCCTAGATGGCAGGATGACCAGTAGATGTTAAATATATTAAAATATATTAGATACACAATAAGTATACATGACCAAAACATTATTTTGCTGTACAAAAAGAATCAGACTCTGAATTATTGTACAATTAGCTTGTGAAGGAAATCAAAGATGCAGGTGTGCATAAATATAGGGACTGGGAATTCAATGTAATGGTTTTTAGTCATCTCCCAGAGTTCTTTTTCTGGGTATAGTTAAAAAACTGTTGTTTTTAAGGAAAAAAATATGCAAGGTGCTGTCCTAGACACTGGAAGTACAAAATTATAAACAGAATTTTCCTTGAAGATTTTTGTTTTGTTTTGTTTTGTTGATGAGGCAATTGGGGTTAAGTGACTTGCCCAGGATCACACAGCTACCTTGAAGAGATTTTTATTCTATTGAGTGGGATTTCTCATTCTGGACATATATGAACACATTTCAAACATCTACTAGCTAACATCTACCAATAAATCTTTATCATTCACTGGAGGTATTTTACATATCCAAGTCATCTAAAAATCACTATCATTATAAACTCCATTTTATTTTTTTAGCTGACAAATTTATTTTAATATTATAAATAAATATACTAAATAACATGGCAGTTACATATAAAAATTTCACATATAATGAACTTAAATAATTTTAGTTCAACGTGATTAATAAGAGTAGATAAATATTAAGAAATAACAAAAGCAATCTCAGAGTAAAAAAATTAAATATGTAAAAGAGGATTTTAAGAATATCATAAATACAATAAGAATAGAGAAGTTGAAGATGAATTTTAACTTAAAACCATAATAAAGCCACAGCCAATATATCATACTTATATTAAGGCAATTTTGCTGATAACTAGAAAAAAAGGAGAATTATACTTGTGTATATATGTACTACTGAGAAGATGAAGCACAAGAGTTAAAGTTTATTAACAAATTTTCTCAGGTTGAACCTCTAATGATTTAAAAATAAGCAAATTAGTACTTAAGCACTTTCTCTTGCTTGATAGTTGTTTCTTTCTGCTTATATGGTTCTGCTCTGACCAAGCCTTTTGAGTGTTTCTTGATATCAGAGGGAAAAACCCACAATTTTCCTCCCAAAACTGGAAGTGAAAAGTAAATACAGAACAAGAGGAAACTTGGTGAGAACTAAGTCCTGATCTCTCATTAATTGAATAAAATAATTGCAGTAATCTCACATTCTGCCTCAGTTTCCTCATTTATAAAATGAAAAAATCTGACTGGGATGATCTCTAAGTTCCTTCCAGTTCACTGATTCTATGATTCTTCCAGATATTGTGTGTGTGTGTGTGTGCGTGTGTGTGTGTGTATGTTTTGCAGAAGAGAAGGGACCTTTGATCTTGAATGAATCCAAATTTGTGACCTAAGACAAATGGATGAAAAATATTTATGAAATACTTGGTTATCAATTCTTTAAGCAGCATTTTGAGATAAGACGTTTCATAAAAAGATGTTAGTTTCCATAACATCCTGTGATCCCCATTTTATAAATGAAGAAATTTAGCAAGCAGAGGTTGGTTGACTTACTCATGATCACACAACTAATATATATCTGATATTTGGATTTAAACTCATACATTTCATGTATTACCTTTTCTCTTACCAGATTTCTACACAATGTACACACACATGTATAAATAATGTACACATATGTTCCAAGTTATATCTATATATCTATCTATACACACAGACATTGTTACAAATATACACATGTACATACATAGTATGTATATATGTATGTATATATACTCACACAATATACACTATATGTGTGTATATGTATATATCTATATACATGTAATATTTTATATAGCACTTATTACATGCGAGGCACTGCCCTAAGCACTTTACAATTATTATCTTATTTAATCCTCACAACAACCTCGGAAAGTAGGTATCATTATTATTCCCTTTTTACAGATGAAGAACTGGAAGCAAATACAAGTAAGCGACTTGCCAAGATTATATAAATATCTGAGGGTGATCTGAACTCCAGTCCTAGCACTCATATGCACATATCACATCCAATGACAGGTAAGCTCCTTAAGGACAGGGACTCTCATTTTTAAATTTTTGTATTTGTAGCTTTGACTCTTTAGCAGAGGTTTGCACATAATAAACATGTAATTAGAACTTGTTACTATGATATACTGAATTACTATGAAAAAGAATCATTTGTTATCTTATACAAGACAATATACCTTTACAGAAATATTGACTGATGCTTAGGTCTTGAAAAAATATACAACATTATTGTAGAAATTCATTGACAGGTACGAATTGGTAACAAGTATGAGATGGTAAAGATCCCATGAGCTATAAATGAGGGAATATAAGTTCTATATCTAATACTTTCTGTCTATGTGACCTTGGATCACACACTTCACCTCCCTGAGCTTCAGTTTTCTCATTTGTAACATAAGGAATTTGAACCCTGATGTCTGTCTCAGTCTAAGAACCTAAATTTTATGGTTTTTTTCTGATTATAGAAATATGAAGACATTGGCTGAATTTGATAATTTGTCTTCTCCCTTAGGAATCCACCTATTATATGCACCTAAGTGCTCTGTGGCAAAATTCATTCCTCCAGGATTCTTCTCCCATGATATCTTATGGCTGCAATTCATAAATCACCATGTTCTCAGAAGAATCAAAATTTTAGATAACCTAAAGGGTAATGATGGAAAAGGCTAAGGCAGGTGTAAGTAGGTTTAGAGTAGGCAGAGCTATTAAATACCAACCAGCAGAAATGTAATTGGGAAATAATTAACAAAATATATGAAAACACAATAGAATCTAGATAGAATATATTATTTTCTGTGGGGATCCTAATGTATGGTTTAGTTGCTCCCATTTCTATTTGAGAGTTATTACATGAAACTACTAATGATGCACACACAGGAAGTTGCATAAAAATTTTCATCTAAGATATATATGTAATAGGAGTTAGGCTAGGTATAGAGTTAAAGTTAGGAATAACAGTTGGATAGTCCAAGTGTTATATGGATATTCTTCTGCACACTGGTAACTCCTCAATGGAGAATTGATGACATAGACAAAAAAGATAGCTAGATTATGATCTACACTGATGGAGAGAGCTGTCAGGCTAACGTATTGGATTCGCCAAAGTATCATATGAAAGATTTAAGGTAGGATATTTTAGGAGCAGCTTGGACAATTGGATTTTCTGAGCCAAGTCAGGGAGACAAATGAAACCTAAGAGCGAAATTGGGAAGAGCTAAGGAAAGACCCAAAAGATATCAAGAAAGGATAGAAAGATAATGTAGAAATCGGAAGTAGTGGCTAAGGGAAAGCAGACCCAGAATCAGAAAATCCAGGGCACATTAATCCAGAGTTCAGTCTCTGGTAAAAAAAAATTGTAAGAAGGACCCAAAAGCAAAATGGAGTATCGTGCTGAGGAAATTTAAGGTGACTTGGGGAAAATGAAAAAGTTCCTTCAAAACAAAAAAATAGGGTTAAAGGTCATAATTAGGTCTTTAACTAAAAGGTGGAAGAATGGACAGAAGAAATTTAAGGGACTTACTGAAGAGTCAGCAAGCAAGTGGACAAGCAAGCATTCATTAACACTAACTCTTTGAGTCCTTAGCCACAAAAGGACGATGTAAATCATTATCTTTATTTTTGTTTAGAATCAGTTTGGGGTTAAGACTCAAACTCAAATAATTAAACATATTACCATATTCTGTATAGTCCTTGGACTCTAGGAGTAATATTTTAATAAGGGGAGGCTGCAGAGGAATGGAAATGAGAGAGAGAGCATGTGCAAATAAGAGAGTAGAAAGAGGGTAGAAAGTGAAAAGAGGTGATCATTCTTTCATTTATTTTATACCCATTATTAAGCATCACTATGTATGTACTAGATGTGTTCAAATTCAGACAGTACAGGCTTAAGATCCAAACTCAAATAATTAAATACATCACATGAAAACAATATGAGAAAGTGGCAAAACAAAATTACATAATTTCCATTTTATTGTCATTAGTAGCTCTAAGACTAAGGGATATTTCATTCAGGAGGCAGTATTTGAATTGGCGTTTAAAGGATGGGTTGAAAATTGGTATGTGAAGGAAAGTCTTTGGCATAAGTGAGAGTATCAGCAGGGACACATCATCTGATAGGGAGAAAAGACTAGTCAAATTCTTCTAAAGTCTAGATATTTTATTTCAAGAAACATTAGTTCATGAAAATTATTATTTTTAATCTCTTATGCCCCATTTTATCAGATAGAGAGCAAAAAATACTGGCTTTGGAATCAGAGGGCCTGGATTAAAAATCCCACCTCTGATTTTTCCTAGTTAGCAAGAGGGCAACAGCGCATAGAGTGCTGGATGTGATTCAGAAAGAGCTGTGTTTGAATCCTGCCTAAGACCCACCAGGCTACGTGTGACCCTGGGCAACACACTGACCCTCTTAGCCTCCAATTCGTCATGGATGAAATGGAGTCATTTTCCAGAGTATAACACTAGTGTCAGACACTTATTAGCTGTGTGACCCTCACCAAATCATTTAATCTTATTTCACTCAGTTTCCTCATTTGTAAAAATGGGGATAATAATAGATTTTTCTCTCCCAGAGTTATCATGAGGATCAAATATGATATCTTTAAAGTAATAGAGGCACTAGATAAATGTTAACTATATTATTATTATTATTATTATTGTATTTAGCCATACCAACTCCATCCTACAATTGTAAAGTTGATTTTTTGAATTCAGGTAAAAGAAAAAGATTCTCTCACACCCTATGTTTACATTTTACTTTGGATTTGATTTTATGTAATTGTTGGCATAGATATTTTACTAAGCTTTTCTAAAAATGGATTGTCATAAATAGCTATGTATTTGGACTTGAAAATGGGATGAGAATGAATTCTTTCTTTCCTTCATGAGTCTTAGTGAATTCAATTTCATTGAATTCCATGAATTAGGGAAAAGTGTTCATTTATCTAAATGTTCTATTTAACAATCTAAGAAGAATCTGGTCTAGTCAACATATTTTAAAAAAAATACATAGAATTATTTAAGCTGAAGTTATTTGCAAAATAAAGTTTCTCCATTCATTTTACTTACCAGCTTCTGTGGACTGCCAATATAGGGTGACCATAAGCAGTAGAAAGAGGTCATAATATTTAGCTGGCTTGTCTTGCAGCATCATGGACCTTCCACTCTGCTTACTTATTGAGTAAAATCTTTTTTAAACTCAGCTAAGTGAACACCAGGGATTTTGAAGAGCATATTAACCACTCATGGATTAAGATCTAATCAGAATTATTGGGAGAAAGAACAGTACCTGACCATATGATCTTATCGTTGCTTCTAAAGTATTTTTTTCCATCTATAAACCATTTGACTGGTGCAACATATTCCATGGACTCCTTCCAAAATTCCTTCAGTAGAATTAATGAGAAAAATGGTTCTCATTTTTGGATGAGATTTTATTGAGGAATATCACAAGTAACTTACTGTCAGAAATAAAAGAAGAGATGTCACATTGTTAATATTAAAAGAGTAAGAAAAGTGGAGGGCCCAACTAAATTGTACATAAGGATCTCTATGGGCCACACATTGACTTAAAATGCATATTATCTGCATCTAGAAAAAGCACTATGGAGATTGAATGTAAATCAATACAGGCTATATTCACTTATTTTTTCTGCCTTTTTTCCCCTCCCATGTTTTTTCCCTTTTACTCTGATTTTTCTCTCCCAACATGATTCATAAAGCAATATGTATTAAAAATAGACTAATTAAAAAAACAAAAACATTCAGAAAAATGCATATTAACATTATGTTCTACTCTGTTTTTGTTTTGTTAAATATTTCTCTATTACATTGTAATTTGGGCTATTGGAAAGGTATTTGAGACCAAATGTTTGCAGAGTATCAAAATATCTAGGTCTACAGTTTAGCAAAACATAATTAAATTGTGTTTACTTCTTGGGTATTTTAAGATAGCAAATAAAACTTTTATATTAGAATGAATTTCAGTCACCTGTTTTCTATACTGACTAATAGAAATAGTATTGTTGTAACATTCATTTATAAATAAAGCTAATGGTTTTTGGTAAATAGAGCTTGATAAAGACAAATCCTAAACTAAATTTTTTCTTTTATGTATACAGAATGGGGCTTCCATTTATACTAGGATTAAGAATTCAGTCTGATATTATGCATAAAACACAGTTAATAAGTAATAAGTAATTTTCAGTTTTCTCCTTTTAAGAAGAAAACATAGTTCTCTATTAATGATTTTGAATACCTTAATTTTTTTTCCTCAGAAAGAGAAGGGAAAGAAGGCAATCCCATAGAATGGCTCTGGACTATATTTCATCTCACTCTAGAAATGAGAAATTTTCAAATTTTGAAGATGATTTCTATCTTAATAATTATTTAAAATCAGATATTGGTATGATCAGATTGCCAAGAACCTCCTTATTTATTTTTATAGAAGTTATACAAGTCTGATTCTTTCTTATATACAAACTATGTCTGTTCAATGGAAAAACATTATTACTGTAACTATGGCCCTTTTTACAGTAAAAGTGGAAATCACATCAAATCACAGTATGTACTAGTTAATTGTCATGAGAGTCAACTATTCCTCAGTGTTCTGTTCTAAGAAAACCACTCCTGTTTTCAGATGTTCTTTGAGGAGGCACTGATTAAGAAACATGATTGTATCAACAGTATTTGAAGCAACTTACCCTAGCTTATTTCCTCATTTCATCAACCTCAAAGGTCACAAACTGCCATTTTTATGTCATCTTATACATTTAGGTTTTTTTGGTAAGTAACAAATACCACTCTTCAGAAGTTTTCATATAGTATTTCTGTACAATACTGTACTGTACTATAGTGTACTTTACAATAGAATAAGTACAAAGAAAACTAAATCCAAGTCAATTCTGACAGACCAAACATCTCTAAACTTTCCCAAGACTCTTTTAGTAGTGATACACTTTACAAAGATGTAAGATCCATTTTTTCCTGCCCTACATGCCTACTCTGAAAAATACTGAAAAAACTATTATGGTTTGTTGCAGATATGTAAGAGAAAGGAGAATTCCATACCATTGCCCCTGTACTCATGGTGGTTGTTAACTTTTGTGTTTCATCCTGGGTCCTTGGAATCCAAGATCCCAAGATAAGTCCCACAATGGAATGTTTACTTGTGTAATGCACATCCTTTCATCCTAGATATCAACCTTAGCCTAACACTACCCTAGCTATACAACATCATCACTTGCTACTCTCATTCTAAAAATGAAAATTAAAAAAAATTAACCTTTTGAATGTCTTAGAACTTAAGAGGGCCATTCCATAAGCATAGATTTTTTTCTAATAAATCTAAATTAGCAATATGTACTAAGAATTTTAATCAAGAATAGATACCCTATTAATTGAATGATAGTGTAGGTGTATTTGGGAACATGCTTATTTGTTTTGTAACTAATGATGAATAAGCAAGTAAAAACATTCATTTAAAATTAAGCATTATTCAAACCTTTCCCAGACAGCTGGATAAAATTAGTATTTCTATTATAATTATATATTATTTTTTGGTTTTATTTCTAAATACATGTAAAGACAGTTGTCAACATTCATTTTTGTAAAACTTAAATGTTCCAAATTTTTCTCCCTCCTTCCCTTCCTTCCCTCTATCCAAGACAGCAAATAATCTAATATAGGTTATATATGTGCAATCCTTTAAAAAATATTTCTGTATTGTCATGGTGTGCTTTTTTTTCAAGCCAAAAGAGAAAAAAACATGAGAATGAAAAAAACAAACAACAATATGAAAGTACTAATCTTCAATTCACATCTAGTCTCCATAGTTCTCTTTCCAGATACAGATGGTATTTTACATCCCAAGTCTATTGGAATTGTCTTGAAATACCACATTGTTGAAAATAGCCAAGTCCATCACAGTTGATCATCACATAGCTTTGTGTTACTGTGTACAATGTTCTCTTGGTTCTGCTCATTTCACTCAACATCAGTTCATGTAAGTTTTGGCAGGTTTTTCTGAAACCAGCCTGCTCATCATTTCTCATAGAATAATTAAATTAAAATTCTTAAAGCAATATCTTATCATAGCACTTATGGATCAATACTTTCACTTCCAATTGTAGGATTAACTATAATCCTAACCCTCATCACAATACACCTTTCTTATTCTTTGATATTCTCTGTATTGCTCCTTTAAAACTTTGACTTTTAAATATTCTTTTCTCTAAAGTGTACTCCTATTCTTGAGCCTCTGTTGAATGATGGTGATAGTTACAGAATTATTGTTCAGACAAAGCTAACAAAGAAAATTGTGAAATGGTGAAACTTCAAGGAAACTATGGTAATTTTGCTTGAAATTCATTTGTCTATGTCACAATATATAACCTACGTAACAGGGATCTTTAAACGTGGGTCCTTGAATTATTTAAACATCTTTATAACTTTATTTTAATATAACTGGTTTCCTTTGCACTCATACCTTTATTTTAGTATTTAAAATCACATTCTAAGATTCCACTAAGTTACCAAAGAGGTACATGATTTGGTTTTCTTGGAATGGTTTGCATTTCCTTCTCCAGATCATTTTTTACAGATGAGGAACTGAGGCAAACAGGGTTAAGTGACTTGCCCAGTGTCCCCACAGCTGAGACTATATGTCTAAGGCTATATTTGATCTTAGAAAAACGAGTCTTTCTGACTTTAGGTTTGACACTCTGTCCACTGCTCCACCTAGCTGCTCCTTTGTACATGTACACATATTTTATCTATAGATGTATATATATGGATATACATGTATGTGAGTATGTAGATATATATGTATGTGTACTTTAAATAGGAGACCTTTCTGGTATTCTTTAAGTCAAAAGCAGTAAGTGGATATTTCCTCTGTCTGTGTCTAAATTCATCTTTGGGAGCAGGAATGGAATAACAAAAATAATTACATTCTGTAGTCCCTCCAGTTGCTAAGGAGCATACAGAAAACATTTATTTAACTTTTATTTTCATTTTTGTTTAATTTGGAAAAGTATATTCCACAGTATCAGATGGCACCAAGTATAATTTAAAAAAGTAATGCATGTGTTCTACCATATATCTTCATCTATACATGGCAATCTCTTTGTCCTTTCCATATATATTACCTTTCCATAAAGGACTAATAATAATGCCAAATTATTGAATATAATAATTCAACCTTATAAATATCAGTTGTTCATACTGTTTTAGAACAAGAAATTTTCAGATCAGTTTCACGTATTTGATAAATACAATTTACAATAGATCATAGAAAATTTATGTTTGCAAATGATAGTCATTTCATATCATATCCCTAAAAATGGAACAAGTTCCATAAAGCATTTAAAAAGTGGCCTTTTTAGGGATCTTAGTCTTATTTTTTAATACTCAATAGATAAGCTCATAACTGAAGAGACTCTACAGCAGAGAGGCAAAAGTTAGGACAAAGGCAACTTTTATGCAAAATAAATGTTCGTTAAGTTCTATCAACTGCAAAACCATACAATTTCAAGTGTTATAATATGCTGTAGACCCAGTGTGATAAAAAAGTACTACTACCTTCCAAGCAGTTGAATGAGACAATATATAGATGCTGAGTTGAGTTGGGGTGTAAGAGGGCAGGGATGGAATTCATTTAGAGGAACCACCTGGTTCCTCTAAACCTGGTGAATTTTTTAAAAATGGGTTTAAAAGCTTTTTTAAAAAGCTTAATTTAACCTTCAAAAGAGCTGATTATCTTGATGGAGGGATAATGCAAAGTCACACAAAATAATCTGAGAATAATGCCCTTTCTTTTAATCTCCCTTTTGAAGTTTTTTTTTTTAATTCTGATCACATCATTAAATTTGGTTCTGTGCTCATTTCATCAGAATGGATAGGAATCTCACCATTCCTTCAAAAGAGAGTCTTCACTACAATCATTTAGAGGATTAGGACAAATTGGGAAGAGTGACAATGACTTCCCTGGAGTGATATGAGAAAGTGAAAGTAAAAATTGTGAATGCTTTCTTTTAATCTTTTGATCTTCTTGATCAAAAATGACTAGAGAGAAGATGAAGGTTCCATCCATTGTTGGAGAGCTTGATAGCCAAAGTAGTCCTGTTGCAGAAGTATTTTGTCTATTTGTTTGAAGTGGGAGAAAGAGTACTAAGAAGTGCAGAAATGAACCATGATGATAGTAGGAAAACATTATTAACAGCTTATATTTTACCCCTCACCATCAATTGTCAACTAGACTATAGAAAAAAGCCATCAATTTGGTATCTGTACTTCTAGACTTTCCCTTCATTTTCAACAGTTGTTAAATCATTGTTCCTAAGATTCAGATCTCACAATGTCACTGTGTTTTACAAAATTATTCACTGGGTTCTTAAACCTAGGACAAATGCACATTCTTCACTGGTATTTAAAAGCCAAGCTTCTCTTTAAACCCATATTTCCTAAATAAGGAACTGAAGTCGCCAAGAAGAAAAGTTGCTTGCTGCAAGTCACACAGGTAGTAAAGAGGTCCAACATTAAAAACCAAAGTCTTAAACTCTGTATCCAGTTTTTCACTGTACTATGTCATAGCTACCTTTGCTGACAAATCACAGCTACAAAAGATGCAGGGGGCAGCAATTCACTGATTGTCATTTTGTATTTTTATCAGTTTTGTGTGTCATTATGGGCAACAATTTATTGACCTCATACCCCAGTTGCATGGACTGTTCTTGAAGTCTTTCTAGATTTATAAAACATGCCAAAGATTGTGATCCACTAGCATGACCTCTTCAGAACTTCATATAATAATATATCTAATAATAAATAACAGTCTAATAATTAATAATTAATAACAATATAATTAATAATGATAGAACTTAATATAAAGAGACATAATTTAGAGTTTAAAATTCTGTCCTGCTTAATAGTTTTAAGTCAGTGGTTTAGGTAAAGACAAAAAGAGAACGTGCTTGAAATTTGTGAATGGTTCAAAGCTGTTTGTAATATTTGATGCATTATTAAAATGGGAATCCCAAAAAATTTAAGTAGGCCAAAATAAGGGACAGAATCCAACGAAATGAAGTTTAATAGAAATAATTATGTTTAGATTTTAAAAAATCAAATGACAAGTGCAGTCATAGCAAGGCATTGATATGGTTTAGCTGAATTCAAGTTTCATATGAGTCAATAGTGTGATATAGGTGAGTAATATGAACTTAAGCATCATTTATAAATGTATAGTTCAGTACAAGGTAGGTCCCATTGTGCTCTGTGTTGCTTATTCCACATTTAGAATTGCATATTTAATCACTAAGGTTCACCTAAGAGGGATATTTACATGGTATCTTTTGTATCCAAAAAAAGAGTATCCTCCTATAAGAATTTTATTCTATTCTAATCCTTTTAATTCTTGTTGATATATCAGGGCTGATCTTTGATGGCAAAGGCTAATGACTGGAAAAAATTCAATTAAGTGCTGACTTTACAGTGGGTCATCAGCTGTTCACAATGTCCCAGGAACAAAGAACATAGTACAATCAGTGTTTAGCTGGCCTAGAATACTGTTGATAATAAAGAACTAATTAAAATTTTTCTTTTAAAAAAATAAGAGGGATAGGTTTGTTAAGGAGTCAAACAATCTACAATCTTTATTATAATGGTTTTTTTTTAAAAAAAGCACTGAAAGAAATCTAAGAAAATTAATCTTCCTATAATTAGCATTAGAGCAAAACCAAGAGAAATAACTTTTATCCTACACTTATGAAAGAAGAAATGGTTGCTTTAATATTTCAATTGGCAAGGCATTTGTTCTACCCAGTAGAAGATTTTTTTCCTCCTTCAAGGCTGTCACTGTCAGAAGCCACTATTTCCCTCTTCTCATAATAGGTAAAGACATGTTACATGGTGGTCTCTGTAGACGAATGTAGAACACTATGAGACATCGCAAAAAATTGTAGGCCCACGGATTATATTGGGAAATTAATAAAGTATAAAAGAACAATGGATGGGATAAAGTTCTTTTGACACTTCCCCCCTCCACCTCTCCAAACTGATCTATTAGTGACCAGACTTAGAATTTGCCTAAGTAGGATAAGCTCATGAGATCATAAACTTCAGAGCTGAAAAGACTTCAGAGATCACCTAGTGATATAATACCCTTCTCAAAATCAATTCACCAATTAACTAAAAGTAGCTTTTATAAGGGGATATTTACTAAGAAAACCTCTAAAACCAGCATCTTAGTGTCAGAGAGGAGAAAGTGTGCTCAGACTCACAATGATTGCTTCTCATCAAATTCATTAGGTGTGAGATAGTTATAATGGACAAGTTATTCCCTTGCTTGTAGGACATAGCATCTCAAGAGCTGAGTAGCTTCACTTCTGGGATCAGTCCCTTAGGTCACTCCTCAAGGCTGGCTCATCTGCCATTAGGAGAAGAAACGAGGTGTTCCATATTCACAGTCACATGGTGGTGAACAGCTAGAGAAATGCTCTCTTACTCAGTTTTACAGCATTTCTTTTTCCTCACTTGAAAGTACCCAAGGAGACTGAACCTTCATCTGTTGGTATCTCATACCCACATTCACTTCCAGCTCACCTAATAACTAGAGTGTTTATGAGCCCGACAATAAGTTGACAAGAAACAGAAGATACCATTACATGCTCTGAGTGTGTAGGAAAAAGGCTGCCCTTCTCTCATGCACTCTCAGAAGCAGGATCTCCATGTTTCTCCAGGGGTTGGTACCAGGTAGATACTAGTCAGTTAAGTTCTTACTGGATGTCAGGCATATAAGCACTGGTGATACAAAACAAGGCAAAAACACAGTTTCTGTCCCAAAGGAGTTTACATCACAATGGGAGAGATGACATAAAAACCAACTATGTGCAAACAATATATACAATGTTAATGGGAAATAATTTCAGAGGGAAAGTACTAGGGAGTATGCTTCAGGGACTGGTAATTTTTTGGAAAATCCCTTTCTTCATTACATTAGCTTCCTTGAACTCTTAAGGATTTTAAATACCAAGGAAATATTAGAGGGAAATATTCCTCTTGCACAGAAGTCTGTTTTTTAAAGTACAAACCATGAAGAAGAGTAATTTAACCCAAAGGAATGAATCATTAACTGTATATTTTAAAAATATTCCTACTTTATTTAAAAATTATTTCAAAACCAAATTCTCATTTATACACAAATTAAAGGAACTAGAAAATAAACATTCAAAAAATGGATATAGAAAGCCCATGCCAATAGTAAATGATGATCTTATTAAAACATGGAGTTTGGGGATATAGGATAGCACTGTGGAATGTTCAGGCAGAGGACCTGAGGTAAAAGCCTATCCCTAATAGTTAATGTCCATATAACCTTGGACAAGATACTTACGCTCCACTAATATCACTCCTTCATCTGTATGTCTGACTAACATCTGACTCTATGATCCTTTGAAAGAGCACTCTAGGAACAATTATGCTGGAAAGAACACTAGATGGGGATTTTGCAAACCAACTTGTATGGCTAACTAGCTAACTCAAAACTGAGTAAAACATGTCATTTCTCTGAACCTCAGTTTCCACATTTGTAAAGTGAGCAGCTTGGAGAGCTGGTTTCCAACATTAATTTTTTTTAAACTAATAAAGCTCTAGGATTGACACCATGATGTTTTCACTCAATAATATGACTTGGGATTAAATCATTAGTCTATCATTTACTCTCTGGGTGATCCTGAGCAACAAACTTCATCTTCTTGAGCTTATGTAAAATGGAAATGATAATACTTTCATTACCTACCTTGCTGTGAGGAAATTACTTTGCAAACTAGAAAGTACAATAACAATGAAATTATTATTACAGATGTAAGGAATAATGGTAGTGATAGTGGTAGTTATGATAATAGCTAAGTATATGCAGAGATAAATAAAAGGGAACAAAATGATGCTACTGAGGTAACACATGCTTTTTTTCTGCTTTTTTTTGAGGCAATTGGGTTAAGTAACTTGATCAGGGTTACACAGCTAGGAAGTGTTAAGTATCTGAGGCAGGATTTGAACTCAGTTCCTCCTACTACAGGGCTGGTGCTCTATCCACTGCACCACTAACTGTCCCTGGCACACACACTTTTAAGGAATATCATTTTCATAGATAAAATTTATCAGTTTTGAAATTTAGTAATTTACTTTTATGGGTAGAGATTCTTGGTGGTCAGTGACCAAGTTGTAACTACTACTGGAAGGCTAGGTTTTATAGTGGATAGCATTCAGGATTCAGGACAAACCTGAATCCAAATCTTACCTCAGACACTAGCTCTGTGGTTTTTCCAAGGTCAACCTTCTGGGCCTTAATTTTCTCATGTATAAAATGAGGATAATAATAGCACATATTTCACAGGATTGTTGTGAAGGTTAAGTGAGTTAACAGATGTAAAGCACTGGGAAGACCTTAAAGCATTATATAAATGCTAACATTATTACTAATATGTTCAGTACAGTTTTCTTAATTTTATCTAAAAATTTGACTAAAATACTTGAGCTTACTAAAAAATTTATTTTTCCTCTCTAACCTACCTCAAAAAACAAAAACAACAACAAAAAATCCCTCACTTCCTGAACATTTCTGATTTGACATCTGTAGGAACTACAAAATAATTTAATTAACCTCTGAGTCATTCTTGTATCTATACATGTTGGGACCTTCCTCATATAGTGAAGATAAAGAACAAAATAAGATTTTTTACCCCAACACAAAAGACTCCTAGAAATTCAATAGAAATTCATCAATTTATGAAAATCAGTCAAAATACTGCAGTTAAGTTTTTTTTTTTTTGAAATACTGAAATGGTCAAATTACAAAGAGGTTTCACCTTTAAGCATCGTCTTCTGGAGGACAGTTTCTGACCATTTGTTTTTATCTGTCCAAGCAAGGGCAGAGTAATGTTACATGTGGGGAATATAATGTTCTCTGTAAATCAGTGAGAATATTAGTTGGAAAGAAAACAAATTGCTTCTTGGTAGTGGAAGATTTATAAACATCATCATCTTGATCATCTTTAATTCTTATCATGGTAAAACAAAAGGGGAAATGCAAAATGTTATTAAGCCTGTAATTTAAATAGGACAGGTGGTCCTTGTTTTAAAAGTCAGCATGTCATAATCTCCTACATCATGCATAGAGTGACATCCTCCTTTCTTCCATTTCAGAATTTCCCTAGCCTCAGTCACAGAATCAGAATCACAGAATCTGAGAGATGAAAAATCCATCAGATTTTCATACCTGAAAGGAACCCCCCACTAAGATATGTGTGTAAAGGTATTTGCTTGAATGTCTTTGAGAAGGGGAAACCCCCCACATCTTAAGGGGAGCTATTCTACTGTTGGATAGCTCTGATCTCCCACTGATTCTAGTTCTCCCTTCTAGGGCTAAAAATATAATGGCTCCTCATGATATATTTGTGGTTGATTTTTTTTTTGTACTCAAGTTCAAAGCTTTATGTTTATCCCTGATGAATTTAGCTCAATGCTTCAGAACATCAAAGTTCTTTTGGATTTGACTCTGTCATCTAGAATGGTAGCTATCCTTTCTTCATGTCACCTGCAAATTGGTTAAGTGTTATAGACAATGGCTACAACACCAGTACATCTTAAATCAGGTTCAATTTGGGGAAGAAATGAGGTAGTCAAGTCATTAAACATTTAAGAGAGGAAGAAGTTTACTTTGCCCAAACACAGCAAGGATATGCAATAATGATACAATGACACTGAGCTCCAGCTTTGGTAGATATCTTGCCTTTCCTTTCCTTGCCAGATATCTAAACAACAGGCCCACAGGATACCATGACTTAAGTGCTCTTATGCATCTATCAAATCCAAGAGGCCCAGATTCCACATGGCTAGGGCTTTTTATTGGCTCTGTACAATGGAAATTGTGTTAGAGAAACCTAGCAACTTGCATGGTGGGCAGGGTAGGGAAAGGAAGCAGAGAGGAAGAGGAACTAGAGAAGGTGCTAAGAAACCTGGGATTGAAGAAAGGTGATTGGAAGTTGTATGCATGTAGGAAGCTGTGGTCAAGAAATCCAGGGCTATAAAGAGGAGGAAAATAATGGTCTTATAACAATAAGCATATCATCTATGAATTTCTCCAAGACATTGGAAAAAATGTTTAACCCCGAACTAAGAACAATTCCGTAGGGGTATTCTATTGGAGACCTCCTAATCTATGTTGACAGTGTTTTATTGAGTCATGTTATCCAAACCTCTTATGATTATATTATCATCTAAATCATAGCTCTCCATCTTCTTAATAAGAACAGTATGACATTCTTTATTAAAAGCTTTGCTAAAATCATGGTAAACTATAACTATAGCATTTCATGTGTCACCTCTCATAGGAGTTTTCCTTGATCACTCTGTTAGCAATCTTAGCATCCACAAATTATTATGAACATATTAATCTATGTACATATTGTACCCTTTCAATGGAAGGGACGCTCCTTGTAGAAAGCTAAGGATTTTTATTGCTGCCAGGGGGAGAGGCGAGGACCACAATCCCCCAGCCATCAAGGATTTTTATTGCTGAGGGGGGATAGGGGGAAGGACCACAATCTTTCCCTTCCAAAAAAACTCCTCCAAAAATGCAGGAAAACAAACAAAACAATAATAATGTAAGTTCTCTGATGTCAGAGACTGTTTTCATTTTGTCTAGCACAGTGCCTTACACATAATGAGAATTTAATGAATTAAATTGATTTGGTTTTTCAGAAAAGCCACATAAGATATCAGAAGACAGGCTCTTTGCTTTCCTCAGTTACTAAATTTTTGTTTTAGTCTTGTCAAATTAAGGCAAATCACTAACAATATTTCCAAATTCCCTATTTTTAAAAGAGGGAGGATCATATTCCAAGCCATCCTCTCAACTGTAATATTAATAGTGTGAAGAAAGTTGATAGCAGTTAGATACCATTGCTTAAATTTTATTGCTGCATGCCAATCTTTCAAATTCTTTCTCCCGTTATCTAAATATGATGTCCCCCCATCCTTACCAAGTGTCTCCTCATCATTCATCTCTGTTAAGAGACTTCTTGTATATGACATGTACAGCATTTAATTTTTCCCTCTGAAGGATGGCACTCTTTCTTTTGCCAATTTGGTCATTACAGGCTATTTTCCAGGCCATCGGTGGTAGCTGGTAATATGTAGCTATAAGATTTAGCCTATATTTGGAACCAAGGGCCTAAAACCCAAAATCTTTCTGTGGTTAGAATTTCAAGATTTGCATTTCCAATGGAGCAGTAATGAACTGAACCAGCTATGCCCAGAGAAAGAACTCTGGGTGATGACTAAAAACCATTACATTGAACTCCCAATCCCTATATTTATGCCCACCTGGATTTTTGATTTCCTTCACAAGCTAATGTGCAATATTTCAGAGTCTGATTCTTTTTGTACAGCAAAATAACGGTTTGGTCATGTATACTATTGTGTATCTAATTTATATTTTAATATATTTAACATCTACTGGTCATCCTGCCATCTGGGAGAGGGGTGGGGGGGGTAAGAGGTGAAAAATTGGAACAAGAGGTTTGGCAATTGTTAATGCTGTAAAGTTACCCATGCATATAACCTGTAAATAAAAGGCTATTAAATAAAAAAAAAAGAATTTCAAGATTTGGGGTCATTCAATCAATAAACATTTATTAAGCATCTATTATGTGTCAGGCACTGAGGATATAAAGAAAAGCAAAAGACAATTCCTCTTCTCAAAAAACTCACAGCCTAATGGAATAGGTAACATGAAAACAACTATATACAAACAGGCTATTTACAAGATAAATTAGACGAAGTTAACTGAGTGAAGATATTAGCAATTGGAATTATGCTCTCTGCAGTAGAATTTGAATATTTGGCAATTTAGTTTGGGAAAAGACCTCAATGTCCAGTACCTTATCATGCCAGATAATCTTTGAAATCTTCCTAAGATAATTCAAGTGGAAGCAGTTTAGTTTCCTGGCATGGCATTGGTATACTGTGCAGGTGTCATAGTTATGCAACAATGAGATCAGCACAAAGGTTCTATAGATCTTCAGTTTGGTGGTCAGTTTAGTACCTTTTCTCTCCATACTTTCTCTCCAGTTTTTAAAATTTGTTATTTATGGTTTATATCAGCATAATGTAGTTTCTCTGTTTATTCCTAGTTTTTTGAATATTTTTGCTTTGTTGGATAATGTAATTACAACAGCTACTTTTAAAAATTCAATTATGCACAGTGATTTTTTTTTTTTTGGTTCTCTCTTTTTTGTTATAAGAAACAGATTATAAAGTTTTGCTTTCTTATCCAATCTGTCACTTTTTCCTTTTATTATTTAATTCCTTCACATGTAAATATAGTATATCCTAACATATTAGGTTTATATTTTTCTCTATTTATAATAGTTTTTTTTCCTTCAAGTTACTTTTCTCCTCTCACCACCAAAACAAGATCTCCCCTTCCCTCTCCCCTTACTTTCCTCTTCCCTTTTTTAATCCTTTCCTTTTCCTGCACACCCACTCTTTACCAACACTCATTCTCCAAGGCAACAGTGGTTATTTCCCCCTCATTACTAGAAATACAACACTATGTTCTTTCAGTTATTTTAGCTTATTTTTCCCCCCACTGGTTTTCTCTTTTCCCCACTTCCTTCCGATCTCCATCACCTATTAATTACCTCTTTACCTTGGAATTTTGTCTTTACTAGTTCTTTTTTATTTCTTGCTTTTATCTTGTTTATTTCTTTCCCTCTTGTTTTATCCCCTCTCCATTAGTAAAGTATACATTCCCTTCTTCTCCCTTTCACTAATTTTGTTCATTAGTTTTTACAATTTCATTTTCTATCCTCTATGCTTGACCCTTATTTTCTGGTTCATAATTACTTAGAATCTCTCTTATTTTCCATGTTCTTTATGGAATCAAAACTTCTAAAATATCCATTTAAGTTCTCCTTTCTAGCCATTTTTCCTGCCGCCACCTTGTTGAGCTTGCCCTACAGATTCCTCTTTCCCATTGTGCCTCACTCCCAGGATAATGCCAGTTCATGCAGGTGATGGAGATGGCATTCCTCCATGATAGGACACATCTCTTCCCAAAACTACCACATTTTTGATTATGCAGTCCATCACTAATCTATATGGTCCCCCGATTACCTTTTTACTTATATGCCTCAAAATCATCTTCCTGGGTCAACACCTTCCCATTGCCTCAGGCACCATTGCCCCTAGGAGTTGCCATTCCCATGTCACCCTCCCAAGGCATGGTAGTTGGTTAGTTGTTGTCCCTTTTGAAGAGAACCAAAATGACATCATTATATTAGTGTCATATTATAGTGCATCTGACCATGTTAATCAGACCAGTATGAGCTGTTCTATACCACAGTTTAGATACAAATCGTCCATATGAATATTTTGGGTGGATTCTCTAAATTTGTACGTCTCATGCTTCTTTTGAGCTACTTCAATTCTGCTTTCCTCAAAAAAAAAACCACAGTATTTCCCTTGATGAGGGCATGCCATGCTAGATTCTATGCAATTGTCATAAGTCAATTCTAAAGTATTCCTCCTGATCATCATGTGAGTGTTTTCTTTGTGTAAAATTCTTGATAAAACAGCATTTTAAGTAAGTATACACTTAGCACTAGAATAATGTAGCTAGTCCATTGGAGTTATGCTCTCTGCAGTAGAATTTGAATACTTGGCAATTTAGTTTGGGAAAGACCTCAATGTCCAGTATCTTATCATGCCAGATAATCTTTGAAATCTTCCTAAGATAATTCAAATGGAAGCAGTTTAGTTTCTTGGCATGGCGTTGGTATACTGTGCAGGTGTCACAGTTATACAACAATGAGATCAGCACAATGATTCTACAGATCTTCAGTTTGGTGGTCAGTTTAATACCTTTTCTCTCTCACACTTTCTTTTGGAGCCTCCTAAACACTGAGTTAGCTGTGGCAATGCATGTGTCAATCTTATTATTAATGTACACACCCCTGGAAAGCATCCTACCAAAGTAAGTGAATTTATCCTTAGTATTCAAAGCTCCATTTGCTATAATTGATAATTCCACATATGGATGGCATGGTGTTGGCTGGTGGAGCACCTAATTTTTTTGTTATTGTTAAGTCAAAAGTAGTACAAGCAACAGAGAATCTATTCATACTTTGTTGCATCTCAGTTTCAGAGATTGCATTGAGTGCACAATCATCTGCAAATGAAAAAATCATGTACAGACTCTCCATTTTAGCCTTGGTTTGTAACCCTTTAAAGTTGAATAATTTATCATTAGTGTGTTAGTGGATTCCATGTTCATTCTCTTTTAAAGACTCTGACACCAACATTGCTGAAAACATCATGCTAAAAAGCACGGGAATAAGCATATGGCCCTGTTTTACTCCACTGGGAAATGTGAGAATATTGTACATTAACCAAAACCTGGGCAAGCATGCCATCATGAAACTGATTGATGAATGAAATTACATTGCTGATGAACTTCTCTAGGCAACCAAATTCTAACATAATTTTCCTTAATCCCTCATTGACTGACAGTATCAAAGGCATTAATGAGATTGACAAACATTGGGGACATTTGTTCTGCTTCTCTTAGGCATTTCTTCTAGAATTGTGGGGCAGCAAACACCCCATCGACCATTTTTCAGCTCTTTCTGAAGTCACACTGGTTCTCAGATAGACGACTGTCTTCCAGGTGAAAGATCAGCCTATTTGGGAGGACACTGTCAAAAATTTTGCTACCAATAACAAAGAGAAAGACTTGCCTGTGATTGTTCTAGGACAATCCATTTCCTTTATCTTTAGAGATGGACAGTGGAAACACTGATTTTAAACTCAAGGGGGAATAACTTCTTGCCATATTACTTGGAAAATTTCAGTCAGTTTTTGTATGAGTAATAGGCTCCTCCCCTCTTCCCCACCCCTCACACACCTTGTCAATCTCAGCCAAAATGGAATCACCAGCAGGTGCTTTGCCATAGGAGAGTAGTCTAATAGCATCTAAAACCTCTTCTTCAGTTGAACATTTGCCTAGACAAGTACTGACTTCAACCTGAGCTAAAGTCAATGACATAGTGTTGAGAACACTATCAAAGTGTTCAGTCCATTTCTCCAGGACCATGTCTTTATCACTAGTCCACGTGGCCCCTTCAGTGCTGAGTTGTTGAGATGTACCCTATATCTTTGGTCCATAAAGAGCATTCAGGGCATCATAAAAGTGCTTTGAATTGTAACTATCAGCATAAAACTGAATTTCATCTGCCTAATTACTGAGTCAAGAATCCATTTCTCTAAGCTTTGCTTGTATTTTATTTTTGATGGAGTTAAATGCTGCCTTCTTAGAGATGGATGAACTATCCTATTGGTAAACCTGTGTTCTAATTTTTCATTTAGAAGCTTCATATGAGTAAATGCAGTTGCTGCCCTTGATTTTCTATTCCTGCTCAGTGCTCGAATCAGCTGACATTAAGTCTTTTGGTAGTCATCTTGTCTTTGGGTTGCTGCTTTTTTTTTTTTTTTTTTTTTAATATTATACCTTTTTATTTACAAGATATATGCATGGGTAATTTTTCAGCATTGACAATTGCAAAAACCTTTTGTTCCAACTTTTGTTCCTCCTTCCCCCTACCCCTTCCCTCAAATGGCAGGTTGACTAATACATGTTAAATATGTTGAAGTATAAGTTAAATACAATATATGTATACATGTCCAAACAGTTATTTTGCTGTACAAAAAGAATCGGACTTCGAAATAGTGTACAATTAGCCTGTGAAGGAAATAAAAAATACAAGCAGACAAAAATACAGGGATTGGGAATTCTATGTAGTAGTTCATAGTCATCTCCCAGAGTTCTTTCACTCTGTAGTTGGGTCAGTTTATTACTGCTCTATTGGAACTGATTCGGTTCATCTCATTGTTGAAGAAGGCCACGTCCATTAGAATTGATCATCATATAGTATTATTGTTGAAGTATATAATGATCTCCTGGTCCTGCTCATTTCACTCAGCATCAGTTCATGTAAGTCTCTCCAGGCCTTTCTGAAATCATCCTGCTGGTCATTTCTTATAGAATAATAATATTCTATAGTATTCATATACCACAATTTATTCAGCCATTCTCCAACTGATGGGCATCCACTCAGTTTCCAGTTTCTGGCCACTACAAAGAGGGCTACCACAAATATTTTTGCAGAAGTGGATTCCTTTCCCTTCTTTAAAATCTCTTTGGGATATAAGCCCAGTAGTAACACTGCTAGGTCAAAGGATATGCACAGTTTGATAAATTTTTGAGCATAGTTCCAAATCACTCTCCAGAATAGTTGGATGTATTCACAATTCCACCAACAATGTATTAATGTCCCTGTTTTCTCACATCCCCTCCAACATTCCGCATTATCTTTCCCTGTCATTCTAGCCAGTCTGACAGGTGTGTAGTGGTATCTCAGAGTTGTCTTAATTTGCATTTCTCTGATTAATAATGACTTGGAGCATCTTTTCATATGGGTAAAAATAGTTTCAATTTCTTTGTCTGAGAATTGTCTGTTCATATCCTTTGGCCATTTATCATTTGGAGAATGGCTTGATTTCTTATAAATTAGAATCAATTCTCTATATACTTTGGAAATGAGGTCTTTATCAGAACCTTTTACTGTAAAAATATTTTCCCAGTTTATTGCTTCCTTTCTAATCGTGTCTGCATTAGTTTTCTTTGTACAAAAACTTTTCAATTTGATATAATCAAAATTTTCTATTTTGTGATCAGTAATGATCTCTCGTTCTTCTTTGGTCATAAATTCCTTCCTCTTCTACAGGTCTAAGAGGTAAACTATCCTATGTTCTAATTTATTTATAATCTTATTCTTTATGCTTAGGTCATAAACCCATTTTGACCTTATCTTGGTGTATGGTGTTAAGTGTGAGTCAATGCTTAGTTTCTGCCATACTAATTTCCAGTTTCCCCAGCAATTTTTGTCAAACAGTGAGTTCTTATCCCCAAAATTGGGGTCTTTGGGTTTGTCAAACACTAGAATATTAAAGTTATTGGCTGTTTTGTCCTTTGAACCTAATCTATTCCACTGATCAACTAGTCTATTTCTTAGTCAATACCAAATGGTTTGGGTGACTGCTGCTTTATAAGATAGTTTTACATCAGGTACAGCTAGGCCACCTTCATTTGATTTTTTTTCATTAATTCCTTGAAATTCTTGACCTTTTGTTTTTCCATATGAACTTTGTTGTTATTTTTTCTAGGTCATTAAAATAGTTTTTTGGGAGTCTGATTGGTATAGCGCTAAATAAATAAATTAGTTTAGGAAGTATTGTCATCTTTATTATATTTGCTCGCCCTATCCAAGAGCATTTAATATTTTTCCAGTTGGTTAGATCAGACTTAATTTGTGTGGAAAGTGTTTTGTAGTTTTGCTCATATAGTTTCTGATTTTCCCTTGGCAGAGAGATTCCCAAATATTTTATACTATCAGTAGTTACTTTAAATGGAATTTCTCTTTGTAACTGACTTGGATTTTGTTAGTGATATATAAGAATGCTGATGACTTATGTGGGTTTATTTTGTATCCTGCAACTTTGCTAAAGGTGTGGATTATTTCTATAGCTTTTTAGTAGAATCTCTGGGGTTCTCGAAGTATACCATCATATCATCTGCAAAGAGTGATAATTTGGTTTCCTTATTAACTACTCTAATTCCTTTAATCTCTTTCTCTCTCTCTCTTATTGCCAAAGCTAGTTGCTGCTTTTGTTAAATTCAAATAGCTTGGAGAGGATAAGTCTACAATCTAGAGAGGACAGGTACTCTGCACTACACATTACATTGGTCACATCTTGTCTGTGTCTTTTCCTTACTGCATATTAAATGCCAATGTTTGTAGTGAGGGTGCATCCATAAAGTTTTACTGCATTTAGGAAAATGGAATATAGTGTTGGGATGAGAAGGTCATTAAATGCCCATGTCTTCAATTGTAAGTGACAATTGCTCTTGCAGTTTCCAACTCCATTCCTCCCAAGAACTTCCTGCTAAGTCTGGTAGTCTGAGCTTAGTTTAGCATTAAACCCACCCTGAATTATAAGCCTGTCTTCATTTGGAACATGGAGGATGAGAATCTCTAGGTTTTGCTAATTTTTTTTTTTCTTTTGATCTCATTAGGGTTGGCCATGGAGGAAGCATAGGAACTGATGATGGTGGCAAGGCCTGAAATTTCCTGAAAGTAGCAATCACATTGTCAAGAGCCAGTGTTCATTCCTTTTGGTAGGCATACAAGCTTGTTGGTTAGATTAGTTTTGATTACCAAACCTACAACCAGTTTCATAGCTCTCCCTTTCACTATGACCTTTCCAGAAAAAAACTACTTATCTAGCTCTGACTTTAGTAAACTGGCCTTCAGTCATCAACCTTATTTCACTTGGGGCTATTGTGATACTTGCTGGATTTTGTTGTCCATAAATATGCTCACATTCTATGATACTGATGGTTATGTGGAATCATCTTTGCAGTTTTAGTACATTTTTTTTGGTGTTTCAATCACAAGGTGGGATTCCTGCCCGCTGTGGCAAAGAGACCATGGTGGGGTAATCAGACAATTTTTAAGGCATCTTTTGTAGCCCCTTCCTTATACTAGGAGGTAAACAGTGAGGCTGCTCAGAAACCTACAAGGCTGCAGAAATCCACCGCTATTTCCAGTGATAAAATGACCCTATGGCCTGGGCTGTCTGTGAACAGAGTTGACTACAACTTCTAGAAAATATGCACCTTCTGCTTTATCAGTTGCCTGTTACCACAGGTTTTTGAGACTGGTAAAAATGGCAAAATGGTATGGGTGATCTCTTTTGACTTGTTTATAAATTGGATTAAGGAAGGATAACTAGTTTTTTCAAGCCCCAAATTCCCCAAATGACACCTGTATGAGGTCCTCATTTCCCTTCACAGAACATCTGTCTTCAATCCTCGAGCATTCATCACAGAACATTCTGTGGCTGCTGATATTTAAGCCACTGGCATTTCTGTTGTCTGGAGTGTTGAAAAAGAAAATAATTTCTATCTAGTGTTCTTTCTACGAATATTCCATATGCTTTTTATTGAATGTTTTTTCATTTATAGTTAGGCTCAGATTTGCAAAGGTCATACTGGCCTGCATCCTGAGCTCCACTTCTCTTTGAAACCCATTATTCTATTCCCTCCTGTATTTTCTGGTTTGTATAAAATAGTTTTGTGTTATTCATATTTCCTTCCTTTGTATCTTTTCTTTTTGCATCTTTTCTCTGGTTAACAAATACCACCACATGGAATTGTGAATACATCCAGCCATTCTGGAGAGCAATTTGGAACTATGCCCAAAAAGTTATCAAACTGTGCATACCCTTTGATCCAGCAGTGTCTCTATTGGGCTTATACCCCAAAGAGATTTTAAAGAAGGGAAAGGGACCTGTATGTGCCAAAATGTTTGTGGCAGCCCTGTTTGTAGTGGCCAGAAGCTGGAAAATGAATGGATGCCCATCAATTGGAGAATGGTTGAGTAAATTGTGGTATATGAATGTTATGGAATATTATTGTTCTGTAAGAAATGACCAGCAGGACGAATACAGAGAGGATTGGCGAGACTTACGTGAACTGATGCTGAGCGAAATGAGAGCAGAACCAGGAAATCATTATATACCTCAACAGCAATAGTGTATGAGGATGTATTCTGATGGAAGTGGATTTCTTCAACAAAGACAAGATCTAACTTAGTTTCAATTGATCAAGGATGGACAGAAGCAGCTACACCCAAAGAAAGAACACTAGGAAATGAATGTAAATTGCTTGCATTTTTGTTCTTCCCAGGTTATTTATACCTTCTAAATCCAATTCTCCCTGAGCAACAAGAGAACTGTTCAGTTCTGCACACATATATTGTATCCAAGATCTACTGTAATCTATTTAACATGTATAGGACTGCTTGCCATCTTTGGGGAGAGGGTGGAGGAAGGGAGGGGAAAAATCAGAACAGAAGTGAGTGCAAGGGATAATGTTGTAAAAAATTACCCTGGCATGGGTTGTCAATAAAAAGTTATTTAATAAAAAAAAAAAAAAAAAAAAAAAAAAAAAAAACAAATACCACCACAAAATCTACCTTTTCTCTTTTCCCTATTTCTGTTATAAATTTAATTCTCATTTCTCTTTTAAACTATTCAGAACAATGTGGGCCCTCTGTCTTTGCAGTATTCAGTCCAGAGATGCTTCACTAAGTTAACTGATCTGGATATCCTATTTCCTTCGGCCATATTTTCCCTATTGATTTATCTGCTTATGTCCAGAGTCTGAGTTTTCTTCCTCCCAAGATTTTAGGTAAATTCAGTCTCCCTCCCTTATTTTCCTTATCCCTCAGTTCGACCCTCTTCCCTCTGATATTAGCTTTCCTGGGAGCTGAATCTTGAAAGCATCTCAGTCTTCTTCTAAGCTTGGCAATTCATGGTTCATCAGCCTAGCTCCGCCCTCAAGGGATTTTTTGGAGGACAATTGTACCCCGAAAAATCTGTGTTCTTTTCCTCAGGCCTATTAGTGAACTGCCATTACCCACACTGGGATGTTCTGCTCCTTGTTCCTCAGTTTTCTGGCCTAGATCACTTGGAAGTCTGAAGCTCTGGGAGTAGGGCGTTTCGGGGAAGGAGGTGAGACTCCATTTCAAACCATGTTGTTTACCCTTTCCCCTAAGTTTCTCTCCCTTCGTATAGAAATTTTTTGTAGTACTGAATACAGTGATAACTGGTGAAGGGCCCAGTCAGGTTCTGCAGCTTGAAGTGCTGCCAAAGCATTTGGCTGATTGCTGTAGCTATTATGTGAAAGTTTAAGAGACAGGATCTTCATGACAATGGAGAAAGGGACTAATGGTGTGGGATTGGGTTTTGTTTCAAGCCTAGCCTTGGGCAAGCTGGTGTAGTTTCACTGCTAGTAGCATGGTGTGTGGTAGGGCTGAAGATGCTGAGTAAGCTCAGAGCAAGGTCAGTTCATGATTTTTGTTTTTTTCTTTAAACTTTACTTTGGATTCCAAATGTCTATGGAGTTATTTTACCTTTAGCATACCATTTCTGTTTTGGAAATGTTTGAAAAATCTTAGGCTCAGAGATGTCTAGACCTCATCTTGTTTGTCCCATGGCCCAGAGGTTCAGCGTTAAGGATTTAATTTCTTTTTTAACTTCCTGGTAAGAATGTTTCACATATATTGTATAGGGAATATAATTATTATTGTTATAAATGCAGGGTTCATGAATTCAGATTGTATAAAGTGGAAACCACAATAATTTATAAAGAATATACTATAAAGAAAAAATAACTCACTTTTTATAACTATCAAAAGTCTAAGGTTCTACAGAGTAGTTATATACCAGGCTTAGAAGACTATTATCTACAGAAAACAAAGAATAAACCACACTGAGTTATTATAAAATCATTGAATTGTTCTAAGGCTAATGTGAAATTTTTAGTGTAAGACTTTCATTTTCTTATATTTTCACTTTTTCCCCTAATAATATCTGATTCTTCTTAAGTCATTCATCAACATTCTCCATTTTTAATCAGAACTGGCTACCAAAAGCTTGAGTTCTAAATTTTTTGTTCTTTTCTCTGCTTACATTAACTAGATAACTTTATTTATACATTAACTGAATAATAAAGACAAGATTTATTTTTGTAGAACATTTATTTCTTTCATGAGAGACATTCAAAAATTTTTTTTTTGTCACTGAGAAGTCATCTCAATTAATACATATGTATAGTTTCTTCCCCCAGGGCATCCTGCTTCATAGTAGCGAAATGAAGCTGTGATCCATTTTACTACAAGTAAAATGTTACAAAATATTTACAAGAAATTAAAAAAAAATAAAACAAAACAACCAAAACCAGAAGTAAAAACACAAAAAACACTGGATGAAATGCATTGGTTTCTGACAACTACTCCAGTGACTTACCTAACCCATTTAAGAAAAGGATTTCAAAAATAAAATTACAGACACTAAAATCTTGTCTATCTCATGCCTCCAAAGAAAAAAGGAAATGGTGGTGGTGGATATAGTAAAGATGTGAAGGGACACTGCTATAGAAGTTTACCAATCTACTCTGAATGAAAAATCTTCTTCTTCTGTGCAGTGAATTCTGAACAAAGCTAAATAACATTAAGACAATCCTTGCACTGAAGTTAGAAAATGCTCTGGCAGAGTAAAAGTTAACTTCTTTGTACTCAGGTCCAATGTATAAGAACTCCTTCCTTTATGAACCATGTTTTCTAATAGGAATTTATGGGATTAAAACTTCCCCTGGCATCACAGGCTGTCACAGTAGTCCCTCCATCTCTTTCATGAAAGCTTCATATACATCATCCTTGGTTTGTACTGAAACAGGAGCAGAGGGGCCAGACTTAGGAACTGCTTTGGCAAGGGGCATAGTAGAATCCTCTTCTGACTTTCTTTGGGGAGCAGCAGTAGCTCCTTTGTTTTCTCGTCGAACCCTCAGTGCAGTGGGCACAAACCGGGTAATTTCTGCCTTGGGATTGGTGATTTGTGGCTTGGCACTGATGGTTGCTGTGGCTTTCTTCTCAATAGTGGCTGCACTGGTATCATCTACTTTGGGTCTCTGGATCAAATTAGGCGGGGCACTTAAAACCCCTGGATTCGGCAAGGGAGCTGGTGGGAAAAGCCCAGGTGGAGCAGGTCCAAGTGGAGGCACCAAAGGTGGGCGCATCATACCAGGACGGGGTGGAGGGATACCTATTATGAAGAAAACATGCAAAATGAACATACCATATGACTTAAAAAAAAAAAAAAGTTTTTTTAGGTAAGTGACAGAACTTATAGGATAGTTATCATGGAAAAGTACTTCAATCTAAACCCTTTACATTGATATACTTGGCCCTATTCAGTGTTCTTATCTTCCAATTAGTCATCCATTATTTGACAACTGGGTCCATTCCAAACTTGCTATCTCATCTGAATTTGGCCCTCACAATACTGCATAGCAAGGACAGCTTGGTGGCACAGTGGACAGTGCTGGCCCTGGAGCCAGGGAGACCCATCTTTGTGAATTCAAATCTAGCCTCACACACTAGCAGTGTGACCCTGAGCAAGTTACTTAACCATTTTTTGCCTCAGTTTCCTCATATGTAAAATGAGTGGGAGAAGGGATGGCAAATTACTTCAGTATCTTTGCCAAGAAAATCTCAAATGGGATCACAGAGAGTTAGACACGATAAAAATGGCTGAACAAATAGTACACAGCAATATTTTTATCACTCCTTCACTATCACAGTCCTCACAAAGACAGTTCCAAACCTACACTTTCTCAAGCCCAAAACATGAGCTCTGTGCTTACTCATCTCAGTATTGACCCCCCATTCCTTACACTAGTGGAGGGCAAAAAAAAGCAAAACAACTTCTCTTCTAAATAGCATCTCAAAATACTTTTAATGTCACCCTCTTTCTCTCATTTGATTCAGTCTAAGGAAAAGATGATCTTGTTTTTGCAAAGAGGAACTAACAATATTATTAGGTGTCAGAAGATTTGGTTTGAAGTAGGAATTTGCGACTTAACTAGGAGTATGACCTTGGCTAAATCATTTAAGCTTCCTGAACTCATTTTCCTCCTTTAAAAAATAAAGCTAATACTTAAGAGTGTTTCTCAAACGGTTTTTTGAAACTCAAATGAGGTGATTTATGCAAAAGGCCTTTGTAAATCTTAAATTACAATATAATTATCAATTATAATTTTCTTTAAAATGAGGCACTGGATTAGAGGTTCCATTCCAGTTCTAACTCTGATCTTTGCAAAGGTCAACCCTTCCATTTATACCCTTAATAGCTGCCCTTCCGTTACCTTCAATCATGCCCTCTCTTTCACCTCCAATCTTTCTTAATTAATGCACTGCCTACAAACATGACCAGGCCTCCCAGATCTTAACAAGAAGAACAAAAACTTTCTTTGATCTGCAACATAGTAGGCCTTTAATATGTTTATTGATGATTTCTCTCAGGCCGTCTTTTCTTTTTTTTACTACTAAAATCCTAGTAAAAGGAATTGACACTATTCATTATTTCCTTTTTTCTTAGATACTCTCTTTCTTGACTAATATGATACTGCAGTCTGCTATTTTTCTTCTTATTTCACGACATTCCAGTTTCCTTAATACCATCAATTTCCTACCCCTTAAGCATGATTGTTCTTCAAAGGATTTGTCTTCTCTTCTCGCCTTTCTATTTTCTCCATTGGTGATTTCATCTGCTCTCATAGGTTCAACCACTACCTCTCCCTTTTAGACACATTATTTATTAATTATCCATTCAATATCAGACATTTTATCACAAACTTAATATAAAACAGAATTACTTTCTCCTCTAAATTTGTTTGCCCCTTTCCCAAACTTCTTATTTAAAAAAAATTTTTTTCTTGATTAACATGTAAAAAATAAAATTTAAACACTTAAAATTTTTTTTAAATTTCAAATTTCCTTCTTGAGAAGGCAATTTGATATATAAATAATTCATGTGCAGTTCTGCAAATCATTTCTATATTAGTTATATTGCAAAAGGAACCCTTCCAAACCAAACCGAAACCACAGACCGAAAAATCAAGAATAAAGTAAAAATAGTATGTTTTGACATGCATTCAGACTCCATCAGTTCCTTCTGATTTTAAGACCCTCAGAATAGTTCTGAATCACTGTATTGCTGAGAATAACCAAGTCACTCACAGTACAATCATGTTATGACTATGTACAATGTGGTGGTTCTGGTTTCACTCAGTTCATTTGGTTCATGTAAGTCCTTTGTTAGTAAGGTTTTTCTGAAAGTATCCTGTTCATCGTTCCCTATAGTACAACAGTATTTCATCACAATTATATATCACAACTTGTCATTCCCCAATTAATGGGTAACCCCTTCAATTTCCAGTTCTTTGTCACCACAAAAAGGGCTGCCATAAATATTGTTGGATATAAAGATCCTTCCTTCTTTTCCTTTGATCCCTTGGGGGAAGACCTCATAGTGGTACTGCTGGGTCAAAAAGTATGCAGTTTCATAGTCCTTTGGTCTATAAAAAGTGGATCTACTTTACTATTTTCTGTCACATTAGCCAATCTCTTAGATGAGAGGTGATTTCTCAGAGAAGTTTTAATTTGTATTTCTCTAGTTTTCATTTGACTATAGATAGCTTTGATTTCTTCTGAAAACTGCCTGCTCATATCTTTTTGACCATTTAGTAACTGGGGAATGATTCATATTCTTATAAATCTGACTCACTTTGCTATATATTTAACATATACTTCTTATATTTTCTCCCATTTTCCTGCTTTCTATCTAATCTCGGCTACAGTAGTTTATTTGTGTAAAATCTTTTTAATCTTATGTAATAAAAATTATCCACTTTTTTATCTCATAATGTTCTCTCTTTTGATCATAAATCCTTCCCTTATTCATAAATATAACAAGTAAAATATTCTATGCATCCCTTATTTGCTCTTACATTATTTTTTGTCTAAATCATGTACTCATTTTGACTTTATTTCTGTACACCCAGTGTGAACCTTCTATCTCTTTTGAGGTGGAATGCCTACTTTCCCAATAAACTATGTTCTCACCTTATAGAAATTCTGCCTCTTCCCTCTCCTTCACCTCTATAATTCTATATTCAACAACACCTCTAACATCTGTCCCTTTTCTACTCATGACCATTGCCTCAGTTTAGGCTCTCAATATACTAGTTAAGACTACAGCAGCGCATTTAATTAGTATCCTTGCTTCCTTCTCCATAACCTACTATATTCCATAACTGCCAAAATAACCTTCCCTCAGGCATAGGTCTGATTTTGACATTTTTCTGTAATGCATATAACATTCAATGGCTTTCTACTGTCTTTCTAAATAAGATATAAATGTCTTACCTTAGGATCTCTACAATCTGGCTCTAATCTATACCTTCCTGGATTTATCTCCTATTACTCTTCTTCATGTATTGTTTCTATCCAAATTAGCTTAATAGTTTTTGTCCATATTGGATGACCTATATTACTTCCCTCTGTATAACTTCAGAAGCCATCTCTCATACCCTGAGGGTATTCTAGTTCAGATGTTAGTTCCTGTATGTTCAACTGTTTTTCCTATAATCTTCCTCCTACTCTGGTAAATTTCCTCTACTTTCTCAAATTAACATTTTTTTTTTTTTTGGGTATACATTATATCTGTTCTTCTAATTTAAACTCCTTGATGGCTGGGTTTTTGTCAGGTACCTGCTGGAAAGCTTGTGCTTTGCTGGCATGACCTTTTTTAAAAGTTCAGGGGTATCTCTATACTAATATGAGATATTTTACTAGAAACCCAACTAACCCAGGAATTTTAAATACAAGGTGAAATTGGCAATTACTCTTTTTTTCAAGTACAAATTCAAATTTTATAGTCACATTCTTGCTTTAGCCTAAATGAACCAGTTCCATTATTTAGAGTGATACTATTCAGGTCAAGTTCAGAAGCTTCATTCCTATATCTAAAAGACATAATTTCATTCAAAGGGCTTAATTTATTTCCCTAACATTGGACAGAATGCATATGGCATTAAAGACAAAGAATATGATTTAAAAGAATCTATCATTATAAAGGACATAGCATATGCCCTACTGATGATTCACTAATATTTTATGTATCAAAGTAAAATAATTCTCAGATTCAAATTCTGCAAATAGACATCCTTTCTGGCTAACACAAAATGTATATGGCTAGATAACATTTCTTCTTTACTCATACAACATTGAGGAAAAATAATTAAATGTCCTTCTGACTTTCTTATAACCCAATCTAATCCTTTACCTGGAGGTGCTGGGGGAGGTAGCCTTGGTGGTGGTCCTCGTGGAGGAGGACCTGGAGGAAGACCAGGAGGTGGGCCTGGAGGTGGACCAGGAGGTCTGCCTGGTGGAGGACCAGGAGGTAAAAGTCGAGGTAAAGGCCCTCGAAGCCCTGGCATTCCAGGTGGTCTTAAGAATGGAGGAGCTCCTATAAAAGAAAAATTATTAAATCAAAGTAAACTTACTAAATGAAATGTCAGTACAAAAATGAACTATTACTTTAACTTAAGAGTTATTATCTTGGAAAATTAACTAAAATTTGCACAACAGCCATCTGACAAACATTACTCTTTCTTCTATAACCCTAAAATTCATCATTAAAATAGTACCTACTGATCTCTTTGTGAGTAATAATTAAAACAATATAGATGATCACTGTGCTAACAGAATAAGTCTTTTAAGGTCACAATGAAGCACTTTAAAACACTGAGACATAGCTATGGTCCACTAGAAATCAGAACCTCTAAGCAAACTTCTCTGACAATCATAGAAGGTTTGGGTTAATTATTTAAGAAACAGGATCATAAATAAAATGTTTTTACAAACTATCAGCTGGAAATATGAAATACTTTATTCTTTAACCAATTCCCTGGGTAAGAGACTTGGATATCAATATTTTACCTGGAGGTGGACCAGGAGGAAGGCCAGTGGGTGGCCCAGGTGGTCGTAATGGTGGAGCAGGTGGTGGTCCAAGAGGAGGTGGTCCTGGCATGGGAGGTGCCTGTATTTGGGTAGGAGGAACAGATTGTGGAGGTGGTTGCTGTTGTTGGGAAACAGGAGATGATGATGCCCCATCAGGAAGAGTTTCTTCTTTGTGCTGCTGCTGTGTAGTATCTTCTGATTCAGAGTCATCAGAATCTTCCTCATCATCATCCTCTGAAAATTCCTCAACTTCTCGCCCCTCTTCAGGAATTTCCTGACCTGAGAAAAATATACAAATAGAAATATGGTGATGTTAGATAGTTGAAAGAACAATTAATTTACTCTAGATATCTCTCATTATGGCAGAACCACTTAAGACATTGCAATAAATGTCAGAAGCAATGAGGTAAAGTTGAAAGAATATAGGTCGTCGAGTCAAAGAGTTCAATTCTTGGGTTCAATTTCTATGTCATTTATGAGCTAGGTAATTCTGGGCAATGAGATGACTACTTCTGAATCTTGGGTTCTTCAACTCAAAAAGGGAGTACCCATGGTTCTGACCTTACAGGGTTTCTATAAGGATAAAATGAAATATGTAGTTTGTAATCATATGGTGTTCTATATATGTCATTATTATCATTATAATAAGGGCTTTCTGAAAATTGATGCTGATAAAAACAGGAGATATAATCAAATAATTAACATTAATGAAAGGTTTAAGAAAAAATAGGTCTACTGATTCTTCACCTGCCATTCTAAGCATCATAGCTTGAAGAGGTGTCAATTCCTTCATATTTTTCTTTTTCTTTCTTGATTTTCCAGGAACATCAGCAAATCGTACACTAAGACCTAAAAACAAAACAAAACAAAACACTAAAGTTTAAGCTATTCATTTTATGATGGCTATTTCTTCATTTTTTTTTTAATTTTAGTTAAAGTACATATTTTGCTACAATGCCACTTTCTAATGATTGTTAATTAATCTGATATGATTACTGTATTTCCTTTCATCATGTTCTCTTATACCTTTCCTTCTGTTTTCTAAACTTTTGTTTAGTTTGCTTAGGGCTTATTCTTCCCTTAGCTTACCCTCTTTCTTTTCCTCTTCTCTTCCACTGTTTCCTTGTTGAAGCAAATATATTTTTATACCAAATAGTAAACATGCATATACATTCACTTTTTTTTTTCCCAGTACAGATGAGATTCAAATGCTGTTTATTCCTTCTTTTCTTGTTAGTAGACTTCTACTTGTGTTCCCAATTATGTGAGATAATTTTACTAATCCTTGCTCTACTTTCCCCGCCCATCTAAGTAAACTCCTCTAACCTTTTTTTTTTTTTTTTCATGCTTTTCTTAAGGTCATTAAAACATAACAGAACCACTCCAAGATTCTCTGTATAATTAAAACCCCTCCTATAACTGTCAGTTTAAAAATATGCTACACCTAAGTATAATAGAATCACCCTTTTCTAATTATTTAATTAATGCCCAACTGATTGATCACACCTGACTTTTTGTCTTCATTGTTCTCTCTTTCTTCATCATCACGGTGCATGAACTCCTCTCCTTCACTGTCAGCATCTGACCTGTCAGTGTCACTGTCATCACTGCTGTCATCATGCTTATCTTGATCCATGTCTTCAGGATAACCTTCATCTTCACTGGTGCTGGAACCATCATCATCATGACCACGATGAGCTGAAAAAGGAGGAAAGCACAAAAAAAAAAAATTTAAAAACTAAATTTCCTTCAGTTTACTAAACAAAAATAAAAAGAAATATACCAATATTTAGGATATAATGCAATCTACATAACTATATTGTTAAACTACTTTTATCAAGTGATCTATCCCTCATTCATACAGGTAACATGCCACTCATTCCCAACTAGTTTTAAATGAAACCTTGGAAGATTTTTTTTTTTTTTTTAGGATTTAAATAGCAGCAATTTACAAGACAGTAAATTGTAGAGAAAATAGAGCACTAGATGGAATTGAGAAAAGTATTTGGTAATAAATCAATAAAAGAACGTCTTTTCCAACTACGGAGAGCAGCTTCCTGTCTCCACATCTCATTCCTGCATCCCCACCACATTCAACACATCTCTAAGTCTTCTCATATTCCCCACGTTCTGCTCTCTGGAGCACTGTGCTCTCTAAAACACTTCATCACCGACAAAGTGCTTTTCATTTTAAACTACTCCCCTGTCTGGCTCCTATTTTGTGGTATTCATGAAGACCTGGCTTCTCTGGAAAAGTGCTACACTCCTGATCATCTCTACTCAATACTTGTGGCACATTTTCCCCTTCCTCCAACCCTGATCCACTATTCTTATGAGTTAGTCCTTGCTCCCCATTTCTACTTAAAAACTCTTTGCTATGCTTACTCAGCAAACTCCTCCTTTAGATTCACTCTATAAATATATTACCAAACATGATAATGGTGGCAGCATCTATTGGTCCCCAGGTCATTCCCCATAATTTATAAAGGAATTCTGTACTGGGTTTACAATGTTTCTTGTTTGTCCTTGTTCTTCCTTTTATTCCAGGAAACTTCAATTCTAGCCTCACATTCCTCAATCTCAAATCCTATGACCTATTCCTTTTCTGCATCATAGCCAAAGACATGATCCCACTTTCAATCTTTTTTGTTCTCCACAAGTATTCCACATCTGTGATGAAGCATGCTCAAATTTCTTAAAGTGATTATGACCTATCATTGCATTCCTTCCTATAGCTCATTCTTCAAAAACTTATTATTTATTCTCCATATCCAGTATCCTCCATCCCTCAGCATCTTTCATACCATTAGCCCTGATCTGGATTTCTCTTTTCCCAATTTTGGTTAACCAGTTCAATATCATACTGATTCTCTATACTTTCAACTTCTTTTTCCTCTTGTCCTATTGCTAATACCACCTTGCCAAAACATAAACACAATTTATTTCCACCATCTATCTTATTGTCTCCTATTCAATTGCTAGAAGAAGTCACAAAATAGTGCTGAAGACATGCACTATAAATTTAGATTATAGGGGAAGCTATATGGTACAGTGGATAGAACAGTGGCCCTGAAATCAGGAAAACCTGAGTTCAAATACACCTTCAGAAACTTAACACTTTCCAAGTGATCCTGGGCAAGTCACTTAACCCTAATTACCTCCCCCCCCCCCCCAAAAAAAAATTAGATTAGCCTTAATTGTACTCTCACTACAGCAAAACAATAATTTACTTTTCCTTAATTTTCTTCCACACCACTCAAAAATGTTATTTTAAATCTTTTCGAAATTTGAACTTCAAAATCATCTTCTCTACCCTCTTAGCAAATCTCACTTTAGTGCAAAAATAAAGAGGTAATTCAGTATTAGTTTTCTCTTTCCTCTCTGACTACATCTCAAAAGCCCTTGCCACTATCCTCTCAATATAGTGTTTCAAAACAGTTGAATAAATTCTCAGGAACAAAGTTTTTCAGAAAGACATAGCAACTAGAAGAGTTATTACTAAGTCCTCTAAAATGTGGAGTAGATTTAAAATTTGAAAGAAAAAAAAAAAAAAAGATCCGTTTTGTGAAAGCTGCTGTTGCTGTGACAAAAAAGTACGGGTCATGAACAACCAAGACATTACAAGGACTGGAGTGCTAACAATTGGTAAAGCATCATTTTTACTATAATTCCTTTTTTCATTCAATGAATACTTTATCAAAACCATTGTTAGAAGTTCTAAGATTTCTGTATTTAAGTGGTACTGTGGACAAAATGCTGGGCTCATAGTCAAAAAGACCCAAGTTCAAATCCTAACAAGATATTTAGAAACAGTATGACAAGTCACCTAAACTCTTTTGGTCTTAATTTCTTCATCTGTAAAATTAATGAGAGACTCAAAGCCATCTAAGATTCTTTCCAATTCTATATCTATGATTCCATAATCAGGGTGTAAAATATCAAACAAACAAGAAATTTGATACATTTTTTTTAACTTCTAGTAGGCCTGAAAGTCTTTCCTCCATTGAGAGAATGAGGAACTCTGATAAAAATACTATGAATCAGAATTGTTCTCAAAATTACCAAATTAGAAAATGATGAAAGATTTAAGAAATTTATCCAAGAGAAGGGGATAAACTGCTTCAATGACTTGGGAAGTCATTTGATTTAAACCCTAGAGAAAATCTATTGACTACAATCAAGGCTAGACTTGAAAAACTGGATTGTTCAAAGATAAACAATATCCAATGTGATGTGTAGTTTCACAACGAAAAATTAAAGAATATGTTGAAATTTCAAGGCCAAATCATGTAAAACAAGTTGAATGTAGTAAAAGATGGACATACTGTGTAATTTGTTTTACAGATGTTAAAAAAAAATCATTTTACAGGTATTTATTCTCAAGAAGTTTTGTTATTTTGCCTAATGTAATAGTTTTTTCTCAGTCCTCATCTTTCCCTAAAGTCTACAGCATGACTCTGTTGAAGAATCTTTCCTCCTAAAGACTTTCTCTTAAGTTTTTATGTTCCTTCTTGGTTTCTCTTATACGATTTCTTTTCACTCTCCTTTGCTGCATCATCATGCACAATAGGCCCCTAATTATTGGCATGCCTAGGTTTTATCACGAGTCCTTTTCACTCCACTCTCTCTTGGTGACTTTATAGGTTCAGTTATTATCTCCTTGCAGATAACTCCTGAGCTTTATCCTACCATCATGTAACAACACATAAGTCAAGGTATCTCATGCTAACATTTCAAAAACTAACACAATACTTCCCCCTTCCCAAGCCTACTTCTCTTTCAAACTCTTCATTTTTGTCAAGGGTACCAACATTCCTGTAGTCACCCAAATTCACAACCTTAGGGTCATCCTTAATTCTTCACTCTTTATTATTCCAATAAATTCAGTTAGTTACTAAAGTTTAATTTTATCATTATTACACCTTCCATATCTATCCCCCTTTCTTACTCTAGCTGCCACTCTAGTTCAGGCCCTCTAATCTATACTGCCCTTACAACCTCCTAACTGATCTTCCTGCTTCAAAGCTTTCCCCATTCCAATACATCCTCCACACAGTTACAAAATGATTTCCCCAAAGCCCAAGTATAACCAAGTTACTTTCCTATTCAATAAATGCCACTAATATTACCTGTAGGATCAAAGACTACTGTCTGATATTTAAAGCCCCTCTTCACAACTTAGCTCCAACCTACCATTTTAGAATTATACATTATTCTCTTTCATCCCACTCTATGACCCAGTCAAAATGATGTTCTTACTATTCCTTACACATGATACTCCATTTTCTGTCTCTGCACAGGGTGTCTCTCAGGTTTTTAAATACATTCCCTTCTTATTTCTATCTTAGAATCTCTAACTTCTTTCAAAATTCAGTTCAAATGCCACTTTCTATATACAGCTGTTGTTCTTCTCCCCCAACTACTTGTAACTGGCCCCTCATTTTCTTTTCCCTAACTTCCAAACTCCCTTGTATTTATACAGGTTTTCCTGACAAGTTCCTTGAGGGAAGGAAGCATTTCATCATACAGTACAAATGCTTAATAAACTTTTGCTCATTGCTTGCTTATTATTATATTACTGATTCTCTAACACAAATAAAATAATGCTATGATCCATAAGTGAATGTTCATGGAAATGAGTTAAAGCTAATCTTCAACAATTACCTATACAGTAATTATTCAGGAAGTAATTATTGGAAACTCCATAATAGGAGTTATTATTTATTATTATCACCATATTGCTACTTACCTATACAATACAAGCTAAGATAAAACAGAAAAACAATGTGCTCTCTAAGGAAGAAAATATGAGTTTATTTGATGATAGGTATATTTTTGTATTTATTCAAATTTTATTATGCAAATATCTTTTTTTTATTGGGGGGAGGGAGGGAAGGAGTGACTGACTCTCCCAACTTGACTGAGGACCAATTATGGACCCAATACCACTAATGATCAGTAATGGAAGCTTTAATCTGTTTATTTTTCTGATTTGGGTCAGTTCACCCTTCTTTAGATAGTCTGGTGACTCTCCGCTCTTACATTATAATGAAGCCAGACTTTGTGGAGACTTACAAACTCAAGTGATCTGTGAATATCAACCTTCTCAGTGGCAGGGACTACAAATGTATGCCATCATAACCCACTGGCATTTATTAAGAAGCAGAGTGGGGTAAGGGATAAGAAGCAGAACAACTGGGTTTAATCTTGGTATATGTGCAACCCTGAGCAAACCATTTAAGTTTCCCAGGGAACTTTCTAAAACTAGAAATTCCAGAGTGGATACCAATCAATATTGGAGTTTCCCCTATAGGTCTTCTATGCTAATAAAATCACAGCTTTGCCTTCTCCCCATAATCTATTTAGATCAATAGATATAAATATTTTAAAGATTTAAGTGGCATTTGATTTTAAACTTTAAGGACAGATTCTATTTTATGTTTTTTTTTTTTTTTAATCTTAACTGCCTGCTAGTGCTTTTTTTGTAAACAGGTAACTAAAAAGTAGATGCTTCAGCAGAATAATAGATACAGTGGCAGAGGATGTGGGTCAATCCCAGCCTTGATATCTCCTAGTTGTGTGTCATTAAAAGTCACAAGCTACCTGGTCTCACTAATCTATAAAATCAAACAAGCAGACTAAGTTCCCTGCTAGCTCTAAATTTATGAAACTATTATTCTATAATTTTTTTTAACTCAATTAGACTGAAATGAATCTTCAACAAGGCCATATTTCTAGGAACTATTCACTAAATACTCTAGTAACAATGAAAAACAACAGACACAAAAGTAACTTGACATCTTACCAAGTTCTGGACTATATAAAATATCCTCCTCTCGTCGACGAGGGGCAAGCTCTAAGGCAAAGCCCACTTTACGGCCATACATTTGCAGAACCTGGGGAGGAGGTGGCCCAGGGGGTGGGCCAGGAGGCTTTCTGCCAGGAGGCAAACGAGGAACACCATGTCCAAGAAGAGGAAGTATAGAAATTGCCCTGGTGGGAGGTCTGGGAAGAGAACATTTTAATTTATATTCTATTCAAATAGTAAGAGATTCCATATTTTAAACGTAATCAAAGGATTCCTTCTTGAAAAACACTGTGCTATAGTAGAAGGGACAATATACCTAGGAGGCCAGTGTTTATTCCAATTCTGTCACTAATTAGTTCTGGGATCGTGACATGTTATTTCCTCTGAGCTCTAGTTTCCTCACTGGTAAAATAACAAGGTAGGAGTAAGTTATCTCTTTGCTCTTTTAGTTCTAGAACCTTAAGGAATTTCAGGCTTATGTCCACATATTAGAAATACTTTCGGTGGATATGTGAACTTATTGGTATGGGCAATAATAATAATAACAGCAATAGGTATTTATATGGTTTTGCAAACCAATTTAAGCCTCATAAAAACCTATTATCTCTATTTTATAAATCAAGAAACAGACCCAAAGACTTGACTTGCCATGGTCATACAACTGTTATCCAAGACAGGGTCAGTCCAGGTAGAGGGCTCTTTTCACTTTGCTATATGGCCTCTCTACTCCATCCCCTTTTTATTGCACATTGTAACTCATTCATGCCTTTTTACCATGTAGGATTCTTGTGCATAGTTTCATCATAAAGTCTCCAAGAGAGATAGTCCATAGGCCAAAGGACTTCCTCTAAGTTTTACTATTTCATGTGTATTAGTACATTGCTGAAGATGTTATCTCTTATCATCAAATACCACAGAGATATATATTATCAATTTCCCTTTAACACATTGCATTTGGGAGATCACTTAGTGCTTAATAACTACTATTTAACTATGATGGTGCTTATTTACCCATAGGCAGAAGTTTTTTTGAGAATGGAAGGTGGCTGTGCACCAGGCAATGGGATGTCTTGAATCAATATATTAGAAGGAGCATGAGGCATATCTGGCAATGGGATGCTTTCCACTTCAACATGCTGAGCATTCTGGGGGAAAAAACCCAAAAAACAAACAAGTAGATGGTAAATCAATATAGAAAAAAAGGAGATACACATAATACAGGAATATCAATTCAGTTATTTTACAAACTGGATTAATTTCTACTCAAATGTAAATATGAAATAACAGCACTAATTCTTACAATATAAAGTCTTACATTAGTTATACCATAACATTCTCTTTACCAAATGACCTAAACAGTCAATTTTTTCTTTGAATTCTACCCTTTTTTGGTTGTGATTTGTTCGAAATAAAATAGAAATGATGAAAAACCTTGTACTTAAGTGAATACAATTTAATATTCTGAGTAAATGGAAAAAGGATACTATTAAATTTTATAATAGCATCAAATTAAGGGAAGAAATAACTTAAGAAATAAGTTTAACTTAATTATCATAAAGAACACTCTGATCACACACTACAGAATCAACAAATGTAGAAAAAACTTTTTGCTGTAAGTAGTAAACCTTCTTCTTCTCTTAAGGAAGGTAGTAAGCTTATAGAACATATTCTTGGAAAAATAGTGACAATAATTTTCCAAAGGATAGTATGGCTATGTACCCAAAATAATGTTTTACATACCATCAGCTTGTTTTTCTCCTAGGAGGGATTCTTTCATTCCAGAGAACTGTCTCAAAATACCTTTATTCATTGATAAAAACATTCTTTCCTTTATTGTACAGATAAGTCTTATTAAACCTACCACCACCACCATTCTATTCCCACTGCAAGATGTCATTTTTCCTAAAAATTTTTGGTCCAATTTATATGTAACTTTGGGGCAATTTGTTGTTTGTTTTAAATAGCAGTTACAAAATATTTATTTAGAGAATTTTCATAGTTAGGTTTTAGTACTCTTTGATAGAAAGCTTTAAGCTTTCTATCAAATATAGCCAAATATTATTTATACCAAAGGGAGATACAGTACATAAATGAAATGTCTTCAAGTTGAAAAGTCTTGTCAATTTTTTAAAAACCAGAAATAAAATTAATTGGTTTTGATGTTCCTTTTCTTCATAAAAAACAAAAATAAAACAAAAATCTGATTACCTTTACTGCATCGAAGTATTGGCTAAGCTGGGCCCTCTTCTGCTCATATTCCACCTCTAATTTTCGAAGCTCTTTGTAGATATCTGGGTTTTCTTTTTCATAGAGTCTGAGAATGCGTTCAAAAGTTTCACGAAGCTTTTTTCGTTTATCTTTTAGCACCTTTTCATTTAGCTGTGGCTGCTGTACTGGGTTGAACTCTGATGGAAGAAAAGATTACTATTATTTTTTAAAACTTTAATTTTTATATAATTTTAATTTATTATTTTATTTTTGAAGAGTCATTTTCTTGGGATTACATATGATTCATAGAGAGATCAGATTTTAGAAATCATAGATTTCTGGAGCAAGGGAGCAAACGTCATAGATCATCATTTGCAAGTACTTCATTTTATAGATAAATTAAGATCCAGAGTGTTAAGTCACATAGGTTGTAAGTGGAATAGCTATTAGTTTAAATCCAGGTCCTCCCATTCAATTCAGTACTTTCTACTGAACCACACTCAAAGGCTTAGCTATCTATGATTGTCATTTTCACCACCACCAAAACAAACAAACCCCAAAACCAAAAACCTTAGAAATAGTCTCTAACGACCAAGCACCAAGCACATGCTATTCCCAATTCAGAGAAATAGTATTGAATTTAACTTCCTCAAGCAAATATAAATTTTGATAAATATTTTTCTAAGAATGACTGCCCAAATGACTCAATAAACCAAAATACTTGCACAGAAAACTGGAGGGGCTTCAAAAGTCTAGCCCTTCTATCTCCTCTTACTTACCCATCTCATCTAATTTCTCCATATCCCTGATAATCTGTTTGGGATCCTTCATCTTTAGTACTGCTGCCCGTACCATCATTCGTTGCTTCTTATTCTAAGAATATTAAAAGATAACAAAGAGTTGAACTAAAAATAATCTTTGATTTCAATTAAATTAAAACTAAATTGTGGTTTTTAAGCTTCTGCTCATATATTTTAAGGTTAAAAGTTCAACTAAAAACAATTATACAATTTAAAAAAAAAAAAACATTTAAAAATTCCTATTGGGTCTTTAGTAGAGTTCTATACTATGATTTTAATATAAAATGTAAGTGCAGTGGCTTCTTCAGTAGTGTGTGGATAAATGCTAAGGCAACTTAAAAAGGATTAACAATCATTTCTGGTCAAATTTTCTTTTAAAATTTTCATTGTGGTCTATAATACAAAAACAGCAGGGAATCATTTATACATTCATGTAATTATCAGTTTTATATGAATAAAATGAATTTTGTTTTTCTTAAAAGGTCTAAGAGCAACAGATTTCGAAGTGATGCTAAAATAAGGAAAACAATAGAAAATTTAATTTTCTGGAGCCAAAGAACCTTGTACAAATTATACCAAAGTATACAGAGAGAGAGAGAGAGAGAGAAAGAAAACGCACATTAATGCCAAGAAATTTTCCTTCAATGTTTTTTGTGATTCTAACTGAGGCCAAAAGCTTTTTGCACACTTGTTCATAATATAAATAGTTAACTTATGTTTCTCTGGGTGGGCGGGATACTTTAAAAACAAAGATATGGGTTGGGAAAGGTTTTACATGTATCTGAAAAGCAAAATCAATGTAACTCCCAACAAAATATTTTTTATTCTACAAAATAAGAGCAAGCTAATTTGGAAACAGTTGATTCATAAATTTTATTTTATTTTTTTTTAAAACAACATTGCTCAGTTCAATAGTGTAAGTAGCTATTTTTTGGGGGGAGGGAGAAACATACCTTTTTTAATTCCCTTTTCCGGGCTTCTTTTCCTATAAAAGAAAAAAAAAAAAAAGAACATAATATAAAATCCCAATCATTGGCATTTCCTTCTTTGTGCCGATTTCTACTAGCCTACATTTTTAGTGCCTAAAAGCATCTTCCCCCAAAGACCATATTTCAAGTTGTTTCTTTCAATAATAAAAATAAGCTACTAAATGATTTTAGAGCTTATTTGGTGCTTTGTGTTTTAAGACTATGATTAAAATTCTAAGTCTTTATTAGAAAATCACTGATGTAGCAAACTGAAAAAAATACAGGTTTTGTATCACAGTATTATCAAAAAACTGAATGAACCCAGAGTCTTTCAAAATTCCTAAAATCAAGAGAACATTATACGTGTGTGTATGGATACATATATTTAGTTCAGCCATTTACACAGTATAATCAAAGAAAAAAGTCTTTTGGATGATAACTTTCCCCCACATTCATGTCAAAAAGTTTAAGTTGGGGAAAACTAAATACCTTGGCAAAATAGACTTTCCTAGCTTAGTTATTCTAGTAATAAAATTAAGATACAATAGACCCCTTAATATTGTAACATAATATTTGTTAAACTTTGCTTCACATATGGTGTATACTTACGAGCCTGGTCAGTGGGATTCATGAACTTCCCACTCTTGGTGGATGATGTAGATCTCCGTCCCATTTTCAAAGGTTATAAGGTTTTGTCAATTAAGAGAGAAAAAAAAAATCTAAAGAAAAAAAAAAGAATTTTGGTTATCCTCTTAAAGTGCTTTTCACTTTTAGAATACTTATCTTTCGGTAACTTTTCTTAAAAGCACACTGCTGTATGTTAATTCTTTTTCAAGTATATGAATTTATCTAGGACTTTGAATTTGGAGTTCCGATAAATTAGATTCTGTTTCCTAGAGGATATATGACCAAAATCATTAGCAGAATCAAGTATGTCACTAGCATTTGTCTTTCAATTGTTGACTGTGTTTCTGAATGGTAATAAATTTGAAGAACAAAATTGATATCTTTTAAAAATCAATTAAATTTTAAAATGAGCATAAAAATGATGAAATCAAGTCAATTTAAATTACTAGGATTTATGATGCAGGGAAAAATATATTTTATTATAGCTTTTTATTTACAAAACATATGCATAGGTAATTTTTCAACACTGACCCTTGAAAAACCTGTTCCAAATTTCCCCCTCCTTCTCTGGATACTAGGTATTCCAAAACATGTTAAAATATATGTTAAATCCAATATATGTCTACAGAGGAGATATTTTCTTTACAGATTGGCATATACAGATATTATGTCTTTTCTTACCTCTATTATTCAAAATAAGTTACTAAAAGTTAATCATCCATCCATATGTCTGACAAGCATTCACTCTCTCTTATAGGTCCAACAAATTAGTCTGTTTGAAGACCACTAGTGAAAACACATTACTTTCTGAGGCAGTTCATTCTACTTGAGGATAGATCTCAAGATTACCAAGTCTTTCCTCATGTCAAAAAATTTGCCTCTTATTTCTTTTGTCCATTGCTTTTAGTTCTTCTTCCCTGTGGTGCCAAGTTAAACAAGTTATCTTTCCCCCCACATGATAGCATTTCAAGTACTTGTAGACTGGTTATCAAATCTTATCAAATCGTTTCTTTTCCAAATTAAAAATCCCTACTTTCTTATTTTCACATGGTTCTACTTATAGAGATTTCTTTATAAGATCTGAACTGATTAAGACAGATTACATTGTTACTAGAATCTCCTTTCTGGAAAAAGAAAAAGCCTTTCTTTTAACACAACTTAAGTCTGTCTGGCTATGAGCTGGCAATGCTGACTCATAATGAACTTGTAATACATTAAAACTCCTACTTGTTATTCATAAAAATTATCTCACCATATAAACTGCTGTCTGATCTTATTTTAAAAATTAACTTCTTTCTGTACAATGTACCTTGAATCTAACAGACACTGTTAATAGTCACTAAATATAAAGCTTTTTTCTCAGATTCTAAATGCAATATTGAATTCAATTCTATGTTTTAATAACATAAAGAATAAACTATAAAATTGATAATTTATTAGTTCATTTAGCATCAAGAATGTTGACAATATCAAATATAACAATTTTTCTTCCTCAGAATTTAGTTGTGATTTAATACAAAAACTGGACTTTCCATATTAAGAAAACTAGCACAAAATACTGAATTATCATCAATTCTATTAAATTCAATTAAGAATTTAAGGCACCCCTTACTCCCAGTATAGTTTTTAAGGGATTGTGCTTTGACCACATGCTGGCTTCTGATTAACTGTTAGATGATTCAACTATTCAATGCAAAAACTGGAGTACTGAAGATTGGAAAAGTATAATATTCCCTGATGAAACTCACTTTTTCATTCAAAGTAACACACCAAAACTACAATCAGCATAAGTCTTAGGTGATTCTCACACTTTTTCATCACACTGTTTAACATTCACCTGCAGAAAATATTTTGGGCATTTTTATTTCTGGTAGGCTTGGAACTCTTGTGATCAGAGAAGCAAAACTTTTCTAGAAATACACAAATTTCCAAATAAAAATAGAACATAGCAACAACATTGTTATCATGCCACAAATTACAAAAGGTTAAGAAACTTATGCAAGAGGATAAAAACATGCTTTCGATGACCTGGGAACTCACCTGATTTAAACCCCACGGAAAATCTATGGATTATAATCAAGGCTAGATTTGGAAACATGAACTTTTTGTCATAGTTACAGTTAATATCCAAAGCATATGCAGAATTAACATTACAAGGACCAGGCGTGTCAACTGATACAAAATTTTATTACAATTTTACTGTGAAATAAACATTTTCATCTTATCTCTATGTTTATCTTACGGATTTTTTAAAAATGCACTGCATAAACTGGTGCCACTGGGTCCTTCAAGATTTTCTTAAATCCCGATTCTCCTAGTGTTGAAGAATATATGTATAAAAATTCTTATGAACTCAATGATGAACTGTGTTAAAATAAGTGACTGGACTGTAGCAAAAAAAGAAAAAAGAGGACATTTCAAGTTTTCCCCTTATATGTAAAAAGTTGTAAAGTTTATATTTAAGACAATAAATTTAATTATTTTACTTTATTCTAATCAGCATGCCCCTTGAAACTCAAATCTACTTGAAATTTCATTACTCATAAAATATGCTAATTACAAAGCTTATTATCAAATGAATTATTTGAAAAGCAATTACATCACATAGTAGGTACTTAAAAAAATCTGTGTTCCCTTTCGCTTCCTAGTCACTTTGAAGTTGAGAATAAAGATAACCCGATTTCTCATCTTAAAGAACATCTAGAGAAATAGCTATTTTAATTTTTTTCCTTTCAATAAACAAGAGAAAAATGAAAGAATTAAGATTGGAGGAAAGTCTAACACTTGAATAAACAATTTTAACACTAGAATAAACTTGTACCACCTCACAATAATGCCTAATTATATGTCTTCTCTATGGGGTATTGGATACATGCCTTATAGGGAGTCAGTAATCTAAAAGCACAAAGACAACCACAGAGGGAAGCATTAGTAGCTATAAGGACCACAAGGTTACTTTTCACTAATATAGTGTTGTAGTAGAACTCTGTGACTATAAATGAGATACACTATCTTAAGTATTATGGCAAAATTCTAGAATATTAAAGCATAATGTGAATATGAAAGTAAGTGGTAATCACTTTGAGACAGTATTACTATATTAAGAACCATTTGTACCTGGCTTAATAAAATGGGTTTTTGTTTTGTTTGGACATAAAGATTTTAGGGAATAAGAGATATATAGTATTTAGATTTCATAAAGCATTCAACAAAGTCTCTTATAATAATATCCTTAGGGATTGATGGATTAATCTTGACCTGGAAAAAGACTTCTAGTGGAATGCTCTAGGACTCTTTATATTCAATATTTATTAATGGCTTGGTTGAAGGTATAGATTGTGTGCTTCCAGTAGAACGCTCCAGAACTCTTTTTAGTCAACATTTTTATTAATGGTTTGAGTGATGGTATGGATTATTTGCTTGTATCATTTTCATTTGGCACTAAACTAGGATGCATGGCTAATATGTTGAATAACAGAGTTAGGATCTAAAAGGATTTTGATAGGCTATAATGATTGGCCAAATTTTCAATAATTCTTCACTCTCTAGAACTATGGACACTCATTCCACTAATGTAGAGAATAACTAATCCACACTTCCTATTTAATGTTTAGCCAAGTTTACCAATACTATATAGAGGATCTGAGGCCTTCTAGGCATTTTAACATTTCATCAACAGTAAGCACAACAAATTTACCTGTTAGCCTTCGTTCTTATTAAACAATAAGATTATCCTTTTCAGATCATACATTTCCTTTATAACTTTTACATTACTTTTTAAGTGCCATTCATTAGTCATGTTACCAGAATACCAGTATAACATCAAAATGCTAATATAACTGAAAGCACTGCAGAATTCCCCTCTTCATTTAAAAAAAAAAAAAAAGAAGCAAAAGTCATTTTAGAATATGTACCTCACCACTAATATGCTCTTGAATCCCAACTGAACTCTCTTGTAACAAAAACAACTTGATCATAACTCCCTGAGAAAGGCAAGCTACATAACACTGGAAATTTGCATTATTCCTCTATTTTTCTCCTGTGAGAATTATTAGGCCTCTTTTGATATCTGTGCATTTAACCAACGAGACTTCAGTACCCTTACGTCAATGTAATGAATTATCTGTAAAAGAAAAATCTCACAGAATCTTGGACTTTAAAGAGATTTCAGACTCTAGTGTAACTTATACTTAAACCAAGGATATCCTTTTTCAGCATCACTGACAAATAACTATCCAGCTTCTGCTTAAGCAGTCAAACTCTCCATTCAGTCTTCATTACTATGAAGATTATCTTTAAATCAGGCTCTATGTGTTGCTCCATATTATCTAACCACTATTCCTTCTCTCTCTTGAGGCTAAATGTATCAAGATTAATCCCTCCTTCGATGAGGGGTGTCAAATTAGACAATCTGGATAACCTCTCACCCCCACCCATTAACTGGTTAATGTACTATATCTATGTAGTTTAATGGTTTGTTTTCTATTGCTTTTCAGCCTAAAACTAATCAAAAAGATCTAGCTATCTTCCTAACTCCAACTCATGGATATATAAAAATCTAAGCCAAAATGGAATAAGAATTTGGAATCATAGATAAGATCCTTCATATTCTTCTTATTAGACTACATGTAGTAGACAGGGGGAGAGGAGGAAACATTCCAATCCCATGCCTCTTATTTAGAAATAATTTTCCTGGGTTTTCTTCTTTTCCTTTCTCTCTATATAGAACAGATGCTTGTTTTTCACATAAATGACTTATTTGAAGAGGCTCTCTGAGGATTAACAGAAGAGGTAAAATGGATTGGGAGAAACTGATCACGTTTCTCTTTTATTTTAAAGCTAATAGAAACAACACTTATAAACTGCAGCAATGAACAAAGGGGGCGAAAACTGGCTAATCAGTTCATATGGAAAAAGTCCTGGTGTTTTTAATGGACTGCAAGCTCAAAACCTCAATAACATAAATCAAAGTAGTTAGTGAAATCATAGGCTATATTAAATGAAACATATTATCCAGAAAAAGGAAAACAATTGGCCTATTCTCCTTTACCCTGATTAGATAAGAGGTCTGTGTACCAGCTTTAGGAAAGATACTGACAAATTGGAATGAAATTGGAGGGAGACCAGACATAAATGTCCAGTTGAAGAAATTGGGAAAATTTAGTCTAGAAAAGAAAAAACTGAGGGAAATATAATCATGTTCTTTTGTGTACAATGTATTCTCATATAAAGATTTGCTCTCAAGGAAAAGTAAATGAGACTAATTTTGATCAGCACAGCCAGGAACAAAGAGTGATTGCAGAGAGATAGATGTTGCATTGATATGCAAAAGAAAAAAATTTTCTTCAAAATTATTTCTGGATCCCTTTAGATGCAGGATATAAAATGGAAAGTGGGGCTCTGGAGCCCCTGGTTCATCTATCTCAGTTCCCATACCTACATTTTAAGTGGGAAAGTAAACAAATTACACTATCGGACTACTTTGACAATTTGTCAAGAGGCACACAATATTTGCTTTACCTATAGTTGTACTTTTAATAAGGAGTACTGTGGCCAGAGTACTCCAATGCTTCTTGAAGACAAAGAAGCTAGGTTCAGATCCCAACTATTCCTGCTGCTTGGGCAGCTCAAGGAACTTCCTTGGACCTCAGTTTACTCATCTGTAAAATGAGAGGATGAACTAGATTGCCTTTGAAACCCCATTTACAGCTCTGAGATCTATTATTAAAGTTATACAGGTAACAACTCCAGTCGTTCCCCAATCCTTCAAAGCCTTTCGTTTCTCACAACTTGCCCCCCTTTGATTACAACAGATTCAGAAACTGGAACAAATATCTGAAATCGCAGTTTAGAAAAGCTTATTCTTGCCCAAATGACAGTTGCTAGAAGAAACCCATAATACCTTCGGATCCTCTGAAAAGCTAAGGGAGAAAGCTAAGAGCGAGAGCTCGGCTCAGCTCCACGATTCGGGCTCAGTCCCTCGTACACGGGGGCCTGGCAGGGTCCCGCTTGCCGAGGAAGGGTAGCCACAGTAGGGGCAACCACAAAAGGCATCCCAGGCCCCGGGGAGAAGCCGCGGTGACGAGCGATCCTCCCCCGATTCCAGGTCCACAGACGGGACCACAAGCACTTTCCTAAACCTAGTGCAGCAGCAGTGCCACAAACGAGCCCAACCGAGTCAGCAACCCGACCCGCTGCGAATCTCTTCCCCACGGCGAGGCCGGGATCAGCAAGACTCCGCCGCCTCCTGAGAATAGGGGTGGATCTTCTCCCCGACGCTTCAAAGGACCGCGCAGGCGTCCGGAAGTAAGGGACAGGGGATAAGGAAGCGGGGAAGAAGAGCCTCGAGATACCCTCGAATTTACCTTTCGGCTGCTCGCTGGAGGCAGCGAGGGTCACCGGATCGCGCGCGGCGCCAACTCGCGTGCCCTCCTCGCTCTCTTTGGGCCGGGAGCGGGAGGCTTTTACCTTCGCCTCTCGCTCCGGGGCCTAACCCGCCGCCATCTTGAAGCCGCGCGCCGCACCGCCTTATTTTACGTCACTTCTGTTTTCTAAGTGCGTTGCTAACGTCGCAAAGTATTTCCGGCTCCTGGAGCCATAGAGAGAGAGAGAGAAAGAGAGAGAGAGCGCGCGTGCGCGCGAGAAGCTATGGGCTAGAGAAACTTCCGCTTCAGAATTAGAATTTGTAGGTCCCACCACGCGCTTTCCCAGTGCAGACTGGGAAGGAGGTGGCCTGGGTTTCCGGCGTCGCTACGTTACTCTTTTAGACCCACCCCTCTTCCCATCCAGCTCTCGAGACCCAAACATAGCCTTCGAATGCTCTAGTTGAGGGCGGGGACGGAAGAGCTCAGAAAAGTGAATCAGGAATCTGATTGGCTGGAGAGCTGTTCCTCTTTGTCCCACCCTCGTCTTCTGCGGCCGGCGCGCATTGTAGAATGACTAGGTTCTCTGTGGACCCTTAAGTCAGCAATCTGTGTTTTAGCGCCTTCTTTCACCGTTTCGTGCACATTCACCCTTATGCTCACGCTCACTGAGTCAATGAGGCGCTAAGTTGCCATCGTTTTTCTTTAGTCTCTGGAGACATCCAGAGGAATAACACTGGTCACTGTATGAGTCGACATATTGCCTCTCACCCGGACTAACTAGAATTGCTTACCTGGCTAGGCCAACTTAATAGAATCAAGTTGAAGGAGCCCTTCTAAATCCTAATATTTAGATTTTACAAATGAAGAAAGAGGCCCGGAGAGATATATACTTGCGCTACCAAAAAAAGTCCCTCCTCTCAAAAAGCTCGCTGTCTTATGGGGGGAATGACATCCGAATAAATAAGTCATACACGGGAGAAACTGGAGACGATCAACGCAGGAGAGCCATTGAGATTCAGGGGACCTGGGAAAGGTTTATTATAGAATATCTGACCGAGCCAGCCCTCTGACGAGCTGCTGAAGTCAGCTAGGTTGGAAATCCAGGTCACCCACAGCCGGAGTACGTGCCTGACAAAGGCTGTTACAGGCCGGTAATTCCGTCGCAGTTCTAACGGGCATTTGTGGTTCTGCCCAGTCACAGGAACACCTTGCCTCAGTTTGCAAAGGCTGTCAAGTCTGTTTTTACGTTAGAATTGCTTGGTTATCGAATGCAAAACCAAAAACAACAATAAAAAAACAACCCCCCAACAAAAAACCAGTCCCTGTGCTTAAGCACCGGAAATGATGCACTGTAGTGACGGCATAATGTTCACAGAGCGGTAAATACAAAATATGCCTACGTACAATGGGAGAGGGTAACACAAAGGGGGGGTGGGGCAGAGGCTAGACTTGCAGTCTATAAAAAGGGAAGAAACACTTCAGTCTGAAGGTTTAAGAGGCCGACATGGAGAAAACTCAAACTACAGGCATGGGGGCACAACTGATAAAAATGCAAAATGACCGGAAGTTGAGTGTTTACAGGAAATTACAAGTAAGTTTGCCCAAAAGATAAGTAAGGGAAGATGTAATTTGTACTTAAAGGCCTTTGGAAACCCGGGGTTTGGATTTTGGTCAGAACTACCAATTCTTAACAGCAATGTGAGCTAGCATTTACATAGTGCTTAAGGATTTTATACATTGGTGTATATATATATATATATATATATATATATATATATATGTGTGTGTGTGTGTGTATATATACATATACACACACATATATATACACAATATATGTGATATATATATATACACACACATATATACATATACACAATATATACACAATATATGTGATATATATATATACACACATATATACATATACACAATATATGTGATATATATATATACACACATATATACATATACACAATATATGTGATATATATATACACACACATATATACATATACACAATATATGTGATATATACACACATATATACATATACACAATATATGTGATATATATATACACACATATATACATATACACAATATATGTGATATATATATACACACACACATATATACATATACACAATATATGTGATATATATATATACACACACATATATACATATACACAATATATGTGATATATACACACATATATACATATACACAATATATGTGATATATATATATACACACACATATATACATATACACAATATATGTGATATATACACACATATATACATATACACAATATATGTGATATATACACACATATATACATATACACAATATATGTGATATATACACACATATATACATATACACAATATATGTGATATATATATATATACACACACACATATATACATATACACAATATATGTGATATATATATATATATATAATGTATAGGTACAACCCTTTGAAAACTAGGTGCTATTATTTAGAGATGAGGAAACAGAAGTGTGTCCATAGTCACACTACTAGAACAGCTCTGAAGCAGCCATTGAATTCAACTCTTCCTGATTTTTCACTATCTATACTGCTCCTATTTAGTTGACTCCCTGAGCAGGAAATTGACTAGCTATATACTTTAGGAAGATCAATTTGGCATCTTTATAGAGGGCAGAGCCTAGATAAGATATAGGGAGAAAGCAATTAGGAAGCAATTGCTTTTAACGGTCCAAGTGAGAGTTGTTGAGGTCTTGGATCATTGCTTATTGTAGTGTGAATAGAAAGACCAGAGAACTTGAGAATGTATTACTGACAAGACTTAACAGCTAACTGCATATGTGAAGTAATGGTGAAATAGTCAAAGATTACGAAGCTTTGAACCTGAATGAATGGAAGAATTATGGTGCCCCTGAGAGAAATAGAGAAATTAGAACCGGGTGTAGAAGGGGAGGGGAATTGTAGGGAGAAAGATAAATTCAGTTTTGAATGCATTGGGGTTGAAAATGCGGATGGGATATTCTAAGTGAGGTCTTGCTGGTAGTTTTGAGATGCCAGGACTGAAATGTCAGTGAAGAGACAAGAATTGAATATGTAGATTTGGGAGGCAAATATGTAGAGCAAGGGTCACTTTCCCAACTAGGTTTTGTTGGCAAAGAATTTTAAAAATTGAATAAGAAATGCTGAAATACTTGGAAAACATAAAATACAACGAAATGTAAAATGGTGACTTTCTTAGCCTGTTGCTTAGTGGGGGTATTTCAGGGCCTCTATGAGGTCATTGTTTCATCCCAGCAACTTAGGTATATTCATTTTTCTTATATATAGTCTCTACCATTAGAAGTACCCTGACTTTTTTTTAACTCTATAAAATTTTTCTTTCCTTTCCCAAATAACCAATGAATATAGAGGTAAAGATACTTAGAATATATAATCATAAAATGTAAATTCTGGACACTTCCTGAATACTAGGTAAGTAGTTCAGTTATGAAATGAACCAAGCCATCTTCTCAATTATATAAAAACATTTCTAAGTACTGGTGAGAAATTATTCTTGATGGACTAATTTTTTTAGATGTATAGATTATTTAATAACTAAATTTTTCTTTTTAATTTGGTTTTAGCCTGAATTTTGAGTAACTTAGAAGAATAATAATAACCAAGCCTCTAAAACCAGGTAAGTAGTTTTTTTTTTTTATTTTTAGAGACAGAAATTGTATTTAGTCAACAGCATAAGCATATTATAGGAAAGAGAAAAATACATTTTGAAGTTGAAGTCCTTTTTTTGTTCTTTAGCTTTTTAATTGAGGACATTTTATTGTGATGTTTTGTTCGTGTGAATTAAGCATTCAAATTGTGTTCTCATGTCAACTGTAAAGCTACTTTTTAAGAATAAGAATTGAAATGAAGACAGCTTTATTAAGATACTTAACCAGTGGGAAATGAGTTAGATATGCAGAATTGGATTTTCAACCATAAACCTCCATCACATCTATATTGTCCTATTCTCAGAAAACTAGGTGTTAATGGCTTTCTTTTTTCCCCAGGTATGACAAATATAAAGATATTTTAAAAACATTATTCTCCATGTATATATATATAGTAATACACCTAGTTTCATTTTCATTTAAATGATCTCCTTTTCAAACAAGGAATAGCTAATTATGTCATCAAGATTATGACTATGTATATAAAATGCACCTCAAAGTATTTATTACCTGTGTATATAATTCTTTTTGCTCTAGGAAACTTGAGATAAATAGAACTTGATATCTCTAAAAGTTCATTATTCTACCCAGACTGTAGAATTCTACAATTAGTAGAAATTGCTGAAGGTTGCCACTTAATATCACTTCCATTCCTAGCTAGCATTCAAACCTTTTCAAATCACTTCCAATTTTCAGAGTACAATACTTAAATTGATGGTTTATATTATATAAACCAAGGCTCAGGACTTAGTGAAATATATAGTATTAGAGATCTAAATGATCCCTGAAGCTACTGGCATATTTCTCCATGGCAGTTAGCCAAATCAGTGTGTAGAACACTCAGATTTGAGATTTTCTTCATTAAGTTTAGCCTGAGCTCAAGCTCAGAGTATTGACCTAGTGAATATAGTTTTAGAATCATGTTTCTAAGCTGGATGCTTTTTCTCAGCACCTTAGAATTGTACCTCTTTTTCCTAGTTAATAGTCATCCTTCTATAATTCTGACACTGCTTAAATTTGAAACTGTGGGAAATCCAATCTAATCTAAAAATCTAAACTTAAATAGAAAAAATAGAAATTGCAATTCCATGTAAAATACAGATTGCTTATTTCAACCTGCATTTCAGAGTCTTGGTGACTTCTTTTATAGCATGATGGTATTTTTCTGAGGCAGATTTAAACTCCACCAGATGTTGCTCATAACTTTTAATTGCTGCTTGAAGCTGGTTTCTCTCTACTGCTCCTAGTATAGCATGTAGAATCATATCTAATCCAAGTCTGAGAACAGCAACCCCAATACCACCAAGCAGAGATGCACCAATTTGGGCTAACAGAGTGACCAATTTGTTAATGATGACAGTTGTAATATTTGAGCAGATGAGTTTCACAGCTATTGTACTGGCAGTGGAAGTGGCTTCTCCCAGGATGACTGAAATAACCTTCTGCACAATTGCAATTTTTTCAGTTTCTCTTTCTCTGATGTCCTGAAGTTTTCTGTACAATGTTGGCTCCAATTTTTCTTTTAGCACATCATCAACCCTTTGTACTTCCTTTTGGATCTTCTTCATGGCTTTTATGATGATGTCACAGTTTTCCTTAATGTTGCCATTTTTGTTCATTTCTATGGATTCCAGTTTGCAGGCCAAATGCATATTCAGAACTTCACTCAATTCATTGGTGGCATCAAAGCTGTCTGATAAGCAATTAAGCAATTGCTGGTGTAGGTTGTTCAGTTCTTGTCTTCTCTTTGAATTCTCTGGGTAGAAAAAATCACTCTGTGCCATCTTCCAAAATGGATCTCTGGAAAAGAAAAGTTTAATGTTTTCTAACAAGTTTAAAGTATTGGTACTTCAGTGGACTGAGAAGAATAAATATTGTATGTTGTATTTCATGGATAGCAAAACAACATTCTATTGTTTGAAAGACTTCCCCAGTAATTACAAGGCATAGGGACAAATGTGGAAAAGTGAGATGTATGACATAACTAATCATATCTAAAATTCATGCCTAATCCTTGCTGAGGGCAGTAACTAACTCACCAGACCACAAAAGTATACATTCTAAGGGGAGAGAGAGATGTGTGTCTTTTATTTACATATATCAACATCTTATATGTATGAATATTTCAAAGAGACATAAAAAGGAATAGATAATGGGAGATAATGTGAACGAGGAAGGCAATTAGCATCAGTGGAAGGAGTTATTCAATCCACAAAAGGTGGGAGAGGAACTGAGTTTTGAAATAAACTAAAGAAACTTAAGAGGTGGAGATGAGTAGAGAGCATTCCAATAATGGGGGACACCCAGTATGATGTCATGGTGAGGGAGTAGTGTGGAGCCTCTGGTTTTCACAACAACATTAGGTATTATTATACCCACTCTATAGTTGAGGAAACTGAGGCAGACTGTCATTGTGACTTACCCTAGGTTACACAGCCAGTAAGTATTGTGAGGCAAGATTTTGAACATAGGTCTTCCTGGATGTAGGTCCAGAACTCTATTCAGTGTGCCACCTGTCTCTAGGACTGTCTCTACCTTCTGTAACAATAGAAACTTTTTTCTAATCTGTTTCTTCCCCACTACTTAGAGCACAATGCTTTGTGTTATGTAAAAGGCACTATTGTGTTAAATGCTGATGAAATAACATGAATAAGGCACAGTCACTATAAAAAGGTAACTCTTAGTGCTAGTGGCTAGTGTAAGGAAAGATGGCAGAATCTCAATGGTTTGCACACTGGCTCATTATGAATACTATACTCTTACTTATTTGGCTTTGGCAATATTGTACAAGGAGAAATATTCGATCATGTCTGCATTGTAGAGTAAGTTGCACAATGCTCACAAATTACAGGAAGAATTCTATATTTCCCCATTCTTGGACAAGTCTGTAAAGGGTACCTAGTCATATGTATTCATACTAATCTGAAGCCAGAGAGAATTGAGATCATTACATTTTATTATCCACATCAATTTGGAGCTTTAGGCAAATGCCCTTCAACATTGACCAATTAATGTTCTCATGACTGATTTTTAGAATCTATGTTGCTTTGAAGATAACAAAATTTGTATCTTTAGTCTTCATCATCATTTACAAAATGTCTATTGTAAATATTTATGAAATTGGGGTAGTAATTTTTACACTATTCCCCTAATGTGGTTGTGAAGAAAGTATTCTTCATAAACCATAAAAGTACCATAAACATAAAAGTACATAAAAAACATGAACTATTATTATACAGGGGGTTGTATAAGATAAGTGAAAGCCTTTTTACCTATCTTAAGGCGCAAATTTTTTATAATCAATTTAGAGACACAGTGTGTTTTTAGGACACTTATTAAACACAACATACAAGTGAATTAAAGAACCTAAGGTTAATAATTGCACAAAGGAATATTTCTTGGTCCTGCAGATTAGTAAAATTAGTAAAATCAAATAGAAACAAATCATCCAGGGTAAATATGCATGTTCACACAATAGTTACTTAATCCCTTATACTTTCTCAGTTGCACATTTGCTTTTATTCTGCTACTCTTAGCAGTACTAAATTTTACACTCTTCCTATCCCCAGAGACTTCCCTGGAAAGTGCCACAAGGCTCATCCTTTAGTAAATAAAATTGCTGTTCCTTGCCAAATTCCACCTTATAATGTTATAGTGAGATTTCAGCAGCATTAGTATTGCCTACCTGTCTGAACTTCTGAATTCTGTAGTCCCAGTGAATATTGAGAATTATGGGGCCTGTTTATTCATCTGGTTGTTTCTGGAATGTGATGACCCAAGTTTATTCTGTTTGTGGGGATCTGCTGGGTCCTACTGCCTGCCTTGTAATATTTTTCTTTCTCAATAAGTTATTGTGGTATAATAATTACAAGACAAATAATAAATTCATTTTTGTTAGCTTTTCTGAATTTCATTTGTTGAAAAGTATTGTAGTTATACAACAAAAACCAAAATCTTCTGATTAAACTCACTGGCAAGGTACACAGAGATTGGCAAGGTACACAAAGATTTGAGGAATGATTTATTTATTGTGTTGGGCTGAAAGGGGGGTATAATTTTTTCATATATCAGGACTGGTCTGAAAAGGCCACTCTTAATTAACGATCTCCAGTACAAATATTTCACTTTTGTGTGTCATGCTGCTGTACCTATTTTATAGAAATTATATTATATTGGGAAGTATTAATAAAGATATTAAGCCCCTACTATGTACCATACACTGAAATAAAAATTGGAGGATATAGAGACAAAATCAAGATGATCCTTCTCATGCATTCTAGTGGTAAAGAACAATACATATAAAAGTACTACAGAATATATACAAAATGAGTTCAAGGTAGTATGAAGGCAGAGAAATGGGGATGGAGGGGAGATAGCATTGAAGCAGGAGGGACAGTGTATGCAGAGAGAGAAGTGGGAGGTAATGTTCTGGGAAGAACAAGTAGGCCAGTATGATACTGGACCACAGTGGATATAGACAAAAATAAGGTAAACTACAAAGGTAAAGCCAAAGTCACTGTAATACTTTATCTTCTTAAACCTTATAGTCTTTTATCAGTACTTTTTTTGCTTTACCAAAACAATATTCTACTTTATCCAGCTATTGCCAACCAAAGGCATAGATTGAGAATATAAATGAGAGGAGACTAATTTTTCCCCCTTATATTGTTAGTCCCTAATATACCTTTGTCCACAATGGCAGGCGATTAAGAATTATTTCTAACCCCTTTCCATATTCCCCAACCTTGGGCTTCTCTACTTATTCTGTTGACATTTGCTTTGGTTGAGGCAGTTTTTTTTTTTATATCCACTGACCATGGGCTGCTTCTAGTGGTAATGCATTTCCATTTGGGTAAGGGTCTTTAAGAAGCTTGGGTGACCATTTACTGGGAAAGTTGTAGGCTAGATGATTTCATTTAAGTTAGTTTATGATCCTACTTTTGAGTGTGCTTCTGCAGCACATGTACATCACCTTATATTGTTTCCATGAACAAATTTGGATCAAAGTTGAAAGGTCTTAATGAAGACCCTAATCCAAACAATATTCCCCCGTCTTCCAAAAGGGTTATTCTGGTCATTCAAAACAATCATCAACTTAACAGTATTGAATTTACTATCTATGTCTTAAAATGTTAGTTTTATGATGATTTTTTCTTCATATATAAATTTTTGAGTTTGATCTATTTTCACTTATTAGATTATAAATCCTTTTAGGGTAGGATCAATATTTTCTTTGTATGTCCTAACAGCAGATGACCCTAAGATAGTGTTCTCCACTATTTAATGATTTAATGTTTACATTTACTTATATATCACTATTTCCTCTATTTGGTTTTTTTATTTCCAAAATAGAATTTAAATTTTTTAAACTGAAGCCCATTAAGAAGTATAGTGTTATGAATAGTATAGGGGAAGAAATGTTGAATTTGAACTCTGAACAAATCTCTATTTGAATCATTTACCTATTACTTCAGGGCCTAAGTTTCTTTACTTGTAAAGTGGAATAATCTCTTAAGGCTCCTTCTAGCTCTAAAACTATAAATTTAATAACTATTAAATTATTAAAACCACATTATTAAATGTGATGTGACTTATTCCATGTCACATAATACTTTGTGTCAGAGCCAGTAGAACTCACATTTCCTGGTCAGTTCAGAGTTTAGTGTGATTTTATAACTCTTATCAGATATCTTCCAGCTAAAGGAGATCCAAGACTATTTAACTATGTCATCAGGAATTACAGTAAGGCTGTATAGTTTGACATAAGCATTTCTTAGTGCCTTAGAGAATTTTTTTCCTCATACTTTGGTTTTCTCCAATTTGGTTTCCTAATTTGTTTTTCAGTGCTGCCACTTCTTTTGGAAGATCATGTCATGTCAGATGTCAGAAAAGGATAAAGACAGGTTTATTCAGACTGGTAATAGTTTCTACAATTGCTTACTAAAACTTAATTGTTCCATAAATAACTTTATTCAATTACTCACCAATTACCTGGGCTGCCAAATACCTTGTATCATTGTGAATGAAAGTGGAACAGTTAAGGATTATTTTGAAGAAGTAGTATGTTCTTTGAGAAGGGTCCAGTGTGATATTGACAGAGCTGAAAGCTGCTCTCAGTATTCGAAGATAAGTATGACCTCAGTGAAGGAGCCCTGTCTGAAGATAGAGCCCTGTCTGAAGATGGACCCCTGTCTGAAGATAGACCCCTGTCTGAAGATAGACCCCTGTATGAAGGTGGACTCCTGTCTGAAGATGGAATCCTGTCTGAAGATGGATCCCTGTATAAAGCTGGACCCCTGTAACCCTTGTAACCCCTGTTCTCCTTGTTCCCCTTGTTCTCCTTGTCCCCCTTGTCCCCCCTGTCTGAAGCTGGACCCCTGTAACCCCTGTTCCCCCTGTATAAAGCTGGACCCCTGTAACCCCTGTTCCCCCTGTATAAAGCTGGACCCCTGTAACCCCTGTAAACCTTGTTCCCCCTGTCCTCCTCTCTGTCCTCCCTGTCCCCCCTGTCTGAAGCTGGATCCCTGTAACCCCTGTTCCCCTTGTATAAAGCTGGACCCCTGTAACCCCTGTAAACCCTGTTCCCCTTGTCCTCCTCTCTGTCCTCCCTGTCCTCCCCTCTGTCCCCCCTGTCCTCCCTGTCTGAAGATAGATCCCTGTCTGAGTCCCTGTCTGAAGATAGACCCATGCCTGAAAAATGCAACAAAAAAATTATGTGAAACAGCGATTTCTGACTGCGCCCAGCTGCCACTTATTCTTATGCTGAAAAATGTCAACTTCTTTGAATGTATGGAATGTGCGCTTTCGCAGCTGATGAAATCTTCAATTATGAGCCTACGTCTGACTGACTTACATAATCCCTGTGAACCACCCTGTTGTCCTAAACCTTCTTCAAGTTGCTGCCCAGCTTTAACACCTACAGATATCTTAGAGAAGTTGAGCAACCTGGTGGAATGTCAAACCTCCATGAATCCCTCAATGTCAGCTGCAGATAATCTCCAAGAAATTCTCAAGACTATGGAACCTGTTGCAGACAAACTACAACAAGTCGCTAGGGCTATAGAAAACAATCTGGACTTATTAAAATGTACTAAGTAGCTCTACAATTAGTAAGTAGTAGAACTGCAGAGGACATGTTTTGCTTAGTAGAAGAGCAGTTCTCATCCAATGATTTCTCACCATAAAAAGCTAGGAAATACCTTTAGAATTGCAAGATTCGCAACTAAGGTGCTTAGATTTCAGGAAATCTAAGCCCAGTTATTTTGAAGTATGAAGCTAGGCAGCTGTCAAACAGCAAATCATTTACTTCTCTTCTTGATTGTTTAAAACTCTAATAAATCCCCTTTGGAGTGGCATCTGCATAAAAAAATATAAAAAATTTTCAAAAGACTTATTATTGCTGTATTTGACAATTTTTTTGAGCACCAGTGGTTCTTTTAAAGCAAAACTAACATTTTTGGTATTCAACTTTCGGGTAATTTACATTATAAATCTAAACTGGCAAGTATATAAGCTTTTATCATATATTGGCCAATACTTAGCAAGAAATCTTTAGGGATTATTAAGCTTGGAGCAGTGAAAACAATCCCCTCCCCTCAATCTACTAGTACTGGGTTACACATACCAGTTCTTAACAGTACCTAAGTTAATTGCTCAAATTTTTTCCCCCCAAAAAAGTTACCAATTTGTAGGACCAATGGGTATGAGTTGGTCTATAGCTTTTTGAGGTCTCTGAGTATCAGTCTGTGATTTTATTCCTTATCCCAAAACTTTGTAGCTTGATAAATACTTGGCCCAACTAGCAGGCACTATATTTTGTTAGTGCGTAATATACATTATTTTTATCACTGGTTATTTTCTCTTCATTTGAGAAATCCTGAATGTCTGGTTATGTTACCAAAAAACTTACTGCCTTTTGGTCAACCTTTTGAATATGGAATCTCTCAGAACTGTCGTATCTGGTTCTTTAACTCTTAAGATTATATTAAAAATCTTATTGGAATCTGCCAAGAGTTTACAACTAGATGGCATACTCTTTTGGAGTCCAGATCATCACTATATTACAATGAAGTATATGTAGTGTTAGTGAAGGTTTCTTTCAATGTCAAAGATAAATAAAAAATGTAATAAAATGAGTCTCATCCTAGACCAAGGAAATATCAAGTTGGTAGTATGGCATTACTTTTTAGAAATAAATTCCTTTCAATGGTTACACTATATTAAACAGAGGTTGTTATAACGTAGAACTTATCAAAGTTAGTATAGTACCACCATTTTATACATACAATAATTTCCTATCCTGAAAAAGAAGAGGAAATTTGCAGTCCTATGCTACATAAATACAAAGAGAAGCTAAGAAAGCAAGGATTGAGACAGCAAGGCTTTAAAAGTCAATTGAAATTCCACTCAGTTTGACTTACTACACTGAATTATCTTAGGGACTTATCGATGTCATTTAGAAAGCTCTGTATTCTGGTTCTTGCTGCAGTCAGCATGATGAAAGAACACTGACTGGAGCCAGAGAACTGGGTTCATATCCTGTTGATGAGCTAAATATCTTATATTTTTGAGATAGGGTCCCAATAGTAAAATTGCTATTGTGAGAAGGTGGTATGAGTTTTGTGAGTCAAATATATGTACTACATTGCTGTAAGATTTTTGGATGTGACTTTTATCTGGGATGTTTAATGCAATGATTTTCCCCCAATCAAAATCTTTTTTTTCACCTAAATATAGCTGTGCCAACTTAATGTTTGCTAAATTTCAATTTTATTTTTTGTATGACTGACTTCCTGTCCATTAGTTAGGAATTATTATTATCAATTTTTGATTATTTGGTTTTCCCCACTTTAAAAGTCTTAAGTTGGTTTATCATTTTACTTCTTTATACTTAAGTGCACAATGAACCCCAACAGATATTATTTGAGAAGAACTGTGCGAAAAGATTAAAAAGCTGTTTGGGGTGAGATCAGCATCTTGTCTTGAACAGAATACCAAATGATTATATGACTTAAATATAAAAGATTATATCATACAACAAGTTTGAGGAAAATAGATGGCAAAATAATTATGGTAGGGATCATTAATCAGAAGATAAAAGAAATTACAAAATTATAAAACTGACAATTTCTATCATACGAAATTAAGGAGATTTTTTAATAAGTAAAATACAGCTAAGATGAAAAAAGGAAACTCTTTAATAGGGAAGGAAGATCCTTTCATCAAATATGATATTTGTGAATCTTTCTTTCCATTGATAAACACATTTGTTCATTTTTCCTCATTCTGTCTTGAAGTAGCAGCTCATTTCCAAATTCTTGTAAATATGTATCCTATTTTGTAATTTACACCTATATTTTATTTACATTAAAATATCTTAATTGTAATTAGGTATTCTATATTGTCATGAGTGAAATTCAAAAGTATACTGAGGCACGTTTTCTTTGAGTAAGAACATTTTTTTAAAACATAAATGCAACCAATCAAGAGAATGGGTCAGTGACTTCTTTGTTTTATACAAAAGACCCCAAATAGGGACAACTCCTCAAAACCTATAACAAGGTAGATGAAGGAACAATTATAGCATTGGCAACATTATGGGAATGAGGACAGGATGATTGGTTACATCTCAGGCACAGCAGACAAATATGATTAGAATTTAGAAATGAAGGACTGACTACAACTCTCTCCTTCCCCTTCTGTATCTTAAGAAATGTTCATTGTTTGAGTCTACTTGTAAGGTTAAATATAGTGGACCCAGACATCCTTGAAGGTTAGCATAATGGTGTACAGATACTAGATCAAATTATCCCTGGTGTCCACTCACACTCTGCAAAGAACAGATTTTTTTAAGGTAAGACTGATTAGCAAGAGAGCTGGACTTCTAAAGTTCAATCATTACATGCTGTCTGAATTTCTGCACTAAATTTAAAGACAAAAAAATCATGACTTAGGCAATAATAGAAAAAAATCAAGTAACTATAAGAACAAAAACATAAGATGTGGTCAGTTTCAAAATTATTGTTTATACATATCCCAATTATCTTGTACAATGTCATCTTTTATGTTTGTCCCCTAGCACCTTATGGGTTAGGAATTACTGCATGTTCTAGACACAATCAAATGAAGTCAGTGTTCTACACTGTTTCACACACTTTATCAAAGGGGCTTACAATATACATCAAAGTTTGAAAGGAAGTGGAACCTAGAAGTGGAAGCCAACAAATCTAAATGAAGCTGCCATGTTGGGAAGTGATTCTGGACTACAAAGCTGCTGACTTTCCCATATGACCTACCTTCAATAAGTATTTTTAGCCTTATAATGGGAAGTATGTCATTTCTAGCATCTTGTAATTCTTGCTTCTGTTGCTGTAATACCTGTAGCAAGTCACTTCTGGGCCTTAATCTCTTTATAAAATGAGTTTGGACTAAAGATCTTTAAATATTCGGATCGATAAGATAAATAAGGGAATTAATGTTGTTCAATCATGACATTCAATCTGACTTCATGATCCCACATGGGATTTTCTTTAGCAAAGATACTGGAGTGGTTTCACATTTCCTTCTCCAACTCATTGTACAGATGAAGGAAACTGAAGCAAAAAGGGTTAAGTACCTGTTCAGGGTCACAGAATCTAATGTCTGAGTCTAGGTTTGAACTCAGGAAGATAAATCTTTGAAGGACTGGCACTGTGCCATGTAGTAGTCCCTGGGAATTAACATCTAAGACCAATAGATATTCTACTTATGAACACCTGAAAAATTGACCCAAATCATTAAACATCACACCATATATAATTGTGTAAGGAATGAAGAGGAACTGACTTGGGAAGGCGCATGAATTAATGCCAAAATATACTCAACCATTAACAAGTGTAAAAGAATACTCAATCATGGTCAGTCAGAGAAAATAAGAATTTACTTCTTTAAAGGGAGGTGAAAGAAACTTTGGATATATGGGTATGCTGGCATCATGCAGTTGATTTGTGGCTCAAGGGTTATAGTGTTGGTTGTATATTGAGAATAAATAGGATATAAAATTAAAGGAAATGACCAGAGGATCTCAGACAAAGCCTTTGGGGATAACCTGTAGTTAAGAGTGGCTTTCATAGGTAAAGAATCTTTAAAGACATGAGGAAGAAAGCTGAATTACAGAGGAGAACCAGCAGAAAAGTGATTAGATTTTGCAATTAAAAGACCTTTGGTAATTTTGGAGGGAGGATTCAGTTGAATGATGTTAGAAACCAGGTTGCAGAAAGTTTAGAAAAGAGTGAAAGGAAAAGGACATGGTAATGCTTAGTACTGATACTTTTCTCAAGGAGTTTAGCTAAGAAATATATAAACTGGTACGCATGCTAGGCATGCTAGTGAAAGTTTTTAAAGAATGTTTATAGGCAACAGGAAGGAGCCAGTAGATAGGGTGAAATTGAGGATAAAAGAATAGGAATGTCTGTTTCTAGAGAAGATAGGAGTGAATGTGTGACCAAGAGTGAAATGGGGTTGATGCCGTCTCAGGAAAAAAAGTCACCTTTTTAGCTGAGACAGGAGGGTAGACAGGAGAGGAGCTCCTGACAAAAGACCTTGATTACTTTGATGTGTTAAAGATTCTAAGAAGAAAGGTTATATGGAGGGGTTGGGTTGCACTGGGACATTTGGAATAGCCACTATTGAGAATGGGATAGTGAGTCAATTAGGAGTAGGATTGTCTTGTTTTGGTGAAGTTTCAGTTGAGATTTCATTACAAATTTGTAGTGACCAAGTCAATATAGTAGGAGTAACCCAGGGTTGAAATTTGGCAAAATATAATAGGTGATAGCATAAAGTAGCTGGGCTTGAGATAGAGAAGGGATGACAGGGTACCAGTGATGTCCTTGAAAAGAACTGAAAGGTAGAAAGAAGTCACAAGACAAAAAACATGGTTAGACTAAGTCTTAAGTAGGGGAAAAGTTAAATAAGGCAATAGGTAAAAGTATTTAATCAATATTTTCATTCTATAAGCAAGAGTATAAATACAAAATAGCTCATATTTTAAAAATGACTATTTCATGAAACTCTGTGGTTCTTGGCCAACCTCTGAGAATAACTGATTTTAGGCATAGAGTTTAAAATAAGACCTCAGAGACCATCTACTTCAACTCTCTCATTTGACATATGTGGAACAGATCCATTAAGATTAAATGATTTGCTAAAGAATGACGCTTTCTATTGGGACTCAAATCCAATATTTTCAACTCCAAATCCCAGTGCACTTTCTATTAACAGTAGTGTCAAACTCAAATAGAAATGGGGATTGCTGAATCATACATGCAGATCCTTGTGGATATGTTGACTTAGAAAACCACATGTTAGCATTATCTGCATTCTATTATATTTTAACTTATTTTCTTAAGTATTTCCCAATTATATTTTAATCTAGTTTCATACTGAGGAGACTTGTAGCTGGGATATAGATTTGGGCTGTATTTCTGGTATACCTGCATTAAGACATAACTTGTAGGGAAGCTGTCATACTTCTTAATCTTGCTTATATATGTTTTTATATGTCTATGATATTATAGCAGGGATCTTAAAACTTTTTCCACTTGCAACCCTTTGTGAAATTTTTATGACCCTGATACATAGGTATATATATATACAAAAATTTACTAATAGTAAATCATAATTTCATGACCCTCACATTCAGTTATTAGACCCTATATGGGGTCATGAACCACAGTTTTCTAAGAAGTTGGGATTTTTAAGAATTACATATTTAAAGAAACACTCCATTTCTTTTGTGACCAGCATAAAAAACTATTTACATCAGACTTTGGAGCAAAGGGTGATGTTATATTTTTCTGTCACTACTAATTATATTAGTGAAATACAGTTGTTTTTAGCATAACCCTAGGCATCATCAAACAATCATTTTGAGACCTACTAGGAGACCCAACTTTGTAGAGGGCCAGAACTCTGGAAAATTATATTTGAAATGAGGTGTTAATTCAGATGAGATAATGTGTTTCTAGTGCACAAGTATCTAGTATGATATGATATAATCACTCTAGTTTGATATTATATAATCACTCTAGATTGGCTTATACTCAGTCTACTGTAATGATGTAATTGTAATAGGATATTCAAGGGCTGAGAGAACTGGGGACAAAGTCAGACTCAGACTGAGACTGGTTGAGACTGTCAGACTGTCAGACTGCTGAAGGAGACTGGGTCAGACTATGAGAGACACAGACTATGAACGAGACAATAAAGACTTTGTTCTCTATTCTTGTCCATCCTCATGGTGACTATCTTGCTGAGACCAAGGCCTTTTGGGAGGACTTCCAGAAAGCTAGCCCGAACATTACACAACTTGTTCCTTTTTTTGAAATCCTCTTGTGACAGGACTCTAAATAATTTTTATTGTGTCTAAAACGGAAGAGAAAATTTCATATTAAGAAATAAGCAACCAGGAAATTTTAAACCAAGAAAAGCCCTGCATGTCAGTAAAAGACAGCACTAATTCCATGAATTTTTTTTTTCCAGAAATGTACTTAACAATCTTTCAATTGTATAAAACATGCAAATCAATTCTTCATTCTTCTGGTTCAAATGGCACAGCCTACAGAAGTTGTTATGAGCCAGCAGAATTTTGGAAGTTTTCCTTTTTCCTTTCCTTTTCTTTCTCTTTCCCTTTCTTTTCCTCTCCTTTTCCCTTTCTTCCTTCTTTGTTTCTGTCTCTTATTTCCTCTCCTTCTCTCCTTCCTATTTCTTTTTTTATTCCTTTCTTTTTTGCTGTTAAAAAATCCGACAAGTCAGCAACACCCCTTTAAGATTTTAATAGTTTCCCAAGTCTCCAGAGTAGTGTGACTCTTTCATGCTAGCTGAAATGAACAAAGGAATGAATGAAAATGGGGAGTATTTACTACTTGACAAGTACTTGGAATAGCTAGCACTAGGAATACAAATGCAAAAATAAAGATTCTTTTCCCCAGTACTTATATTCTAGCAAGGGGAGATAGCACTCCCAGAAGCAGTTAGGTGCTTGCCTTGGTGATACTTGTTGGGCCTGGAATCAGGAAGACCTGAGTTCAAATCAGCCTCAGAGACATATAGGTATGTTACAATGGGTAAGTCACTTAACCCAGTTTGCCTCAGTTTTTTCATCTGCAAAGTCAACTAGAGAAGGGAATGACAAACTACTGCAGTATATTTGACAAGAAAACCTCAAATGGAATCACAAAGAAATAAACACAACTAAAATGACTTAACAGATATCCCAAGGGTGGTAAAGGAGGAATATTTTCATATAGAAAATTACTGGGCTTTTATCAGGGAACCATAGAAAAATGGATAATTAACACACCTTTTCCAAAAGCAGTGATAATTGACTTGATTATGTTTACAGAATCAGAAAATTGAGGAGGAGGGGAATACATGCTGCTCACACAGCACGTGGTGGCTGGTGAAGTTCTGATATGAAGCATATTCTAATTCTAAGCCAGATGTAGCAGAAAACTGAGACAACCCACCAATAAGAAAAGTGGGACCTCAGGGTGGGAGTTCTCAGAAAGATAGAATTAAATCCCCTAGGACCTGGTTTGGGAGCATTTAAGCGGGTGAGAATTCTGGGGAATGAAATATGGCATATCAAGAACCCAGCCTTCACTGTGTAGTAGGCAGATTGAGGTAACTACCATTTAAAACAATGGGGCTCCCAGGATGGGCATTCTGGGTATAAAAGGATTAATTTCTCCAGGTCTTGGTTATTACTATGATTACAAATCCAGATAATATGAGAGTGGGAGAAAATCTAGAGAGGAAGACTATAAAAGTATTTTTGTGTGCATTTATAATTAAATTTTTTGATGAACTTAAAACAAAACAAAATCACCTGGGCTTCCAGTTAAGATGATGACAACAGAGTTTTTAATGGAACTTAGTTTTCCCACAAATACTTCAGGACTAGACAAAGAAGTTAGCTAGAAACCTGTGGGTGTTCTAATTAGAAGCACACCCAGGCAAACTGAATGGGGCCTTGAAACTAGTAGGCCTTTGGAATGTTGAGATATTTGGAACAGCACTGGGGGAATAAAGCAAGCTCCCATAAGTTACTGTACAGGGAAACAAAGCTTCATCCTTTCTAACCACCCTGAAAAAACTAGTGTTCCTTTCTGGCCCAAGCAGGAGAAAGGACCAGCCAAAACACCCAAGAAACCTGCACAAGAAGTCTCAGACTAGTATGATCTCTGACATACATTTGGGGCCTGCCAGAACCATCTCAGGGAATGGAGCCACCTCCAGCCTGAGGAATGTACGGAGAAGGAGACAGAGATGGGGACCTTCTGTCAGCTAATGTAAAAAATTTCTGCTGCCTGTCAGCTCAGAGTGAGGAACCCAACAGGTCATAGGGTCTCATACTAGTAATGGTAACCAAAGGGTTTTTGCTTTTTAAAGCTCACCGATGTGCATGAAAAGATGCATAAAGCAGAAGAATCATTTCAGTCTTTGAGCCAGTTCATGTGCTTTAGAGCTCAGCTTCTTAAACTGTGATTCACAGCCCTATATGGTGGAGTCTCAGAACCAATATTTGATTTGTATATCTATTTTATGTACCTATATGTCCTGGGTTATATAAAGATTTCTTGGGCAAAAAAGGGTTGCTAGTGGAAAAAAATTTTAAGAAGCCGTTCTCTAAAGATACTGTTCAATCAGAGCTCTACTCTACCAACATCCTTCACCTTCCCTTCATTGAAATTTCTGTCAAGAGAATTATAGATCAGATCTGGAAACAAGAAAAGCTGCCTCTTTTTAAAAACTAGTTTATTCCACCAGCTTCCATTTTTACCAACTGTGTTTTGGCACATTTGTAAATTTACGAATTCTAAAAAGGTTCTCAGGGAAACTCAAGCATTGAAACTCCAGCTGTCTCCCTTCCTGTCCTGAAATTCCATATTAAAAAGCCCCAAGGAGTCCATCCATAACACTTCCTAGACAAATCCCAAATTAATAGTTTTTAGAGAATGTCTGGAATTTGGGTAACCACTTAGGTGACCATTGAAATAATTCAGAGAAGAGATAATAAAAACTTAAACTACATTGATTGTGATCTGATGTAGGTAAGAGAAGAGAAAGGACATAACAGATTCTAGGAAGACAGAACAGAAAGTACATAACAGATACTATGAAGACCAGAATCAGTAAAATTTGTCAATTGATTAGATATGTGGGGTGAGAAAAAATGAGTTATTAGATCAAAAATCTACAATTAGATAATTCTTCAGAAACTATTTAGTCCAACCATTTCATTTTACAAATGATCAAACAGGCTCAGGGAGAAGTTGATTGTCCCATGTTGCACAGTTGGTAGTAACTGTTAGAGGAAGGATTTGAAACTAGGTTTCAGGTTCTTTGATGTTAATGTCAGAGCTCTTTCTCCGGTACCAAGTTAAAAAATTGATTTTTAATACCCAGAAACTTTGTTTCATGGAATTTTATTTGCCATATCACCCAGGAAAAAGTCTTAGTCCCCTTTTACCATAAGTTACTAGCTCACTCTTTGCCTGAGAACAGCATGCAGGCCTTCTGCTTCCTTGGAACCATCTCCTAGCACTCTTCACCCTAGAACTGTGCCCCAGAACTATTTATGGGCAAGAGAGTTGTGAACCAGTACCAGCTGTACCAGTTCCAGTTCCAGCAAAGGGTCCACTATAATCTTTGTCTGATTACTTGTCAAACAGACTCCCCTATCTTCTCTGGGCTGAGAGTTGTTAATGCTGTTGTGGGTTCCAGATAGGCCTCCATCTTGAGTGTCAGATTTTTCTGGGTGACCTCTTAAAATGTTCTTGGGATAGAAAAAGGTTTCACCCTGACCTTTTGTTGGCTCTGTTGCTCTGCCTGATTTGAGGTGTTACTTTAAAGTTATTTGGGGAGGAATGTTAGGAGAGTTCAACTGAGTGGCTGTCCTTAATCTGCCATCTTAGCCCCTTTAATATGTACCTTAAATTTTATTTAGGGATTAGTTATGAAATCTGTCTACTTTCTTTCCTCTGGCTTCTGGCCTTATCAATCTATTGAAACTACCCTCTCCAAAGTTACTTCTGATCTCTTAAATACCAAATCTAATGCCTTTTTCTCAGTCTTCATTCTCTGACTTCTCTGCAAACTTTGACACTTGCTCACTCTCCCTTCCTTGATACTCTCTTTTCTAAGTTTTCTGGACATTACTCTCTCCTGGTTTTCCTCCTACCTATCTAACAATTCTTCTATTTCCTTTGCTAGATGCTTCTCCAGACCACACCCTCTAAGCATAGATGTCCCACAGGATTTTATCCTGGATCCTCTGCTCTTCTCCCTCTATTCTCCTCCACTTGGTGATCTTACCAATGATTTAATTACCACCTTTATGCAGATAATTCCGAAATCTACTTTTTTTTGCCCTAATCTCTGATGATCTCTAATGTCACATCTCCAGCTGCCTTTCAGTTATCTCAAACTGGATGTCCACTAGACGTTTTAAAGTCAACATGCCCCAAAACGGAGCCCATTGTCTTTTCCCCAAAACTTCCCTCTCTCTTTCCTTCCCTATTACTATAGAAGACAACAGCATCCTCCCAACCCTTAAGGCTTACAACCTAGGAGTGATCCCAGATGCCTTACTATATATCTCACCCCACACGTGAGAGCTGTTACCTATTTTTTCATCTTTACAATATCTCTTGATTAAGACCCCTTCCTCCTCTGACACTACCGCCACTCTAGTGCAGGCCTTCATTGAAAACTCAGAACCTGCTGGGGGCTCTTCCTGACTTATGTCTCTGCCCACTCCAATCCATCTTCATTTGACCACTAAAATGATTTTCCTAAAACAGAAGTCTGATCATGTCACCTTACTCAATAAGCTCCAATGACTCCCTATTGCTTCTAGGAACAAATATAAAATGTTCAGTTTGACATTCAAAGCCCTTCCTAAGCTAGCCTCTTCCAGGCTTTCCAGACTTCTTACACATTAGTTATTTGTACTCTTTGATCCAGTAACACTGAATTCCTGACTGTTTCATGAACAAGACACTTCATTTCTCTACTCTGAGCATGTTCTCTAGCTGTCCCTCTCCCATCTTCATGCCTGGATGTTCTCCCTCCCCTGCTTCTACTACTGACTTAAGTAAAATCTCACCACCTACAGGAAAACTTTTGCAACCCCTATTAATTTTAGCTCCTTCTTTATTTTGTATATAACTTGCTTTATGTGCTTTATCCTTCATTAGATTGTAAATTCCTTGTAGTCCAGGACTATCTTTTGTGTCTTTTTTGTATTCCCAGCACTTGATATAGTGCCTGACACATAATAGGTGCTTAATAAGTATTTATTGAATTGAGCCGGAATTTTTTTTCCATTCAAAATAGTGGTACTTGATCTTTTTGAACAGAAAGGTCATGATGTTTAATCATTCAGCTGTGTCCAAATTTTTATGATCCCACAGACCACAGTACTTCACACCCTTCACTCCACTCTCTCTCAAAGTCTGTCCAAGTTCTTGTTTGTTATTTCCATGACGTTCATCTTTTGTGTTCAATTTTTCCCAACATAAGGGTCTTTTCTAATAAGTCCTTGTCTTTTTCATTATATAGCCAAAATATTTAAGCTTCAGTTTCAGTATTTGATCTTCCAGCAGATAGTTTGAATTAATTTCTTTTAAGTATTGGCTGATTTTCTTTCCTTGCTCTCTAGGGGACTCTTAGTTTTTTCTCCAACACCACAGTTCAAAACTGTCAATTCTGCAGCACTCAGCTTTCTTAATATATTTCACAGCCATATATTGGTACTGCGGTGGACAGACTGACATCAAATTTGTCTATTTGTTAACAGCTTGGATTAGTAAGGAGTTAGGAAGCTATAATTAGTTGTCTTCAAAGAAAGGCGATTGAGTTCATTTATTCACATAATATCTACTCAATTATTAGAGATAATGAGGTGCTGGCTATAAAAACAGTCAAAAGGATTAGTTGATAACCTTTCAGATAATTCTTAAAGAAAAGTTTGATAGGTCACAATCTCTCAGTTTCATCATCTGGGAAATGAGAAGGGTGGCAGCAAATTGGCAAAGTTAACAAATGAAGAAAATAATGGAGGAAATTCTTGAGGAATACAAGCACAATTATATACCATTTGAGTAATTGTGAATTAGCCCAGTCATCTTGGAAGCAATATGTGATTATACAAAAAAGTTATTCAAATGTTCATATCCTTTGACCCCAAGTTCCCCCAAGAAGGTTAGAGATAGAAATGTATTATATTTACCAAAATATTCAAAGCAGTACTGTTTGTGGTAGCAAAAAATTGAAAATGAAGCAAAGGCTCATTGAATGGGGAATGGCTAAAAAATTGTCTTATTATAATATAATGAACTGAAAAAAATAATACATAAGAATAATTCAGAGAAGCATGGGAAGATTTGTATGAATTGATGCAGAGTCAAGAAAGAGGAACCAGGAAAACAAAATACACTATACTACAATGATAACAACAGTGTAGGGAAGAATGAAACAACAAAACCAAAACTGAATGCTGTGATCAAACTTGAAAAAAAAATATGTCTCTATTTCTTTGCAGAGGCAGTGTAGAATATTGCATATACTATCAGACTCAGTTGATGTGGTGATCAATTTTTCTGGATATGCTTTTCTTTTTTTGTTCTTTGTTATAAAGGATGACTCACTGAGCAGGGGACATATATTCAAAGATGATACAAAAGTTATTAATATGAATTTGAGGAGAAAATAGAATTGATGACATTCAAGAACCTGTTAGCTCTGATGTTATGTAATAAACATGTTTAGAAAGCAACCACTTGAGGAAAGGTGCCTCCTATGTTTCTTATAAACAGCATATGACAATATATGTAAAGTGTTTTCCAAACCTGAAATGGATATATGTACATCAGCAATTCTTTTTTTTTTTTCTAGTACTATATTTACTTTTAGAACTTAGATTGAAATGATCACCAGAGGGCAGCAGAAACCTAGCATAAAATTGCAATATTTAATAGGATGGGAAACACATATGGTCATTTTTCTCACTTTATATTTTTCTCTTTCTAACAAATTAATTTTTTCAAAGGAAAAAAACCAATTGAATTGTTCCCAGAGAATGAGACTTGTTAGAGAGGTGAATGGAGGTAGAACTTTTTTGATTATATAAACATTTAAAAAAAACCTTTGTGTGATTGTGAATTGAGATCCTCAGAGTTATTTCCCAGTCTTTTAAAAATATTGTTAATAATACCTACATAATTATTTGATATTATTAAAAGTTGAAACTTGGTCTTAATTCATCCATACATCTACATACACATAAATACATCTGTGTGTTTGTCTGTGTGTGTGTATGCGTGCAGATACATACATGTTTGTGTGTATGTGTGTGGTAGCTTGTAAAGGGTTGAAACTCTAAGCAGATGCACTTGGACAACCTAGCACTTAAGGCTAATTACTTATTGGACAATACTATATTAACATATGCTTGGAAAATGGTCTGCCCCACTATTCTGTGCTGACTTGATCTGTTGGTGTATACAGAGAATTGGAGGAAGGATTAGAGGGTGGAGTAAGACGAGCCAGAGTGACTTCTGGCCAGGAGACAAAGAGGAGAGGTTGTCCATTCCTCTCATTTCGACCAAGAATAAAGACCAAGGAGTTTTGCTTATCCTGACTTCGGCTGATTCTAAAGTATCCAGGGTGCTAACTCGGTCTTCACATTGTAGCTAGCCTTGGAATCAGGATCAGAAAGCATAATGTTAAAGTTGAACCTCTGACACGTATAGACTGAACAATATTTGGGCAAATCACTTAACCTTTCAATGTCCTATATAACTTTCTATTGTCCCATGTAACATATTTCCAAGATTATAAATTGACTTAAGACTATGAACAGTTGCTGATTAACATCTGTATTGGAGGTGTTTCTATCAGGAATTCCTGATACCAATGAAATTAACAGTCCAGATTTTAAAAACATATAAACTATTGTAGTTAAATATGTATGCTTTAGAGGGCAGAGACTATTTTGCTTTTGTACTTGAATTTTAAATGTAATTTTCTGTATAAGCCATGTTCTCTTGGCTTGAAAGGCCACCCAGAGGAGACTGCTTCACTCACTTTCATCCATGCAGATTTGTACATCTTTTTTACGTTCTTGATCAGTGTATATTTCCAGGTTATCTTCTAACAAGATGGATAACTAGGCCTTTTCTTCAGTTCCCAACAATTTCTTCCCCAAACCTGAAAAAAGGAGGAATTATGTTCTAGAGATATAGTAATTACAGCTCTTTCCAGATGATAAGGAACCAAGATGTACAAGGTAAATGCCTTATGAATTAGGAATGCATAATAACCAACCAGAAAGTATTTATTCAGCTATATTGATATATTGAACATAAAGACATCAAGGAGAAAGAAGTTTGAAATAAAAGACAATTAGAAAGAGCAAATTTAAAGTAATTAACATCAGTTTAATACCATCCTTACCTTACATCTCTCAGATTGTAAAATAGATTTTGTGGATTTGGAAAGTACCCCATTAAAAACCAAAACAGTATTAACAAAACATAGGACTTATCATATTAAGACAGCTATGGAAAGATGAACATCCAAAAGGAAGAAAAATATTGATAAGGGCTCTTCAAGCACATGATAAATAGGCCAGCCACCTCCTGAAATACTTTTGGAATAAGAAAGCATCATTTAATCAGACAAGAGTATACAGAATGATAAGCGGTATGTGCATAAGAGAGACTTCCCTAGATGGAATCTATATAATAAAAGTCCAAGAGTGGAATCAAAAATGTCTTTTATGTATTACATTGGTATGGATTCAGCCAACAATATATTATCAAAAAAGATAGTTAGGTACAATGAAATTGCACAGAGGATAGAGCACTGGTCTTGGAATTAGGAGGACCTGAATTCAAATCCAGCCTTAGACACTTGACACCTACTCATTGTGTGACCCTGGACAAGTCCCTTAACCCCAGTTGCCTCGCTACTCTCTGCCCATCCTCAAAAGAACAAAACAAGTGACTCATGTACATTTGTTTGTCAAAATGTAAAACTTTATTAGACCATCTCAGGACAAGGTCATTGTCACCATACCCTACAGAAGAGTTATCCTTAATGAGCCCAATTTAATGATCAGTGTAGATTATGCAATAAACTGTTGGGAATTGTATTGTTTAACATTAAAGGCTAACAAGCTAGTGACAGTATCTTGCAAGACATAGCCTGACGGTTAGAATTATACATCTGAAGCATATTCTCTTTCACAGATTGACAGAGGAAAAATTCTAATATTACAAACATAGATTTCAAAATATCCTAGATAATTTCTTTCTTTCTTTTCTTTTTTTAATAATTATAACTTTTTCTTGACAGAACCCATGCCTGGGTAATTTTTTTTTTTTTTTTTTTACAACATTATCCCTTGCACTCACTTCTGTTCCGACTTTTCCCCTCTCTCCCTCCACCCTCTCCCATCCTCATTCAGTATCGTTGTTGAAGTGTATAATGATTTCCTGGTTCTTCTCATTTCACTTAGCATCAGTTCATGTAAGTCTCTCCAAGCCTCTCTGTATTCATGCTGCTGGTCATTTCTTACAGAACAATAATATTCCATAGCATTCATATACAATAGTTTATTCAGCCATTCTCCAATTTATGGGCATCCATTCAGTTTCCAGTTTCTGGCTACTACAAACAGGGCTGCCACAAACATTTTGGCACATACAGGTTCCTTTCCCTTCTTTAGTATCTCTTTGGGATATAAGCCCAGTAGAAACACTGCTGGATCAAAGGGTATGCACAGTTTGTTAACTTTTTGAGCATATTTCTAAACTGCTCTCCAGAATGGTTGGATGTGTTCACAGTTCCACCAACAATGTATCAGTGTCCCAGTTTTCCCGCATCCCCTCCAACATTCATAATTATTTTTTCCTGTCATCTTAGCCAATCTGACATATCCTAGATAATTTCAACCACTGTATTATTCTGGAACCATTCTATTATCATAGAAGATAATATTATTATAGGACATGCCTATGATCAGTAAAGTTTAACATGATTCATAAAAATTTAAGTACAAACTTTCTAATGAACATAATTTCAAACATGCACAATATCAAAGCTCCATGAAATAAAAAGTTTTCAAAGACTAATAGAATTTTGGCTGAGGAGATTAAAAATCACATGCAAATAAGATAAAGTATATATCATCCTTATCTTCTCATTGTATTTGTTCTCCCTTCTTTTTGGAAGCCTCACATTTTATTTAGTCCTTCATCAATCCCAAACCATGCAATATTTTCTTGCCTTGGCAGATAAGTCAAAAACTCCAAATCATTGAAATCTATTAAGGTCTAAACTATTTCTCCCCTTTAAAAGATGTGTATCTAAATGATACATTAAATAATGATGATGATGATAAAATAATAAAAATGTTATTTATACTGTGACTTTCTTTTTTTTTTTATTTTAGCTCTTTATTTACCCAGATATTTGCATGGGTAATTTTTCAGCATTGACAATTGCAAAACCTTTTGTTCCAACTTTTTCCCTCCTTCCCCCCACCCTTCCCCTAGATAGCAGGTTGACCAATACATCATACAGTGACTTTCTAATCTACCATATTCAGTTTCTATTTTGTTTACTAAAAAGGATCAAGTTCTTTTAAGTCACAACTGTTCAGGATTTCATTATAACTGTTATAAGGGAAAAGCAATACCCTCAGGGATGTTGGAGACATTCATCTATATTTTTCAAAGTAATATCTACAAGACAGTTTTATCTTTCATAGGTCCCGTACAAATTCAAGGTATATTAAGTACTCTTTAGATATGCAAAATTGATGTTTTATCAGAGGAACTTCTTGGTGCTTAGTATCATCTTTAACTTTCAAAATTTGCCTTTAAACTTTGTTTTATCCTGGCAGATCTTTGTGCAAAACCCTAGTTACAGTCAAGAAAAACATCATTTTGCAGACCAGCTTACCATAACCACACAGTTCTACATTCATGTAAGCTGTTCATGAAAGCACTACTGTGCCTTTAGATCAAGAAAAAAAATTGACTGAGTTGGTGCCTCAGCATTTTGACTATAATTATATAGTCACTGACACGAGGTAATTAATAACAAGGCACATGGTCCCCCACACCACAAATTAAGATTCAGCATTTGTCCTAGCATCACCATGTTAGCATTACCTAATTAGCACTGGCTAAGGAGATAGCATTAGGAATTTGAGTTTTTAAGATATGTGATTTTAAATAGTGTTTGATTCATAGAGGACTGGTCTCAGGGGAAGGATAGGTGTATAATCATCTATGTAGTATCGTTTCAGGGACACAAAAAAGGGAACTGTCTTACTCAAAATGGCCTTGTTTACTTAGCTGATATCTTAACAAGTATTAAAGTCATTCTTACAAGTATATTGGGATTTAACATACTCTAGACTAGGAATTCTTGACAATATAGGTGTCTGAATAGGAGGTAGATCACCAAACTCCCACAAACCTACTCCACCAAAATCCTGAAGTGAATGATTAAGAAATCTAATAATAAAAGAAATTCAATGAAAAACTATTCAGTCAAAAATTATATAAAGTGATTTCTTCTACTCTAGAACTACATTAAAAAAACAAACAAACTCAGAGGAAACAGGAAAAGAGACACTTCTAGCAAAGCTTGCAATGCCCTCTGGTGTACCAGACATAGGACACATGTAGCCTGAAAGACTCCATGTTCATAAGCAGCAAAAGCAAAGAGCTCTCCTTAAGAAGTAAGTCTCAAGGAGTTGTAGCTGGCAATAGCTAGCCCTAGGCCACAGGGCTCAGATTGTTATAGCTCAAACCTAAGGTCTCTGAGGTTCCTAATGCTCTGTGTGGAGATGCCAGAGAAGGCCCCGAAAGTCCAGCTCCCTGAACCTCAAAAACCCAAGAGGTACAGGTCAGTGCAAAAACTAACTGACCCAGGGTAAGACCACACAGGGCTACCACCACCCTCAAAAGAACATTAAGGGGTAGAGCTCAGCCTTGGAACAAAGCCCCAATTTAGGAACTGAAGCTGGACAAATGAGTAAAGTAGAGGAAACACCAATCATAAAAAATTATTGCAAATCTAGATATGAGACAGCAACATTTTAATAACTGTAAACAAAAGACTGAAAAGGAAAAAAAAATTCTCCCAAGGACAAAATGAATACTTACCCAGATTAATAGAAATGAAGCAGGGAATTAAAAATGAAATAAAAGCTCTAGAAAAAAGGGAGTGTAAGTATAAGTATCTTCAAAGAGAAAGTGGTAAGGCTTATCTAAGAAACTGAATAACTGAAATCTAGAATAATCCAAATAGAAACTATTGACTCAAATAGAAAAAAATATTCTAACAAGATTGAAAGGTTGAAAAGAAAAATTAGGATATCTGATATTAAATACAACTGAACTAGAAAACAGATTTAGGAGGGATTATTTAAGAATGACTTAAATAATTTAAATGACTTAAGAATGAGTTAAGAGTTAAAAATCACTCCCTGAAAACATATTAAACAATCTTGAAACTATATTTCAGAAATTCAAATCTATTAGAATCAAAGGCCAAAATAAAGAAAGGAAAAATCCATCATTCTTCTCCTTAAAGAAATTCTCAAAAGAGAAAGTCGTCCCAGGAATGCCTTTGCCAAAATCCAGAGTTCCAGTGTCAAAGCAAAAAAAAAAAAAAAAAAATTTTGCAAGCCCCCAGAAAGAAGAAATTAAGTACCAAAGAATTATAGTTGGGATGATATAAAACCTGGCAGCTTTTCTTCCTAAGAGGAAATTTTGGAATATGATATTCCAAAAGACAAAAGATATAAATTGACTTCTATAATAACCTGTGAATGTTATCTTGGGGGGTGGTAGGCTTGGGGACTTTAATAGAATAGAGGGCTTTCAAATATTTTTGCTTGAAAAAATTTTGACTTATAAACACTAGAGCATTTATATGGAGAAATATGATGATAAAACGCCAATTTACAGTAAGGGGAGAAGAAGCAGATATCCTTCAGAACATTAATTTCTTCAAATGTTATTGAGGAAATTAAGTAAAAAGAGAGATCCTGAGGGGGGATTGCTTCTGTTCTGAGTGACTGAAAAGGGAAAAGAAAATGGAGAGTAAAAAGAGTATACTGGGTTGGAAAGGAGAAAGACGGAAGTGGAACCTGCTAATTTTTACTATTGGAGTGTGTCAAAAATGGTTTACAGGCATAAAAAGAGGGAGGGGGAGTGAGTATTAGGTGAATCTACTTCTTATCTGAAACAGATGAAAAAGTCCACTTTAAAAAAATGTAAACAAAAGTTTGGTGTATAGATAATTCAAATTCAGCAGGGAAATAAGCAGGGACAGAAGAGAAGAAGTTAAAGGGCAAGATAATGGGAACAAAATTAAACAGAAGTTCCTGATCCTGAAGATGGGCTTAAAAATTGAGGAAAAAGAAAAGAAATATTACCTAAGGAAGTGCCTGAGATCTCCCTTAGACAATTGAAAAATGACTGGACATTTAATGGAAAAATGGACTGGAAAACAAATTTTTGATAAAGAAAAAAAGGAGGAAATTGTGAGAAATGGATGGGCATTTGGTTTCCATAGTTATGAAAATTAAAATGGAGAAATGAAACAAATTAGAAAACTAAAACCCACAGGGACATCAAGGAATAATCAAGGGTAGGAGAGTATCTTCCTCCAAAAGAATGTAAGCTCCTTGGAGGCAAGGACTGACTTTTGTAATCAGGGTTGGTGTCCTGAGATTTGAAAAGAATCTTTTTTTTTTCTTTGCCCCTAGTCCTCCTATTAATTCCCCCCTTCTAGACTGGAAGCTCCTTGGAAGCAGAGACTGGCTATATAATGAGGGGTAGAGATTCTTGTCATGTAACTTCTGTAACAAACAATTAATGGAGAATCAGGGGAGGGACTTGTGCTTCAGGATAGGAAATAATACTGTCTTTAGAGTTTCAAAAGTGTGTCTACTCACAAGGCACCAATTCTTGCAAGAATGTAAAATCTTTCCTGCATTCATCAGTGAGTCAATGGAGTTCTTGGTAAGATATTTTGGTAAGATATTGGTAAGATATTTCCATATCCAAAGGGAGGCAACCCGTAGCACAAACATAGAAATCACTTTTTGTTCAGACATTTTGCAGAGTACTTTATCAGTTCTACCCAGGTATTGATTTCTATCGCTTGCCTTAAGTCCTTGACTTGATTCCAAATCTTCCTAAGAGATCTATCTAAATGTCCCTTGTAGTGAACCAAACATTATTCTAAACTAGACAGTTAGTTCCATAAAATTCTTTTTTTTCTCTGTCAGGACACAAACACTTTTATCTATGGCTAATCAAGCCTGTATAATTTTAAAATTTGAGAGCACTAAGAGCAGAACCCTCATTCTTGGGAGGTATGCTGATAAAGCTTCCCTGAAGATTCTATAAATAACTAGTTAGGTGTCATCTCTTGTAGTAGACACTATATTATAACCCAAAATCAGTTTTTAGAAAGGGGGAATCCCATCAAAATAACAGAGGTATTCACAAAATCCTTCCTTAACAGGTCTCAATTATCTGTCAAAAGCAGGACATTGAGATAAAGAGATTAACCCAGACTTCTGCATGAGGCATATGTATAAAGTCTCTCTACCAGTGGTTTTTTCCCCCTAGACAAGCAAACCCTCTTTTGCCAGCATCTTTTGTAGGATGGCCTCAGAGAGGCCAATATAGATTGGCCAGCAGCTTTTTAATATAAATTATCCAAAAGAAATATACTTGTGCCACAGACACAGTATACAAACAAATGTTATTTCCACATTAGTAACAAACTTAAATAAAAATGACTTTCCCATTGATGTAACAAAATATTCCATAAATTATATCTCTCTAAGAAAACTTGAATATACTAAATTGCTCTTCTCTAAACCACATTAAGATGTTTCAGCTTTAGTTTCAATAATCCATAAAATAACAATTAGGTCCCCAAAACAGTTGTATCAATGATTTGAAACCTTTGAGGATCTTATTTCATATAGACATATACATCTATCAACAGATAAATGACTAGAACAAATTCTCATTTACCTAATTATAAGATATAATGACTACATATTTTCAGATCAAAAACAGCAACATATCACATACTTAAACTGTGATTATGGCTTCTACTGATTTGATTATAGAAACTTTCTATAAGAGGAAAAAGCAGGAGCCTGATTATAATAGCTAACAATCCCACCTTATAGCCAACTCAGGAATCCATTTGATCAGTTTAATGGTATTTCTCTCTAATGGTAGATTACTAATTTAATTCAGATAATCATTCCCAAATTCAAAACTCAAAATATATCATTAATCCCAAGAGATTTCATCTCAATAGCAAATTTCAATAATCAGGTTTTAGATCCTATCTGTCCCATGTGCCTGCAGAACACAGGCAAAACTAGATGTAGAATTGTCAGGTTGAAATCCTGTTCTAGGTACTTTAAGAAAGCTATGGGTCACATTTTATATCATATTCATTAAACCATGATGCACTTAATAAATATTAGATAATGTTGCTAAATAGGTTTTGAAATGACCATTTTCAGAGAATTTGCAGTTAACCAGAAATCTAACAAAACTTGTCTTCGAAGTTCCTTGCATTGCTAAGCAGTAGAACCTTTGATATAGCATCCCAAATGACTTTGCCTTAAAACAATCACAGACTTGAAAAATAAAAGAAAATATTCAATTATTAACGCCGTGTAAACATAAGCTATTCCTTTAAACGATAGAAATAATTAATGTTAAAGGAATTTCATTTAACCAACAAGGGTGGGGGGGGCAGAGGTTAAGGGGTAAGCTCCAATGGGTTTGTTTTCTCACTTCTAAGGAGTAGCCACACCCGGGGGGGGAAAGGTGGACTAAAGTTTCACCTTCCTAAACCAACAGATCACACTCTGCCTCTGGTGTCTTTCCCCTTCTCCCTTCCCCCATGCCACGGGTATCTTTCCTAATTCCACTAAACTTCCCCACCCTGCTTCTTCTCCTTAACAGTTAACTAACTCTTTTAGGGTGCTAAGTCCCTTTCAGGACTTAGCCTGCCAGTTAAGGAGATGCCCCAATCGCACGGGGTATTTCCTTTCTCCTGGCAAATGGCAAGTTCGCCCTTTCCATTAATTATTAAAACTCCTTTTTGTGCTCTCCCTTTCTATTTCATATTTACCATGCCCGGTGTTCATTGTACCCCTCTTTTTTGTCTGTAAACCTCTTCTCTAAATAAATCTATCTTTTGCCAAAGAGAATGGCCATTGTGAATTGAATGACCAAACTCCAATTTTTGGTGCCTATCATCATTTGGAGTCTACATAACCCACATCATTTTAGCTCCTCAAACTACATCATTTGGTGCCAGCCCAACATCCTGTTCTTCTCTGTGCCCAATATCCTATTCCTCTCTATGCCCAACATCCCATTATTCTCTCTGTACCCAATATTCCACTCTTTTCTCTTTGCCCAACATCATAATCCACATTAAGAGTATTTATCAATTTTAGGTTTCAATATTATAATAACCCAAAATAACTTAATTAGCAATCTCACAATTTTCATGATAGTCAAGTAGGCATAACCTAGCCTATCACAAAAATGGATAGGAATTTCATGTAATTTACAGTCAAGCTTCTAATTTTAATATACTGAAAAAAAGTTATTTTAAAAATCAGTACTTTAGCTTGTAAGATTCTAACTAGATGTTCCATTTAATCTATCAATTGCTTTTGTAAGTTGATTTTTTTTGTTCCTTGTTTTTAAAACCACCTTTTTTAAACTTTAAGGTTCGCAATTGAGGTATTATCTAAATAACTTTGGACCAACTTTCATAGAACTTATACATATAACCAGCAGAGCTAACAAAACTTTAAAGCATAGCTCATAATTTTTACAAATTGTCCAATGTACAATTTAGAAAGTAACATAGTTCATGTAATTAGGAGAGATATAAACATGTGACCTCTTTAAGCAAATTACCAGAGAACTTTGTTTTAATAACTAATTTTTTTACTTAAAATTAAATCAAATACAGATTTAGACTTCTAGTAGCAACACTTCAATATTAATGCACATGTATTTCTAAAATCTTATTCCCGAATGCATCATTTAAAAATAATTCTGTCATATGAAATTTAAATTTAAACACAATAATTTAGGTCACATTTTTGGGAGAAAACTCTTTTTCTACCTCAAAAACTCCATTCTCCTAGAATACCCAAAATCTTTGAAATGGTAATAAATTATTTGAGAACTGAAATGTAGACACAGGCTCTTGGGAGCAAAATGGCATTGGCTCCTATTTCCCCTCTCCCCCCTAAATTTTGTACTCTTCCTTATGTGAACTGCTGTATTGGGAAGGGGGAAAGATTTAAAGTGTAAAATGGATTCCCCTAGATTTCTCCAGCCTATGTGGAGATAGAACACACCCTTTTACAGAATCCAGAGTCCCCTGAGAAGAGTTTTGAGACTCTGGGGGGTTGGGGCACATGGAACCCATCTAGAGAGAAACTGAGGCTGACTACAGAGCATGGTGGCTTTGGAGAACCCACCATTCTTTGGAGAGGCTGGACTGGACTTAAGTCCACACATAGCAGCTCTGACCATTCTCCTTTAGGGAGATAACCTTAAAAGCTTAAGAAATATTCAAGTTACTTTGCATCAAAATGCACTTTTAAACCCCAAAATGGCCATTTCTTTTACTTGGTAATTCAGCTGAATTCAGGTTTACAGTTAGAGGGTAGGGATAGGGCCTACACTAGTGATTTTATACACAAATCCTAGATAAGGAAAATCCCTTTAGCATATGTCAACACCTTCTCTGAAGTTAAAGGCTTAGTTTCCTAGAGTATTTTAATGTAGACCCTAAGCAATAAATTACTTAATCTTTTATACCTTTACTTCTACAAGCAGAAATTCATACATCAGTTATATTAGTTTCACCTTGAATTTTGAGGCAGGCTATAGTAGTGACATAAAGCACTGACAAAAGAAAAGTCAATCAGTACTTTGTGTTATGGCTTCAGGAATACACAAGGAGTTATCACTGAAGTGATGGATAGGTGGGAAGCAAGGTGGAGCCAAAATGGTAAAGAACTTGTGGGATCTTGGAAAGCTCAGGATCTCACCTCCTGGGTACACTTTCACTGTACTAGAATTGATTTTCTTGTGAGTTTTTTGTGTTGGGTGAAGTAAAAAATAACGAGAACAGTGGTCTCCACGAGGCAGCCAAAGACCCTTCAGAAATTTAACTCTAGAGGCATCTAGGTGATGCAGTGGATAGAGCCCTGTCTCTGAAGTTAGGAGGACCCGAATTCAAATCTGATCTGACACTTAACACTTCCTAGCTGTGTGACCCTGGGCAAGTCACTTAACCCTAAAGGTCTCAGCAAAAAAAAAAGGGGGGGGGGAGAGGGAGAAATTTAACCCTATTAGGAGACAGGAGGGAGAAAAAGAATGGAAATAATTTCCTTCAAACCTGAAATGAAATGAGTTTTTTTTTCTTTTCAGAAATATTCGTTTTTATCATTCTTTTTTCAAATTTTGAAGTTCCACATTCTTTCTCTCTTTTACCCATTGGGAAGGTAAGCAATATATCAGTTATGTATGTGAAGTTATGCAAAATTTATTTCTGTATTAGCCATGTTGCAAAAACAAAAGAAAACTGTACATACTCAGTAAAAAGCAAGAAACATAAAGTAAAAAAAAAAAAAAAAATAGAAAAACACCCCCCAAACCACTATGCTTTAAACGGCATTCAGAGTTCCTGAGGTCTCTCTGGAGAATGGATAGCATTTTTATTTTTATCATAGATCCTTTGTAATTGTCTTGGATCACTGTATTGACCAGAGTAGCCAAGTCCTCCTTCATAGCTGATCATGGTAATATTATTGCTGTTACTGTGTAAAATGTTCTTCTGTTTCTGCTCACTTAACTTTGTATTAGTTTATATTAAGGGTTCCCAGATTTTTCTGAAACCATCCTGCTCATTATTTCTTATAGCACAATTATATGCCATTACTTTGTTCAGTCATTCCCCAATTAATAGATATCCTCTCTGTTTCCAATTCTTTGCTACTCCTCAAAAGAACTGATATAAATATATTTATATATATATAGGTACTTTCCCTTTTTTTAAAAAATCCAGGGGTACTGATGAAATAATCAAGTGAATCATCAGTCTAGAGGAAGATGAGAAGGGTCCCAGAAGAGAGTCCTGTGGGACACTGATAGTGAGCATAACCTGGACAAAGATCCATTCCAGTCCAACAGAATCCAATAAACACTGGTTAAATGCCTCCATTGTATTAAGTGTTGGGGATATAATTAATAAAAAGACAATCTTTGCTCTCCAGGAGCTTACAATTGAAAGGGCCAAATAGCACACAGAAAGAAGCAAGAGAGCATGAAGAGAAGGAAAGGACATCAGAAGGAAGTTGATAACCAGGTGGAAGAACAGATGCAAGGTGGAGTGAACTGAGAAGCCATTTGCTGCCTTCTATAAAAGAAGGCAAGTGGGAGGAATATGATACTGTACCCTCCAGTCTTTCAAGCTTTAAGAAGAGGAGGTTGAGGAGGTCTTGTCAATCAAGGCTTGAGTTAGCACCTTAATGGTGAGTTTAGAAGTGATGAGCTCATTCTGGGAGGGACGTCTTGTTTAGTGGAGTTGAAACTTGCAAGGTTGGTAGATATAATGTGGAGATCCAAAAAAGGAGTCTTAGAAAGTTCAGTAAGATAGGTAAGAGAATCTAGGGAGTTTGCTTTGTTTAGTCATGCTTCTCCTATCTTGTGCAGTTAATTTTTAAAGCTTAGAAGTTTACATTTTTGTGTTAAATTTAGCTTATTGCATATTTGGCTCATCATTCTAGCTTGTTTAATTTGTTTGGATCCTGACCATTACATCCAATATGTAATAATCCAAAATTTCTCCTAATTTCATGTCATTTGCAAATGCAATAAACATCCTGTGATTGAAGGAATACCATGCCATGTGGATTGTGAGGTGGCCCTATTGTTCAAGAACTAAATGTTGTCCAGAAGACCTGGTTAATCAGATAAGATAACTGAAGGTTCAGATTGTTAATGTAGCTTGCCATTATTTTTAACTGGCAATGTAATTGCCAAAAACAATAACAAATGCTCTAATAACTTTTGATAGATATGTTATCATAGCAACACAGAATTCCTATTTTGTGAGAATTTAATTTTGTTTGTTGTTCTGTCATATTCAACTCTTTGTGACTCCATTTGGGGTTTTCTTGGAAAAGATATGGGAGTGGTTTGCCATATTATTCTTTAACTCTTTTTAAAAGATGAGGAAACTGAGACAAACAGGTCAAGTGATTTATATTAGACAATTAGCAAGTGTTTGAGGCCAGATTTGAACTTAGATCTTCCTGACTAGTCCCAGTGCTCTAATTACTGTGTTCCCTTATATTTTAAAAATTATGTATTTAGTTCCTTATCCCAAAGGTAGATGTGCTGGGACAGGCCTGTAATCCCAGCTATTGAGGAAGCTGAGGCTGATGGATCACTTGAGCGCAGGTGGGTTAAACTGATCACTTGTTCTCACTAAATTGGCCACGCTTTGCCATCACACCTTCTCACTGTGTTTCCCCTTTTAGCAGCCACAGGAGATTTAGTATTTATATAAGTACTGGGATTCTCTTAAGTCCTTAGATACTTTTTGTCATTTGATTATTCCTCTTTGTTTTGTCTTTTTCTCCTCTAATTTCTTTCTCTTTTCTTCTTCTGAAGCATAGTTGTGATCATATCACTCACTGCAGTGGGTTCAATAAATTCCCCATTCCCTATAGGATCAAATACAAAATATGTTGTCATTTAAAGCACTTGTCAGTATTTTTATATTTTACTCCTCTTCATACATACTCATCCAAATTAAATTTGCCTTATTGTTGTTTCTTATATATGACATTTGGTCTCCTGTCATTGTGCTTTTAAACTGTCTCTTCTGCATGGACAAAATACACTTCCTCCTTATCTCTGCCTTTTGGAATTTCTATTTTTCTCCAAGCCCAGCTAAAGTACTACTCTCTACATATGGACTTTCCAGTTGCTGGAAAGTATTATTTTACAAGTATTTATGTATGATGTTTTGTTTTTCCTTAAGACAATATAAGCTCTTTTAAGGCAAAAGATTATTTCATTTTTGTCTTTTAATATCCCATGCTTCATACATGCAATTGCTTTTTAAATACTTTTCAAATGATTCACTGGAATCTGTAAATAGTCACTTAATCCACCTACTGTGTGCATAATAATATCTTAAAGTAATGGGGAACTACAAAAAAAATCAAAATGGTTCTTTCTCTTATAGAGCTTACAGTATAATGAGAAAGGTAAAATAAAACACACATGAAAAAAGATCTAACACAATGAAAGGAATTAAATAAGTGTAAACAAATACGAGGAGCTGGATTACTTATATAAATACTGAGGGGATGGTAAGATGAAGAAAGTGATGGGGTGTAGGGATGTTTCAATAGGGAATGCTTAATGAAATAAGAAGGTTTTGGACTGAATTGGCAAAGGGACCTAAGGACAAGAAGTGAAATATAATAAGGCAGCACAATATTGTTTAAAAAAACAAACAAACAAACAACAACAACAACAACAAAAAAAAAACTCTGACCTGGGCTAGGTCAAACAAGAGATTGAGTTTTCTCTAGTGCCAGATAAACTAACTTCCTGTGTGATCCTGAATATGTGAATCACTTCCTTTCTTAGTCTTAGTTTTTCTATCTATAAATTAGAGGTAGGGCTAGATGAGCTCAATAATTCATTCTAGCTCTACAATTCTAGGATCATACCAATCGCCTATGATTTGGCTAAAGAGTCTAAGCTAGATAATGAAAATGGGAAACTAAAATTGATTTTGATATAGATTATAGAGACATTTGGGAGCCTTCATAGGTACTTAAAGAAGAGAACGACATAACCAATGCCAATGACATTTAAAAAAATTCTTAAATGTTTTATTAATGCTTTTTTCTTCTTTTACATTATTGCCACTTCCAATAATGCCCTCCCCTCAAAAAAATACAATAATGACTTTTAAAAGTTGCACAAGTAAAATACTCAGTAATATGTTAGTGGATATAATTCAAGCACCAACCCTTAATAGAGAGGGATGAGAGAGTATCATGGATACCTAAATGGCATATTAGACTCTTCTCCTGTCCTTTCCCCCAGCATCCTGTTCATAGAAAGAATTCCATCACTAACAGGATTTAAGGAATTCACTAATTGATGCTATATGAGTGTTGAATGCACATTCAAACAGATTTTTCAGTGAATTAAGTGTGTAGCATATTGAGCAATTAACCAGTTTTTATAAAAATTAAACATATAGAATAAAGGTATCAAACCAAAAGTTTATTTCGCAATAAGCATAAATCCCAGTTCCCCTCTGATCTCCACTACACTGTTACTGAAAGATGTAAAGGAGAATCTAATAAATCTTTTGATGAGGAAGACAAAAGTAGGAAATGAAGGAACATGCAGATAACAAGTGATCAATATGTTTTAATGATGTTTACTATCATATTTGCATATAAATCCAGGCTCCAGGCTCTGGAAAGGGAGACTCCAAAATCCCAGACTCAGTTATTTCTTTGATGCCTGAAATAACGGTTATAGGCAGCACTGTATCCATGAATATAGGCATAGCGTGAACATAAAGTATAATCATCACATGCTTCTCGTTGGAGTTCATGGGTAGGCTTGGTGCGTTCTCTGGTCCTGTAAAATCAAGAAGCAGACAGAAAAGAGTGAACCATTGGGATTCATGAATTGATAATAGTGATATGAGAAAAGGAAAAAAAGCTTAAATTATTTGAAGAGACAGAAAGCCACAAAGTAATAAGGAAAAAGTGATGGAAAAAGAGAAAAGGAAGAGGAAGGATAATTATTAGTGATAATAAGAGTCAGTTTTTCTTTTTTCTTCTCTCCTCTTTAAGTCTCTCCATAAACTCAATATTTCTCACCCAGATTGTTTTGACTTCTTGCTACTTACTTTTAGTTCTAACTTACTACCCAAATACTTAGTTATAGTTAGAAGTTCTTTCCTTTTACTTAAGATTCCTTCCCCTAAGGCTTACTGCTTCATAATTATAAAATTATTAATGTGATTATTTAAAATAAGCTTTAATAGTTTAAAACCTCACTAAGACTTTTGGGATGCCCTCTTTAACACTTTAACTGCTTGATATGTGTTATCTCTTGAGCCTCACAACAATACTGTCAAGTATTATTATTATTCCTCCCATTTTACAGTTGAGAAAACTGATGGTGAAAATGGTTAACATGTGTCTGAGATCAGATCTGAACTCAAATCTTTCCTAAATAATCCAGAGGTTCTTAGGTCTCACATTTAATTAAAGTAGAGACTAAACTTTTACCTACTGAGGAAAGGGAAAATTTTATGATTTGTCCAGATTGAACATATACTTTCATTAGAGATCATCACGTCTAAGTTCCAGTAAACTTTATTAAATTGCAGGGCATTTTGGAAATAATCATTTTCTGTTTGGGAAGCATTGAAATTCTGTGATTCTTTATGACTAAACCATGTATTTTAAATGTTTTCACCTTTGAAAATTTCATATTCCATTCAGTGTAGAGTTCTATCATCAGATTGTATATTTTTAACTGAGGTTTTTGTATTTCATGCTTATTATTCATTCATTAAGACTCAAATCCACCCCTCTCCTTAGATTCTAAGAAGCTAGTTTCTTAGTTTATTTAGGCTTGGGACACTTTATCTCAGATTTATAATTCCAGCCCTCTTCTTCTCCACTCCTTATTGCTACTTACCTCTCTTGAAATTTAGCCCTCCACCTTTGCTGAGGTGACATAAAATTGTTGGCTTTTCTCCTGTTAATGAAAGGATCTAAGGAAATAAAAATCAAAGGTGCACAATTTGAAAAACAGTACAAGATTATAATTCAATGAATCCTGGCACTAATTAACTTTTAAACATTACCCTAAGATATTGACTTTTTTCTTTTTTTTTTTTTCTGGTCTGGATCTATTATTTCATTGTAAGGGGAATTCCTGGTGAGGAAACTTCACATTTCAATACACAGATCAACAACACTTCTATAATTTATAGCCAAGAGAGTTACTGATAGAGTTCATACAGATATAATTGATCATGGGTCTTGATCCAAGACACCCTATCTTCTCTTCCACAATCTTCCTCAGATTCATATAATTTCAAAAGTCCCCAGGACTGATGAGCACTCAAACAGGCTGTCTTTAACTTAAGGCATAGCCAAATTTTCCATCTCTATATAGAGTGCAGATGTAGGCCAGTTCGAATTTCCCAAAGAAAATTTTAATCGGGTTCTAAATATGTTGAATGCTGTGTTCCTGCCAGAGAACACAGCTCATGTGTTCCCTTGATGCTACAATTTAGAGAAGTCATCAGGGTTTTCAGATTCTGACTTAACTTTACTCCATGGCTCATATTCTTTTAATTCAGCTATTCCTAACCTTTCATCAAATAAGAGTAGGAATGTATTCTTTATTGTAGGTCACTTAAAATAAATTTACTTACTCATTTCATAAGATTCCATGCTCTCATGGGACTCTGAGGAACAAGAAAAAAAATCCATTTCAAATTTGGGGCACAGCTAAAATTCATACATAGCAATGAAAAGCAAGAGATAGGAGAGAAATTAAAAAGATATTGGGGAATATATTTAGCAAAGGAGTTATTGCTAATTTTAGATAATGAATACATGTGAGACAGAATTTCTAACTATGTCCTAATTGGCCATATTACTTATTTTACTTCTCTGTCAGAATAAACAATGATGACATTCTTACCTAAAAAATCATGGGGGGTCTCAGTTATAAGTTGGGTTAAAGGTTATATCAGACATAATTGTTAAGTAAGCACCCCACTATGTGTTGTATGCTTTTAGGCACTGAAAACCCAGAGATAAAATGGAAAACTGTCCCTGCCCTTAAAGGGGCATGTTATGTTTTCATAAAGTAAAAACAAGATATTTTGAGGAACAAGAAAGTTTTATCTCATTAGCATTGATGCTTCTTAGATACAAGGATACAAACCTTTCTTTGGATCTTCAGTATTTAGTTTGGTGCCTGATACATAGCATTTAACATATGCTTTTTGATGACTAACATTTATGCCTATTATGATGCAGCACTTGAGCAAAACTTCCAAGGAAGCTAAGAATTCTAAGAGGTATAGGCAAAGTGATAGTTCACTTTATGGGAGGGTGATGACCTATGAAGAAATAGGGGAGGCAGATGCAAGTGGATTACTTTGACCAGTTCATGAATCTCATTAAGCAGAGTGATATAGAAAAGGTTTGGAAAAGTGTGTTGGAGCTAAATTATAATGCTCTTTAAAGAGAGTTCTAGTAGCTTGTATTTTATTATAGAGAAAACAGGGAGGAATCCCTGAAAATTCCTGAGCAGGGAAGTGACATAGATTTGTGATTTAGGGAAATTATTTTGCATCTGTAGTGTTGGGTTGGCAAGAAGATAGAAAGAACACAGAAAACCCAATTAGGAGGATATTACAATAGAGCTGAGAACCTGAACTTGAGTAGTGGTTGTATGAATAGAATGGAAGGAACAGGTGGAAAGATGTTGTAAAGGCAGAATTGATGAGTTTCTATTGGTTGGATGTAGGACTGTTGGGGAAAAAGTCCAGGGAGGACTCCAAGAAGGTGGTGAACCTGAGTTACTTGGAGGATGGAAAGGTTTAGTTATGATGGAGATGTCCATTTTGAACATGTTGAATTAAAGACATTGAGGGGAAGATGTCTAGTGGGAAGTTGATATAGGACTAGAGAAAAAGAGTTTAAGAAACAAGCTTAACAGCATACTTATAGACATATACATATGTACACATTTGCATAATAATGACAATTTGATCACATAGAAATTGGTGAGCTCACTGAAAGAATATAGAGGAGAGATCCCAGGATCATGTTCAAGATCACATAATATGATACAAAAGCACACACAAAGCTCATTCCTCCTCTGTCCCCCTTGACATGGATAGAATAAAGTTCATCAGAGTACATACTTAGATATTCTCTAGATTATGCAGATGCCCAAGTTATGGGGTCCACTATAATAGGTCCATGAGTGGTTCTGATGGCCACTTAGGCATTTGTTTTTAACCGATAAGCCATACATAGCAATGGGGCATTAGGTCAGTTTGAATAAAGATGTAGGAAAATGAACAGAGCAATTTTGTGTTATTGAGTTATGAAGAGAAATCAGTTTTAATTGACTTGTATTTTTTATATTTTAGTTTGATTTAAAATGTTTCTCTAGAAAATGGCTAAAAGAAAATCATATTCATTATTAGATAAGTTATATCTATCTCTTTGAAATGAAATTGAGAATTAGGGGCAATATTAACATCATTCTGGTCCCAACAATTTCACCTGAAATAATTAGATGATTAAGTAAGTTAATCTCACTTGAATAAGTCTTACATTTTTCCTTCTAAACTTGCACATTTAGAAACAACAATAAAGGTATCATATTCTGACATAGAAGGATCATAAATTGGACAGGGGACTCCAATAATTCAATCAAGACTTTCTTCTGTTTGAATACTTTAGAAGATTGATCTTTCTAAGATTTTCTAGATGGAAGTCACCACTTACCTTAGTTAATTTAGATCAGGGTCTAACTTCCTAACATAATTCCTCATATTAAGTTTTAGTAGGAGTGTTTTAAAGTGAAACCACAGGGACAAGTTAACCTGAGTATTTTAGAAACTGTTTTAGAGAAAGCAACTAGTTTAATGTCCTCATTTTACAGCGAGGAGATGGAAACCAAAAAGAGGTTAAATGACATCCAACGATGCATAGCTAGACGGTGACTCCATCTCCTCGGTGTTTTTTGTTTTTTTTTACAGCATCCTGTCCCAAACCATCTGAACTATCTATTCATTCTAGTTACATACTTATAAGCAGAGTTAAGGCTTCTTCAAAAAAGGATGGAGGCTGGAAGAAATGTAAAGATAAGTAGCATAGGAGATGAAAAGCACTGAGAAACAGAAGAAATCTAGGGAAATGAGAACATATTGAATTCATGGAAATAGGAGATAAGAGGGATGGAGGGAGGAAACAAGAGAGAAGTCCAAAGAGAGACAAAGGGAGTGGGAAATTCAGAGAGACTGGAGAGAAATCTTACCATAGCACAGGGCTATCACTGCTAATGCAGCCAGAAGTGTGACAATGAGCAATGTCTTCATGATCTTGCCCTTGTCCCTCTGGGTAGTTCTTAGGCTCCTTTGCAGCAGTGGGTAGAATGAAGCTTCCTATAAGCTGCTTATAAGAGGCTGGGAAGTTGAAGCAGTGCTGTGCTTTTATGAGAGCTGGAACAGCTGGGAGGGAGGAACGAATGGGAGGGGTCCCGGAGAAGGTGGAGAATGGTTGGCACTTGTTTGCACTGGTGCTGTTCCCAAACATTCACTCTTCACAGATTTTATCAGCTGTGGGCCAGAAGTTCCCTCCCCACCCCCAGTTTTGACCAGTGCGACAAAGGGAGGCTGCCCTGGTACAAAAGTTCTGACCACTGGATGTTTGGAGGCAGAGCCAGACCTCAGACAAGGGTCTACAGAAAAGGGAGTGACTATAAACATGTTTACCTTTATAATTCCCCATCTGATATGTCCTCCTGGCTCTTAGCACAATCACCTTAGCTGCAGTATACAGAGAATATAGTGTTTCAGTGGCCCCTCTGATGGAGGAGAGGGGAGGTTCCTTGGGATAAAAGACAGTTCACATGTTCATGTTAGCTTGCCTCTCCACTGATGTTGGACTTACTCCACAGGTCAATCAGGCATTTTCTTGATGACCTGCAACTTTTCCAGAAAAAAGGAGGGAGGATAAATGTCCTTGACAAATTCTGCCTGTTTTCTGGTGTTGTTGTAATAATAATTATTATAGCTAGCACTAATATAATACTTTAAGGTTTACATATCATCTAATCTGATCCTTACATTCCTATGCCATAGGTGCTATCATCATCCCCATTTTATAGATGAGGAAACTGAGACTGAGAGGAATTCAGTTACTTGCTCAGAATAACACAATTATTAAAGTCTTTCTGACTCCATATCCAGTACTTTTACCCATTATGCCACCCAGCATCTAGTAATTTACCCATTTTTAAAATTTTAAGAGTATTGTATTTTTCAAATACATAGATAGTTTTCAACATTCTTTTTTATTAGTTGTTTTATTTTTTTTGGTTATACATGTACATTAACTTTTTTAATGCATCTGTTTAATGAATCATCAACATTTATTTTTGTTCCAGAGTTTTCTTCCTTACTTGTTTCCCCCTCCCTAAGACAACAAGCAATCTGATATAGATTAAATATATGCAGTTCTTTTGAGCATATTTTCATATTTATCATATTGTACAAGAAAAATCAGACCAGAAAAAAAGGTCTGAGAAAGAAAACAAACAATAAAGATGAATAAGGCTGCAATCCACATTCAGTCTCCATAGTTCTATCTCTGGATTCAGATAACATTTTCCTTCCCGAGACTATTGGAATTAAATTGCCACATTGTTGAAAAGAGCCAAGTCCATCACAGTTGATCATCACATAATCTTGTTGCTGTACAATGTTCTCTTGATCCTACTCATTTCACTCAGCAGTTAAGTTTCTCCAGGTCTCTCTGAAATCATCCTCCTGATCATTTCTTACCAAACAATAATATTCCATAACATTCATGTACCATAACTTATTTAGCCATTCTCCAACTGATGGGCATCCACTCATTTTCTAGGTTCTTGCCACTACAAAGAGGGCTGCCACAAACATTTTTGCACCTATGGGTCCCTTTCCCTTCTTTAAGATCTCTTTGGGGTATAAGCCCAATAGAAACACTGCTGGGTCAAAGGGTATGTACAGTTTTATAGCCTTTTGGGCATAGTCCTCTCCAGAATGGTTGGATCAGTTCACAACTACACCAACAATGTATCAGTGTCCCAGTTTTCCCGCATCCCCTCCAACATTTGTCATTATTTTTTTCTGTCATCTTAACCAATCTGACAGATGTGAAGTTACCCATCTTTTTGGGGATTAATTCCACCCCATTCCCTGATGTACAACTGCTGTGTGTATAGTGTATAAAGCACTGGTCCTGGAGTCAGGAAGATCTGAGTTCAAATCTGTACTCAGATACTTACCTGCTGTGTGATCCTGAGTAAGTCATTTAATCCCTGTTTGCCTTAGTTTCTTCATCTGTAAAATGAGCTAGAGGAAAAAATGACAAATCATTCCAATATCTTTGCTAAGAAAACCCTAATGGGGTCATAAACAGCTATTCATGACTGAAGTGACTAAACAACATTTTCCGGTGTATCCCACGTACTTCTAGTTGGATATTGTGGCTTTTAAGTACACAGGGTCTTTCTTCTCTCTAAATATATTTCCAAATACATGTCATCTGAATGCTTGAGACAGAGGTTGGAAATTATTCCTTCTTTGTTTACTCAGGAAGCTTGTAGGATGCATTAACACATGCAACTTGGCATAAAATAAACACTTATATTAATGAAGGTTGGACCTTTCTGGCATTAAAAATGTGATTATAAAAAGTAATACTGAAAAGTCTTTATTATTTTGGTATCTCCTCAGTGCAGAGGCAATTAGATTTCCATTACAATTCTGGGTCAGAAGTCAGAAAGACCTCAGATACTTAATAGCTACATGACCCTGGGAAGTCACTTAATTTCTTTTTGCCTCAGTTTCCTCAACTGTAAAATGGAGATAATAATAACACCTACCTCATAGGATTATTATGAGAATCAAATGAGACAATATAAATACCGTACAAATACTGATTTCTTTCCACTTTTCCTTCTTTTCCCCATGTAGTTATGTTACCTACCACAACTACCTAGTTTTCTTTAGTTATAATATCTGTACATAGAGAGATAAACACAGATATATGTCTATGTTTATATGTATGTAAATATGTATCTACTTTCATTGTGATCTCTTAGTGAAACTGTATTATTATTATTATTTTTTTTACCAAGAGCATTCACCTTGGTTCTTCTGACGTTTGACTATCCTATGTTAAACATTCTATTCTGTTTCTTGGGTAGGTTCATGTCTTGGCCATATTTGCTTTCCCTTTTGACTGTGGGTATATTCCCAGAGGTCTCTAGTATAAGAAAAGAGATGTCTTAGGAAAGAGCTAAGACTTCTTTTCCTTCCCTTCAGACATTCTTTTATTTCCAGGAGAATTGATGACAATTAAGAGGAGTTTCATTCTGTCCTTAGCTATATTAAAGATTCCAGAGTACTTGGAAGGTACTGGTGGGGGTCTGTAACTCTACTGGACCATTCTGGGATATTTTCCCTTTGGGGAAGGCCCAGGATACAGCTTAGAACCAACTTATATTTCATAATATTTTCTGAAGCTCCTTTGATAGAAAATTCACACATACAGCCCCATCCTAAGGTGACCTTCAGGTAACACAGATTTGACCTTGGGGTTAGAATGACCAAAGTTGGTGAGAGATGGTTAGAGAGAGGAGAACAAGAGAGGTTTTGCATGTAAACAGAAATGTTCCTAAACTGCTAAACTACCCAAGACATCCTTAAACAGAAGAGTCCTTGTGTTTGTCTTCTGGTCAGTTCTGCCACAGTGACCTAAGGAATAGGGCCTTTTTTCCCCTTTCATACCACAGCTTTATGACCCTTGTTTGACCTCTAACTCCTTCCATATCCCCATCCCTCAAAATGATTCATCTAAATCATAATACTTTATTATCTACTTTAAATGAAAAATATACTTTAGTACTATGTGAAGAGTTTGAGGGTATATGCAAGTAGGGGGCTTAGGGGCCCTCAGTTTAGTAACTGAATATTACTGGGCTTGACAGTACATATATTTGACTTCTCAAAGTTCTTGAAGGCTTCATAATTCTGTCCTTGAATGCACCAGGCCTTTTTTTCCCACTGGGAAATGGCAAATGCACCTCTTAAATTCAAGTTGAAAACATTGCTTTAGTCTCTTGACATGCTGTACTAGTTATTCTACCTTTCCCTGCATTTGTATTTAGAAAGCTCTGAACTGAATCTTGAGATCCTTGCAGTGTCAAACTTAGTTTTATAAATAACCCCTTTCTTAGTTTCTGCTGGAATATCCCTAGCTACTTTTTTCTTTTGTGTTCTTAAGACTTTTAAAATTTTCTTCTCATCATCTAGTTCTTTGAAAAGCAGCCAGATGATTCAATGGAAAGAGAACTGGCCCTGAAGTAAGAAAGACCTGACACTTAACACTTACTAGCTATGTGGTCCTAGACAAGTCACATACCCCCAATTGTCTCACACACAAAAAATTCAGAATGGTGGAGGTATGACTAAATAGCCATTCATCTGAAAAGGATTTTGGGATCTTAGAGAGCATAATTTGAATCAACAGCATAATATGGCATTCATAAAAACTAATGTAATCATTGATTGTATTAATAAGAGTTATTAATAGTGATTCCTGCTCCAAGTGCCCTTTCTTTCCTCAGAGAAGTGAGATCCTCTCACTTGAGGATCTTCCCAATTCCTTCACCTCATCAAATCCCATCCTGTATATCTCTCCTGGATCTTATGATCTCTAGAAACTTATCAAATATGGAATGAGTTGCCTTTCACTAAAAGTCTTCAGGCAAATATTGAATGATCACTTGTCAAATGTCTTATATTGGGGATTCTTCTTTAAGCATAAGTTGGACTAGATAACCCTAAGGTTTCTTCCAACATTGATATTATGTGTTTTCCTGTTCTTGAGTTATTTCTGTTGCTATTATTTGTCATTATCTCCATTGTTCTCCAGAGTATTTCATCTCTCACTCTAAATACCAATTTATTATTGCAAAGGAATTGCACTTATTGAGATCACCTTTGCTTCAGCCTAACAGAAGTACTTTTGAACCATTACTTCAAAATGTCAGTAATTTCATAGTAATTTCTCCATTCACAGATCTCAATCCCTCTACAACATTTGTGGATTTTCTACATAGTCCCACTGCTCCCCAAAAAATCATTGCCGGGTAGCAAACTTTCTCTAGATTTGTCAAGAATCACTCCCAAATAACATATATGCAGTCCATTACTGTTGTGAAGCCTTTTCAGCTTCTGAAAATGTGTACATCATTTCATAGCTTTAAAAAATCCAGGGTCATCACCATGTAACAGTCAGTCATCAGTGTATCACTTTTGTGCCATGGTTTTTTTTATCATTATGATATATCATTATGATATATATATATATATATATATATATGATAGGTATTTCATTATTTTTTTCAGAGATGATGTTGAAGACATCGTGAAAAAATATGCTTACTCCTTTAGATCCTCATGGAAACATCCAACTTCCAGGAATAACAAGGATTCATCATACAGTGGAAAGAATACTGCACTAGGAATTTGGGACTCTATAGTTCTAGGGCTTCTTTTGTTACTAACTGTGTTATGTTGAGTAAGTCACCAAACCATCCTGCCTCCTTTGTAAAAGGAAGATGTAGGATTATGTGATCTCCTTTTGGTACTAACATATTTTGGTTTTATCTTTCTTTTGGGAAGTATGTGGCCCTGGGTAACTTAACAACACTAAAAAAGGAAGCCAAAGAACAATGAGACATGCCCCAGTTTATCACCTCAGGAAGAAAGAGACATCTTCATTACCAGCACTCTCAAAAGTCTCCTAGATTTTGGAATAGAAAGAAAGATTTATGAAAGGAAGGAGAGAAGGAAGGATGAAAAAAGGAAGGACAGAATGAAGAGGGACAACGAAAAAAGAAAAGGAAGGAAGGAAAAGGAAGGAAGAAAGAAAAGAGGGAGGAAAGGAGGAAGAAAAGAAAGAAGGAAGGAAAGGAAGGGAATAAGAGGAAAAAAAGGAAGGGAGGAAAGAAGTAAGTAAGGGATGGATGAAGGAAGGGGGGAAGGAGAAGGAAGAGAAGGAACTCAAGCATGTAGTCTAACACCAGTTCTTAATTTCTTCTTAGGAATTTTTTAAAGGCAGTCAGCAGTCCTCAGAGAAGCTTAATGTTTTCCAATTCTGATCTTTGCGTTGAGTTTTTAAGAGTAGCTTTGCCTTGTAATGAAAATTCTAGTGCAAAACAATGATGATTTCCCTCTTCCCACCCCAACCCCAACCACCAAATTCTGTGAAGAGGACAGAGAAAATTAGCAAAAGACATTAGGAGTTACATTGAAAGCAAGAAAGATGGGTCCTGGTCCTGATATTTTATTGTTCAGTTATTTTAATTGTGTCCAATTCTTTATAACCCCAATTTGAGGTTTTCTTGGCAAAGATACTGGAGTGGTTTACCATTTCCTTCTTCAGATCATTTCACAGATAAGAAAACTGAGGCAAATGGGGTAAGTGATTTGCCCAGGGTCACACAACTAATAAATATCTGAGGCCACATTTGAACTCAGGTCTTCTTGACTCTAGATCTGGTATTCTATCTATTGCTCCACCTAACTGCCTCTACTGATGCAGAGTACTTATGTTTGTGGTTAAAATAAAAATATTAATGATAATAAGAAATAATACTAAGTCCTTTACTTACCCCTAGCCCCCGCCTCCTTGGCCCCCACCTTAATGTTCCTTTCTCTCCTACTGCTTTCAGACTATTAGACATTTTGTTTCTTTGAGGAATTTTCCTGGCTGGGGTTAGATTTGTTCCTATTCCATGATATTCAGCTTTATTTACAGAATGTTGGTTTTTTGAGTTCAGATTATGATTTTACTGGCAGCTCCAAAAGTCTTAGCCCTGCCAAGAAGAGCAAGAGGAGAGGAGGCACAGAATGAACCTGGAGTTAGAAACAGAAGTCACTTTCTAGGGACACAAAGAAGGAATGAAATGCAAGACAGAAATTCAGTGACATCCAAAGGACCGTTTAGGTATCGCACACAGAGAAAATTCTGAAGACCCCTTCCTATTAACGTTAAGGGTCTCTAAAATCTTTTTATAAAGATCAGTAATTGCTCAGAAGATTCTGCCTTCTGTCCAAGTTCAGTCTTTGGCAGAGGTCTAATAGCCTTTGGACAATTCGATTCCCCCATGAAGTACTATGTGCCAGAATACAATGAGCTTTTGGTTAAGGAAAAAAATGAAGTAGGGAGTGGGAAAGATGCACAAAGAAGTGGATATAAGAATGTGCTAAGGAAATGCAAAGGAATTTCAATTTGGGAGAAGCACTAAATATTGGGAGGGATCAGGAAAGGTCTTGTATAGGGGTTGTGTGTAGGTGGGACTTGAGATGAACTTTAAATGGTACTAGGGATCATAAAAGACAGAGGAGAAGAAGGAAAATATTCCAGGATAGGGAGATGGTCTATAGAAAGGCCCTGAGGCCTTTATATAGTGCTATCAGACATAGTAAATGGGCCCTTTTGCCTATAGTGGAAAGAGCTGAAGAGTTGTATACAGTCAACCCAGAGTATAGTTTAGAGCCAGATTGAAGGAGTTTGTATTTTTTCCTAAAAGTAATAGGGAGCCAATGAAATTTCTTGGGGGAACGACACAATTGAACTGTGCCTTAGGAAAACAAATTTGATATTTGAATGAAAGATGGCTTGAAGAGAGGAAAGACCAGAGGCAATGAGGCTAATTAACAAGTTATTACAGTGCTTTAGGTAAAAGTGTGAACAAGAGTGGTGGCTGTGTGAGTAGGGAGAATGGGACGTATATTTGATGTTATAATGGTAGAAACAAACAAACAAACAAAAAAACAAATGACAACTGATGTTAAGAAAAAAGAGTCAAAGCTGACTCCAAAGTTAGGATCTTCTGTCACTGGAGGAATGATGATGCCTTTGAAACAAGGAAGGGAGTTAGAAAGAAGGTTGATTTTAAGGGGCAAGGTAATGTATTTTTTTGAACACGTTATGTTTGATATGAGATGTACAAATGGAAATATCAGGTACTGCTATTAATAATTGCTGGTTGGAAATTGGAATCTAGGAGAAGGATGAGGTGGACTGGTATATTTGCTGAGAGAGGGGAGGCAGAGGGGGGATGATGAAGGAAGAGAGAAAGAGAGAGAGAGAGAGAGAGAGAGAGAGAGAGAGAGAGAGAGAAAGAGAGAGAGAGAGAGAAAGAATATGTAGAGAAAAAAAGAAAAACAGGCTTCGAACAGAGCTTTGATATACTTGGAGTTCAAGACATGGGCTATAATCCAACAAAGAAAATGAAAAAGAAGAGAACCAAGAAAGAGCAATGCCTTGAAAACCCAGAAGGAGAGGGTGATCAGCAATATCAAATACTTCATGCAGAAAAGTCAAGAAACATGAAGCCTGAGAAAAGGTCATTGGATTTCACAATTACAAAATAGCTACTAACCTTGGAGAGAAAAGTTTCAGTAAAGAGGTAACATAAAAAGCAAGTCTGCAATGGGTTGATTAGAATGGGAGATTAAAAATCATGGTGACTAAATACTGATGGATTTTCCTAGGTGTTTGACTCTGAAATGAAGGAGAGATGTAGGGTAATAGTTTGAGGGGATGACAAAGTCAAGTGAAGATATATATATATTTTTATTGGTAACCTTAGTTTTCACATCACCTTCTTTTCCAAAAACATAACTCCTTCATTTCTCACCATGGAGCCATCTCTTATAACAGAGAATAAAAAGGAAAGAGTGAGTGAGGGGTGGGGAGAATAGCTTAGAAAATGAAACCAACACTTCAGATGAATCTGATGGTTTATGCAATGTTCTACACCCTTTTGTTTTGTTTTGCTTTGTTTTTTTCCTTTTGTTGCTACTATATTTTTATTTAAAAAATTTTTATTATAGCTTTTTATTTACAAGATATATGCATGGATAATTTTTCAGCATTGACCCTTGCAAAATCTTCTGTTCAAACTTTTCCTCTCCTTCCCTCCACTCCCTCCCCTAGATGGCAGGTAGACCAAAACATGTTAAATATATTAAAATATATGTTAAACACAATATATGTATACATATACATACAGTTATTTTGCTGCACAAGAAAAATCAGACTTAGAAATAAGATAAAATTAACCTGAGAAGGAAATCAAAAATGCAAGCAGACAAAAACAGAAGTGGAAATGCTATGTTGTGGTTCATACTCATTTCCACAATTTTTTCGCTGGGTGTAGTTGGTTCTCTTCATTATTGAATTGTTCTACACTCTTAATCTCTTGTTCCACAAAGAAGAGAGTTTAATTTTATCATCTTTTCTTCAATTTTTGTAGTTATTATTGATGTTATATTTTTCCATATAATTGATTATAGTCATTGTGTATTTTTCCCTTCGTTCTGTTTATTTCACTTTGCAGTAATTCCTGTAGGTCTTTCAATAATTTATTTTTGTTTTTATATGAATAGTTTATTACCTTATAATATCATAAAAATCATTTCTAAACAGTTTGCTTAGCTATTCTCCATTCAGTTAATTTCCACTTTGTTTTCAGTTCTTTGATACTACAAAAAATACTGTTATAAATATTTTTGTGTGTATGAGAATTTCTTTGCATCTTTGGAGCTCCTTGGATTACAAGACTAGCAGTGGTGCATCTAAGTCAAAAGATATAGATATTTTGTTACTTTTTAAAGCATAATTCCCAATTACTGTGGTTAAATCGATTGATCAAATTGATTTGAAGCTCTCCCAACAATACATTAGTGTGTCCCTCCAACATGAACTACTCTTACATTTTGTACTCTTTGCCAATTTTCAGTGCATGGAATGAAATTTGAGAGTTGTTTTGATTTGCTTTATTATTAGTGATTTGGAACAATACTTCATGCAGTTATTAATAGTTTTATAACTCTTTTGAAAACTGGTTGTTTGATCTCTTTGACCTAAGTGATTTTTTTTTAAGAATGAAGAGGTCTTGGCCTGTTTGTGGGTAGCAGAGAAGAAGTCAGTGGATAAAAGAGACTAAAGATCTTTGGAAGATGATGTGGAAATGAAAGGGGCAAATTTCCTGAACAGAAGGGAGGAATGGGGTGAAGGGTACAAGTAGAGTATGGCCTTTGCAAAGAAAAAGCCTTGTCTCCCCCTCTGAGACTGCTGCAAAGAAGTCAATGATATTGAGGGATATGAGGCATAGAATTAGGGAGAAAAGTGACCTCATAAGTAAGTAATAGCTCATATCTATTTAATGCCTTTAGATTTGTAAATCATTTCTTTAATCTCATGTAAGAACCCTATAATTTATACAATGAAGCATTCCTTTTCTAAATTTTCATAATGATTTTTGACATTTATTTTCATAAAGTACTTGTGAATAGTTAATATAGATAGAAACCCTAAGTCATAGAGACTTAAATGATATTATCCTTGCAGGGACTTATAAATTTAGGGCTAAAAGCCTTTCCCAATCTCTCTTAATTCTAGTACCTTCCTTCTGTGGATTATTTCCCAAATATCTTATATATAGCTTATTTGTATCCAGTTGTTTGCATGTTGCCTCCCTTATTAGACTGTGAACTCCTTGAGGACAGGGATTTATTTCCTTTGCCTTTCTTTATATCCCTAGCACTTAGCACAGTGCCTGGTACGTGTTTAATAAATGTTTATTGACAGACTGGCACTTACACCCACATGAGTTTATGCTGCCTACTGAAATAAATTTCGAAACAAATATTCTCCTGTGCCTGACTTTTCATACTGTTCTCAGGAATCACAGTATCAAAGTCATAGATCCTCAGATGGAAGGGCCTTCAAGGGCTATTTAGTCCAACTTAATACTGAACAAAAATCCATTACATTATACCTGACAAATCTTCATTCAGCTTTGCCCCTAAAACCTTACTTAAGGAAAACCTATTACTTTTTGAAGTAGCCCATTCTAATTTTGGATAGATCTAATTGCTATGAAGTTTATTTTCCAAAGTTAAAGCTAAAGATGCCTCTTTGCAATGGCATCATTTTTCTTCTAAAAATTACTTCAGGATCTCAGAATCTTAGAATTCAAAATTCACTTAGTCAACTAGCACTTATTAAGCACCTAATAATATGTGCCAGATATAATGATAAATACTGAAGATACAAAGAAAGACAAAAAAATCCCAGACTTTTCCCTCAAGGAGCCCACAATATAAAAGGGGGAGACACATGCAAATATCTGTGTACAAATAAGATGTAGATGGGATAAATTGGAAATAATCAAGAAATGGACAGTACTAAGATTAAGGAAGACTGGGAAAGACTTCTTACATAAAATTAGACTTCAGCTAAAATTTAAGAAAAGCCAAGGAAGCTACACATCCAACATACAGCTGAACAAGAAACCCTTCTAAAGCATACTTGGGAAGCCTTTGGCTAGAGATTTCCCAAGGAAGGACAGTCCACTTTTGAATAACTTATATCCTTCCTATATTTGCAACTTTTACTTATTGCTCCTAGGTCTGCCCAATAGGGCAACTAGTACAGGTTTGATGCCTTTTCCACACAGTTCTACTACATCCTTTCCTGAGATGAATAGATAGATATAGAAGTAAGAAAAAGAAATATTTCTTTATCATCTTCTATTATTTCTATTTATTTATCATCTTCTATTATTATCATCTTCTTATTTCTTTATCATCTATCTATCTATCTAGATATATCTCTCTAAATATTTAAGTCACAGTGTGTGTATTTATTCATTTTCTTTGTCCCAGAATTAGTAATAAAAGTTTTTTTTTAATCAATCTTTATTTGGAATGATCCCAGTTTCTGACCTCTCTAGACACTCTTCTACTTATCAATGTATTTCCAAAAATGTGATGTCCAGAATAGGACACAATATTTTTGGTGTGGTTTGACCAGAGCAGAGGATAGTGGGACTATTAATCAACTCCCTCATACTGAACCACGCCTCTTAATGTAACTTCAGAGTGAATTATCTTTTTTTCACTATTATATCATACTGTTGGACCAAATTTGAGCTACAATCCTCTGAATCATCTGTAACTTTTTCATATCAACTGTTGTTTAGCCATAATTTCCCCATCTTATTATTGTGATATTGGATTTTTTAAGATCTCATTTGTAACCATATGTTATCCTTAGTAAATATGATATGCTTGGATTTCACCTAACATTCTATTCTATCAAGATTTCTTTTGATTCAGATTCTGTAATCTACTTTCTTATTTCTTCTTATCTTCTTAATTTTCAATAATTTCTCAAAATAGTTTAGGGTTAAATCTTTATTGTGCTCCATACTTCTTTTCATCACTATTCATTCTTGTTTGTGATGAAATATTGTTGATCCCACCAAACTTTGTGTCATTTGCAGATTTCTATGCCATATATATCTTTAATCAAGTTATTAATTAAAAGCATAAAATGGTACAAGGCAGACTAAGCACAGAGTCTCTTGGACACTCCACGAGAGACCTCTTTCCAAGTTGCCATTGACTCATTGATGGATAAACTCAACTGACTTATTGATGGACTCAGCTTTTTCATATTTTTTCACTTGTTCAGATCTTGATCTCAAACAACATAAGCATTTTCTTCAAATATTAGTTGAGTAACTCATATCAAAAAAGAGAAATTAGGTTGGTTTGACATAACTTATTTTGATGAAACCTTCATGACTGTCTGTGATCACTGCTTCCTTTTCTCAGTGTCTAATTATAGAATTATATTATAGAATTATTATAGAATTATTATAGAATTTTTCTGTGGAAATTTTTTTGATGTAATAATTAGGAAAGGAGTTAGAGGTATCTTCTTTTCTTCTTAGACTCTAAGAAGCAGGCATGAAATTTTGATTTTGTTTTGTTTGTACTTTTTTATTTTTACTTTTAGGGAGCTTTCAAACAAGGAGCTAGAGCCATGTCAACCTTAGAGCCCAGAATCCCAGGCCAGATGTTGCAATCAAATTACCAAGGAATCTTTAAGGAACAAGGTTCTGTAGACATAAACTCATGGTAGCTTTGGAAGTGGAACTTGGTGGGACTGATGTTATTGGGGAACTGAATTAGTCAGTGAACCAAATCTCTGCCCTTTTTCAGAGACTGAAAGTCGTGTATGGGGGAATTATGGCTCAGAGACTGGGGTGGGGAGAAAGGAAGGAATGTTTGTAGGTTTGTTCTGGTTGTACTTTTGAAGTAAATATTCCTTTGTAAAGGCTAATTTGACTTCTAGATGGTAAAAAAGAAATAGGATGGTTAGACTCCTAAAATTAGAGGAGCACAGTGGTGGGAGCTTATAGCGATGGCAGAGAGGAGAGATCATCTGCCATCACCCAAAAGGTGCCAGGGTACCCTGAGAGGTGAAATGATCTTAGTAAATGAGGGCCAGAGAAGTCACTGTTACTAAAGGAATATGTGTAAAATGCAGTAAGAATCTATTTTGAAAAATCTGCAAATATATCTCTGCTTTGAATAGGATTCCTATTTTTATTTACTTATTTTTAAGTGATAGCTTTTTATTTTCAAAATATATGATAGTTTTCAAATTCAACCTTGGTAAATCTTGTGTTCCAAAATTTTCTCTCTCTTCTCCCTCCTCCCTTCCCTAGACAGAAAATAATCCAATATATGTTAAACATGTACAATTCTTCTATACATATTCAGGATTCCTATTTTAAAATCAGAGAGAAATTGGATAAAAATAATTGTCAAACCAGAAGAAATTATAAGTTCTGAAAAGGAAACATCAGCTAGAGTGGTAAAGGAATAATAGAATGAATAAAAAATATAATCTTGTTACTCTATTTTCAAAGAGTACAACTTTTACAGTACTGTCTCGACCGAAATCATGTGATGTCTGATTTCAAAAGTTTGAAGTAGATGATTACAAAACATTTCCTCAATGATTTATTCTTCTATATGACAATGTTTACTGGAAATAAAATTTCCCTATTCATATCCAAATAATTAGAGTTAAATGTGCCTGTTTTCTTTAATGTTCTGTTATCACTGAACACAGACAACAGTTGGTATTTTGAAATTCTAAATTGTAGTTATATAATAACCAAAAAGAAAGTAGGGGAACTCTTTTGCCCCTCTCTCCATATTTTGGATTTCCCACAACTTATGCAACTTAACTATTAACTGTACACTTTTTCATGTAGATACACTTCATTTTGTTCAATAGAACTATTTCTGAAAATTTTTTTTATGAAATTTAAATTGAAATAATCTATTTAAATAGTTAGGCTTAAATGATATATTGGTGCCCCAACATCTATAATAACAACAATAAATAAATGACAATAAAAGAACAAGAAAATGACTTTAAGAATAATGACTCCTTTATGATCTATAGACTGTCAGGTAGCACACAAAAATTATTGAGTACAAATTTTACCTAAGATACTTGTAAGTTGAGTGAACCTGGGTAAGTCATTTAATCTCTGTATGCCTCAATTTTCTCAACTACAAAAACAGGATAATAATAGCATCTATTCTGGGTTGTAAGGATCGGATAAAAACATTTTTTTTAAAACAATTTTTGGTAGCTTTTTATTTGTAAATTTACAAATATTGTAAGGTGTTACTGCAGTGCCTGGTATATAGTAGTACTTTTTAAATGTTTGTTTCCTTCTTTCCTATGAAGATTAATGGGGAAAATAAGGACTAGAAATGCACAGAAGGTTAAGAAGGAGGTCTGATCTGTTATAGTGGATGAATTATACACACTGATGAAATAGAGTACATATACATAACCTGTGAAGCATGAGAAAGTTGAAAGTTTCAGCAGAGGGATAATTGAGGAGGGGGAAATGTACTGTTTATTTTGAAAGATTGGTAAAGAAATACTTTCCCCCTCAAATCTAGATTAGTAAGATTCAGTCAATATTTATTGAGTATCCTGGCCTCTTTCTATTTCTCTCTTATTTCTTCCCTTCCTTTCTTCCCAACAAAGTCAAACCCAGGAAATAGCCTGAAACCAAGAACATTTTCTAATTAAAAAAGAAAGATATTGTGAACTTATGTGTTCTGAATGCCATAGAGATTAGTGATCAGGAAAAGGAAGAGAGAGAATATATATATATATATATATATAGAGAGAGAGAGAGAGAGAGAGAGACTGAGATTGAAAGATGGTAGTACAGAGATTTCTGTTCTTTTTTGCATTTTTTTTCAGTCACTGGTTCATGTCCTTTTAATCTCCTTTCTAAGAGATGCTTCATTTTTTTTTTTTAAGGCTTTAATACTTTCATTGTAGATTCAGCTGATAAAGACATTTAGGCATCTGAAAATTATTGAGGATGAATGTCAGAAAAGTGTTTGGGGGTAGCCAAGAAGAACTTGGATTCAGATTTTGACTGAATTCATTACTGTGAGACTCTTGAGAGGAACAATGTTTAAATACCACATTTGATGCCAGAAAAAAGTGAAATGGAAAATTAGGTGCATAAGTCAAACTGTTCCTGGAACAACTAGAGGACCAAACTTGACCTTAGGTACTCTGGTGATGTTGACATCACTTGGACTTTCTACCTTCAATTCTGGTTGTATTAAATTTTTGTCCTTGGCTGACCCCTACTTCTAGAACCAGATGAAGTTCATTTGACTGGGTTCATTTCCTGTCCAGACTCAATGATTAAAAGAAAAAAAAATGTCATTAACTGATCTTCCTGCCAATATGTCTTTCTCCTTCACAAAAAGGAAATAACATTGTATTGGCTAACGTGGATGGATTTGGAAATTTAAACTGCTACAAATGATTTCCATATGATTTTTTGATTGTCTTAATTATTCCAAGTTCACGCCAGTATAACAACTTTTAAGGGTTTCCTATGGACTTCCTGAAAGGAAAGAGATACTCAAGACCGAAGTGCCAAGCTAACCATTTCTTTAAGATATCCCTGATATTTTATAATCATTTTTATTATTACTAAAGGGAATGTGGTCAGGAATATGTGGATTCAAATCTTACATTTGATACATACTAATTGTCATGAACAAAGAGAAGTTATTTAACTTCTCTGTGTCCTACCCAACCCTCTAAAAGTAATAGATGTTTCCCATCTGCCTCATGTTGCTTACTATTAAGTATAGCATTATTTATCCTCTAATTTCAAGATAATTAAAGATTTATAGACACAGAACAAAACAAATTATTATATATAATGAAAATTTATATAGCTTTCCACCCCACCTTCAAAGCTGGTAATAATTGCTTATTTCTTTCATCTCCAATAGCCCCTTTTTGTACCACTTATCATAGATTCACAGATTTAAAGCCTGAAGGAAGTATTGAAGTCATCTTGTCCAGCACTTTCATTTTATATGTGACAGGAATGGAAGTAACTTGTTCGAGGTTGCACAAGTGACAAGTGGCAGAATTGGGATATGAGGCCACTTTATATGATATCACTTTCCTTCCAAGTTTATGAATTTATTGTAGCCTAATTTTATTTATAATTATTTTTTGCTCCTGTCTTATATGTCATAATGTATTTTAAGCCCCTCTTGGAAAAAGAAAATATTTTACTCATTTTTCTATCCCTGGCAATGCCTAGAGTAGTGCCTAAGCATATTATTATTGGCATTAATGCTAAGTACTAAATATATACGTGTTCAATTGAACATATGTATGCATAAATATATATTTAAAAGTATATGTGTGGTGTAAATATATATATTCTACTTTATACATAAATATATGAGAACACAGAAAGAATTTATAAATTATTCTTTTGAGGAATTACTGGCATAGAAACTCTTTCCACAATTGCAGTTTGCAACCTATATATTTAAATCCTAAGAAACTGCTTGAGACACTAGAAATTGTGACTTGCCAAGGTCACATAGCTAAATGTATTAGAAAGAGGATTTGAATAAAATCTTCTTATTCTAAGCATAAACCTCTAGACACTGTTCTTTCATGTATGTATGTTGACATATGTCAGTCGAAATAAGTCTAGAAAAGTAAGCTATAAAATGATTGAAGGACTTTAAATGCTAAATTTTGGAGTTTTTATTTTTATTTTTAGAGACAGTATGGAATCCCTGAAGTTTAAACTGGGGGAATGACAAGCCTGAGTATAAAGCATCCTTAAGAAATGTGATTCAATCACATTCCAGAAAATATACTGAGAATATTGAGGTCAGAATGGACCTAGCATGTAGCATTTATAGTATATATTTAGAATATCATTAGGAAAGCTCTATAAAGATGATGGAATAATGTGATTCAGAGAACTTAATTAAAATTCATCATATCAAAAAACATGCTAAATTCGTATTTATGAAATAAAGTAAAAGAACAATAAAAAATGGGGAGAGCTAAGTCACCATTCAGAAAAAGAGATTTTTAAAAATGAACAAGGGAAAAAAAAGCTCAAACATAATAAATAAATATCACAGGGTATCAGAAACCTGAAAAAAAAGACACTGGAAGAAGAAATAATGAAATAATATAAACAAGGATTACAAAAATAGAATTCATTCCATTGCAAAATATTTTAGTATATTCAAGGGAATTAATGAAAAGAAAAGCAAATTAAGATGGCCTAGCTGTACCAGATCTAATTTGTTACTGGCTAAGAAATAGAGCAGTTGATCAGTGGAATAGATTAGATTCACAAGACAAGATAGTCAACAACTATAGCAATCTAGTATTTGACAAACCCAAAGATCCCAGCTTTTGGGATAAGAATTCACTATTTGACAAAAACTGTTGGAAAAATTAGAAACTAGTATGGCAGAATCTAGGCATTGACCCATACCTAACACCGTATACCAAGATAAAGTTGAAATGGGTTCATGATTTTAAACATAAAGAATGATATTATAAGCAAATTAGAAGAACATAGGATAGTCTACCTCTCAGACCTGTGGAGGAGGAAGGAATCTGTGACCAAAGAAGAACTAGAGATTATTATTGATCACAAAATAGATAATTTTGATTATATTAAGTTAATAAGCTTTTGCAAAAACAAAACTAATGCTGACAAGATTAGGAGGGATGCAATAAACTGGGAAAACATTTTTACATCCAAAGGATCTGATAAAGGCCTCATTTTAAAATATATAGAGAATTGACTTAAATTTATAATAGTTCAAGCCATTTTCCAATTGATAAATGGTCAAAAGAAACAGACAATTTTCAGATGAAGAAATTGAAACTATTTCTAGTCATATGAAAAGACGCTCCAAATCACTATTGATCAGAGAAATGGAGATTAAGACAACTCTGAGATACTACTACATACCTGTCAGATTGGCTAGGATGACAGGAAAAGATAATGCTGAATGTTGGAGGAGATGTGGGAAAACTGGGACACTGATACATTGTTGGTGGAATTGTGAATGGATCCAACTATTCTGGAGAACAATTTGAAACTATACTCAAAAAGTTATCAAGCTGTGCATACCCTTTGACCCAGCAGTATTTCTACTGGGTTTATATCCCAAAGAGATTCTAAAGGAGGGAAAGGGACCCACATGTGCAAAAATATTTGTGGTAGTCCTCCTTGTAGTGTCCAGAAACTGGAAACTGAGTGGATGCCCATCAGTTGGAGAATAGCTGAATAAATTGTGGTATATGAATGTTATGGAATATTGTTCTGTAAGAAATGACTAACAGGATTTCAGAGAGGCCTGGAGAGACTTACATGAACTGATGCTGAATGAAGTGAGCAGGACCAGGAGATAATTATATACTTCAACAACAATACTATACAACGATCAATTCTGATGGATGTAGCTCTTTTCAAAAATGAGATGATTCAAACCAGTTCCAATCAACCATCTACACCCAGAGAGAGGACTGTGGGAACTGAATGTAGACTGTAACAGCATTCTTACTCTGTTGTTTGCTTGCATTTTGTTTTCTTTCTCAGTTTGTTCTTCCTTCTTAATCTGATTTTTATTATATATATATATATATATATATATATATATATATATATATATATGATTTCACATATTTTAGTGTATTTAACATGTATTGGACTATCTGCCGGCTATAGGAGGAGATGGGGAGTAGGAGGGAAAAATTTGGAATAAAAGATTTTGCAAGGGTCAATGTTGGAAAAATTACCCATGCATATGTTTTGAAAATAAAAAGCTTTAATAAATTTTTTTTAGTATGAATAAGTTCACTAAAATATATAAATAAAGATTTGGAATCTCTAAAGAAGAAATTAAAGTTAGCAAGCAAGTAAAAGAAAGATAAGTATGAGACTCCACAATCTAAATGGATTTTTTTTTAGGATTTTAATAAAATAGACATAGAGCTATCATGATGAAAACCAAGAACAGAAAAACTAAATCTCTTTTGCATATTTTGGGCTTATGGAAGTAGCTAAACAAAATGAGATGTCAGTAGAATGAAAAATTTGAAAAGGCTGTAGAAATTATGGAAACAATTAAGGGACAGAGCTCAAACAGATAATGTGAGAAGTTATTATCTTCCAGGGGAAAAAATGTAGAGAGAGTCTGAATGTCTTATTTCAGGAAATCATATAAAAGAGTTTCCCAGAAAGATTGAAAATAAGGGATAAAGTATAGCTTCTTGGCAGAAACCACAGAATACCAACACAAGTGGGAGTTGCATATTTCATTAGGATGTGCATTCAGAAAATTTTTTAAAGGTAAAACATTTATTTGAATAGTCAGAAAAGATACTATTTTTGTTCATCAAATAAAGAAATTGAAAGAACTAAATTTATCTTAACAACTATACTTTAAAATATAAACATAAAATGAAACACAAATAACATTTTTTTGGGGAGGGGAGAAATTTGTGCCTGACTACATTTTGGTTCACTCATAAACATCAAGAAAGGCCACAGAATTGCTGATTTAGAGCTAGAAGGGACCTTAAAAACCTTCTATATGAATTTTAGTAGAAACTCATTCAGTTATATCGCAATCACACTCCAACACTGCAGCCATTGTTATGACAGTAAAGAAGAAACAGATTGATTCAAATTGAGCAAAATTTTTCATCTGAGACAAAAGAAAAATGTCAGGAAAAATTTGGAATTTAATGTACCCCAATTCAAGGAAAAAAGACTTCACCCCTACTTACTTATTCAGCAAAAACAAATATATCTCTGAAAAGAAAAGATGTTTTTATTAATTCTCCAGAAGAGTCCTTGACATGTCAACAGAGAAAGCCAAGTCTCTGTGGGTCTCTGATATGAAATCATCCATGAAGCAGAACTTTATAAAGTTAAAGTGATTTAAAAAACATCGAATAGTTATCTCTTATGCTCTGAAAAACTTTAGTTTCTTTAATGTCCCATTTTAAAAGATGGAGATCAAGGAAATAGTAGATTTAACAAGATTGGTAAATTCCACTGCCTTATAGAATATAAAGAAAAAATAACTTCAATGTGAAAAAGGGGAAGAGGAAATATTTGAATGTAGTCATCACAGATGAAAAAACAATATGGAAAGGAAAGAGTGGTGTGAGCCTTCTTAAAGTAAATGTAACTTTTTTTCTTTTTAACATATACAATCATTTAAAATATATTTCCAAGATAGTATGATCTGGAAAAAATGTGATAAAATATATTTCCATTAGTGAAAGAAAAAAACCATGAGGAAATAACAAAAAAAGGTGCAAATAGTATGCTTTGATCTGCATTCAATCTCCATAGTTACTTCTCTGGATGTTGTTGATGGAGTTTTCTATCCCAAATCTATTGGAATTGCCTTGGATCACTGTACTGCTTAGAAGAGCTAAATTTATCATAGTTGATCATCTCACAATCTTGCTATTATTATGTACAATGTTCTGGTTCTGCTCCTTTCACTCGGCATCAGTTCAGTCCAGGCCTTTTCTGAAATCAGTCTGCTCATTATTTTTTATAGAACAATAGTATTCCATTACATTCAAATACACAACTTATCCAGCCATTCCCCAATTGAGAACATCCACTCAATTTCCAATTCTTTGCCACCATAAAACGAGCTGAAATGTAGCTTTTCTTTTGGGATACTCATCCAACTTGCACATGTAGTGGTAGTTTGGTTCTCCACTGGGTGATTTCTCAGGTTTTAGGGGTTACCTCTGAGATTGTACTCCTAATAGTATAGCTCATGAGTCCCCTCTAATGTTCTTTCCATTAAGGTCTTAGTAGACTTATTTAACTTTTAATAGAGGCATAGCAAGAAAAGACTTTGCAAAACATTTCCCCATACACAGGAAGAATGGTTTAAACTTAGAGTAACATATTGTTTATGCATACATGTAGGAGACATATGTAATTAAAATTATTCACAATTCTGGAACTACAGGCTCTAGATATCCTTTCTCCTTCTGTAGAGTTATTATGAAGTTCACCTCTAGTGCCTGTGTGAATTAGGTTACTTAACTGTCCTGAATGAAGACCTAGCTGGTTCTGTTCTCTGGAATCTTTGGGTTTGCCCTTTCATAGGCAGTTTCATATAGTTTGACATCCAACTTCAGGCTACATCTTCAATCCCATATTTAAAAATAAATTCTAATTTGATGATATGTTTTAAAATATCAATAATATTCTTAAGGTTATTTTGATGTTGGACTCATTGACTTAAGCATACTTATGAAACCCAATAATGATAATTTCAGTGAACAGAACACCAAAAACTTCAAAAGACTTTTTTACTTCTCTAAAATTGTTCCCTTATCTTTGTTTCTTAACATGAACTTCCTTTTGATTTCTCAGACCTTATTTCCTCATATAGTATTTAGAGTAAGCTCCTGGATTTGAGAAATGAGCAAGCTAATCTAGATTAAAGTAAAAATCAACATTTTAGTGGAACATGAACATCAAGTAGTAAAGAAGCATGCTTACTAAATAAATTAACAGAAAGACATGGTCATGTGGGGAAAGACAAATTAGATGAAAACGCTATAAAGTAATTTTCACTTCTATAGCTTATTAAAGGATGTATAACAGATCAGGTCCCTGATTAATGAATTATTTAAGTTGAATTTTATATATCAAGTTCTGACAAGTATACTTGTCAATTTATATATAGTGCCATCTTGATTTTGTAAGGTGGAAACTGTTAGTTACTTTTTGGAATTAGGGAAGAAGTTGTTAAAAGGTAAGTTATGCTTGAGATAGTTACATCTACTTTTTCATTCTCTGGAATTTGAAGTTTCATGGAATCATTAGCTTCCATTGGCCTAATTGTAATTTTTGAGAAATTATTTTTTTTAGTGAGCATTTATAACTCTTTCCCTCCTCCAATGTGGCCAATTCTGCTTTGTAGGCAGCAGAGGTTAAGAGACTTGCCGAGATTCAGTGAATTTTTCTTCAGTGAATTTTTAAAAATCACCTTTTTTGCTTGACCTATTTTACTTTTTAAAGGAGTTGTTTTCTTCATTGACTTTTTTGGTGCCTCTTTTTACCATTAAACCAATTCTGATTTTTTAAAGTGTTTTCATCATTTTTTTGGTTTCTCTTTACCAAGCTATTAATTTTCTTTTCCTAATTTTTCTACTACTGTTCTTCTTTAACTTTTTTTCAGGAATTCTTGATGGCCTTGCTTGTAGTTTTCTACATTGTTGTCTACTTCTACATTTATGTATTATTTCCTCCTGCCATCACAATAGCTTTCTTTGGTCAGGTTCTTTTTTTGTGGTGGTTGTTGTTGTTGCTGTTGTCTGCTCATTTTTCCCAGCATATTCTTTGACTTTGAACTTTATATTAAAGTTGACTCTGCTCACTTGGGAGTGGGGAGGCACTGTGTCAAGGTACAGGCTTTTCTATGCTGCTGTTTTCAGAGCTAGCTCTGGGGATTGCAAGTTTTTTGTGCTTCCAAGGTATTATGATCTGGAAAAAAGTGTGATCACTGCTCTCCTGGTCTGCCCTCTTATCTTTACCAAGAAAGGACTCCCGCTCCTCTCTAGTCACAAGTACTTAGGCTTTTTTGACCCTAGAACTATGATCAGGTCCCCTGCTCTCTTGCAGCTTCAAGAGGTTTTAGATAGATAGATAGATGGTAATAGATAGGTAATATATTAAGCAGAGGATATAATATGTTAGTGGAAGAGGGTGTGTGTGTGTGCAATGACAAAGATAGGATTGATAATAGAGAAATAATATGGATTTTATTCTATGCTGAGAACACAATTCAATAGTGTCTGATGAAAGTAATACTAACTATAACTTGGAACATATAAACATGTGCTCTCCTAAAAGAAAATAATAGGCATAAGAAATTAAAAGGGAATTTGAATATGCTGGTCTACTAATATATTGCCTTAAGGAAATACAACTAAGATATAATGACATGTATAGACTGTGGATTAAAAAGTTGAAAAAATCTACTAAGCTAATAATATCAGTTAATTAAAGAAAAGATTTGCAAATGTGAAACTAAATTCTTAAAGGTCCTATAAATTAGTTCAGTGTTATCGATATGCACTAAACATCATAGGAACTAAATATTTATGGCAAAAGTTAACTGAAACTAAAAATTATTTTAATAATAATGAAGCAATAGTAAGAGACTTTAATATTCCACTAACAATTTAACAAATTAAATGGAAAGATAAATAAGAAAGAACTTAACAGATGTGAATAGAATGGTCATAAAATTGGATTTGATATGTATATTAAGAGACATGATAGATGCAGGAAGAAGTGAAACACCCCTTGGACCAGAGAGATTGATGAGTAAATTCTACAAAACATTTTTTCAGAACGTATAGGCCTTGTACTGCATAAATTGTTATATAAAAGAGAAAGACATAGTCTACCCAATTCTTTCTTTATAAAAAATTTGCATATGATCCCCAAATCAGAAAATAAGAGTAAGAAAGAGTTATAAATAAATACACTAATAAAAGACAGAAATATGAAAGGAAATATTAGCAAAAAGAATCCAACAATATTCAAATGGATTTACTTTATATAAGTTGATATTTAGGAAAGAACTTCACCCAGACATTGATCTTGACTTTGGATTGCAGGAGATAGGGAAAATATGTAATGAAAACAAATGCACCATTAACTATTTTAGAGAGGCCTGCAACCTAGTTCTAGCTTCAACTCATAAAATCCAGAAATGAGTAAGAAACAAATCTCTTTCAGGAACTCTAGCCAAGAGACAAAGGTCCTGTGATGAAATCTTGATGTCCCCAGAAAATACAGTTATTAGAATGATGAAAAATAACTTTTCTCTCAAATTTTTGAGAGACTAGATAAATTTTCCCATAAGTAAAATATTACTGGTGAATAATCCAAGCAAAATTAGTTGCAATCACTTATTGCTTATAGAGGAGTTTAAAGGACTACTAAGTGAATAAGAGAAAAGGAAGAAAGGGAAGCTGAAGAAAGCTTCAAGAAGCAGAAGACACTACTGGATAAAAGCTGTAGAATAGAACTACTGTGTCCTTTGGAAACATACTGAGATAATACATGAAAGGCAACATCTTCTCTGAGCCTTACCTTGGACATGATTGTAAATGATATGGCTTGGACATACATGCCTTTGGAGAAGAGTTACTACTAGCAAACTGGTGGTGTTTTCCATATGTTCTATTTTTTCTACTTTAAAATTTAATCTATAAATAAACATTTCATTCTTTGAGCCTTCTGACCTCTTAAACTAGGTGACACAGTAGATAGAGTTCTAAACTGGGAGTCGGGAAGACCTGAGTTTAAAGGTGTGAATCTCAGCAAGTCTCTTAACCTCTGCTGCCTGTTATGTTTCTTCAACTCTATAATGGGAAAAATATTAGCTTGTAGCGATCAAATGTGATAATATTGGTATAACATTTAGCACAGTGCCCGGCACACACTAAGCACCTGATAAATTCTTTACTTTACAAGTTTGCTAGGGGGACAGATTGTCTAGATGTAGCAATAAACCAGAGAAGTGAAAAATCTTTTGAACTGGCCTTTGATATGCACTCTAATCATTGTGACTTTAAAGCAAGTCATTTAGCTTTAATGAAATTTACTTTCTTTTAATCCATAAGATTATGGATTTAGATTATTTAATCTTTCAAACCCCCAAATTCATTGATTCACAAACTGAAGAGAAAAGAGAACAGAACAGACATATTGATTGATACATACCCTATGGTCCCAAGAACCTTCTCCATTTTATCATTATATTGTTCTCATAATGGAAATAACTATAATTCATTCTTAGGCCAATGTCAAATTTGCTTGTAAATCAGATATTAGACTCTCAGATCAAAAACATGATACTATTTCTGGTTGGAAGTCTGAGCCAAGGCTCAACCCCCAGTTTGTTTTGTTTTAATAAATATGATTTGTTTCTGAGGATATTGTCTAAAATGGGAAACATGTCTAGACTTGGTTTTGTTTAGGAAGTTGGAGTGAAGCTTTTACAAATAAAAACACATATTCTCCTACTTATTTCCTTTTCTCTCTACTCCCACATACCTTCTTTCTTACCAATTTTTCAGATGTTTCTCCTAGAATCTGATGGAATTTGAGCTTCCTTTATCCAGTTACTGTAACAAAATCAGATCCTTGAATTATCAATAAAACAAGGATCTAGAATTTCATGGAATTCCAATATTGTCTATCAGATCAGGGTTTGAAGCTCTGGATTGAATGCCTAATAAATAGTCTTTTCCCCTCACCCCCACCAAATAAACCAAATCAAACCAAATAAATAAATAAACAAAAATATGTATTAATCTCAGCAAAGGAGACATAATCTAGGAAGAGTCATTGAGTTTGTTGTTTCTTAACATTCTCCCCTTCCAGTTTTAATTAGAAGCACTTCATTTTTTCCCACTCTAATTAATGCATCTTCTTATATAATCAGAGTTAGGGTTGTTTAGATTTTGGAGAAGAGATCAATAATAGATGGATATGGAGAAAGCTGAAGAGAGGCGATGACTGGATATGGGGGAAAATCTCATGGAGGAGATGGCATTGGGGTTGAGCTATCATATTCCTCAGGGGAAATGGGACTGATTACTACTCATCACTGGAAACAAATAACACTATTGAAGGGGAAGAATCTTTCTACGGGAAGAGGGAATGGTTAAGGCTATGTTCTGAGGGAACAAACAGGATGTTTTCTTGAGTCAAGTCAGAGTTCATGGGGGTAACCAAATAGAAAGGGGTAGTCATGAGTAAGAAAGGTATTCATAACTGTTTTTCTTAGCCAGGGAAATCAAGGAGAATCACACTACAAAGTGAAAGAGGAAGCATTAGTAAGATAGTAGTTTGTTTCATGCATCTCTAACATTATTCTTTTTTGTCACTGGTATTCTAAGCTTTGTCCTTTCCTCATTTTACTGTATTTGTTCAAAGCTGAGCATAACCTTGAAGAAGGAGAGGAATTTCAGCAAATGCAGATGAACATTTCAATATAAAAGAATAACATGAGAAAAGTCACTGTAATGGGAAAGGTCAGCAAAAGTTTAGAGAACAGAGTTGCTCGGTTTGTCAGGAGTATTGAGTATCTGAAAGGAAGTAGTTTGAGATTAGAATGAAAAAAATGAGTCAGATCAAGATTGTGAAGTACCTTCAGTACCCTCTAGTGAATTTGGAACTTATTCAACAAACAACAGACAACCGTTGGAGATTTTTGATCAGGGACATGACTTTATAAGGGAACTACTTTCTTTTTCTCCTCCCCCACATGGGTTAGACTAGTTTTTCCTTGAAAGGTGATAGACCTCACTTTGGGATTTGATTGGCTCAGGGAATAAGTAAAGAAGTGGGGAACTTTCAGATTTTGTAGATATCCCAAGAAAGTGTGAGGTTTTCTGCCCATTAACCTGTTTTATTGCCATGTGGAGATAAGGGATCAAGTCTATCCAAGGTAGTACTTTTGATGCTATAACTAAGTTAACCCTCTTTTGTTAACTGTTGAATAACCTACAAGTGTTTCATTTCATTCAAATACTGAATCTAAACCTTTAGGATGCTGGCTTGGGATAGATATTTTCATCACTGTATAGAATCTCAAGAAGTGAGTGCCTCTAGAATACGCTGGGATCTGATTTCATCATTGTGTCAAGGGCTCCGTGTGCTGACCTGCAACAAGAAAGACCAGTGATTTCTCTCATATATTCACAAGCAAACAAATGCTCACAATTTACCCAATCAATGGTTCCACTTTGTTAGATACATGTAAACAAAATAACATCCTTTGGTTAAAAATAACCCGATGGGAACCGTGAGACAAAAATTTATACAGATAGATTTGCAGAAAAAAAATTCCCAAGCTGCTACATGTGAGGGAAATTGTATGGTTTTATGAAAGTTTCACTACTTGCAAAATATGCAATAATCATATTGTAAAACTTAGCCTGATAGAAAATGTTTTTATACTAGCATTTTACATTACACAGTTCAATAAACTCCAAATAGATATTTTTTTAATCAATGAATATTGACAGTTGTTGCACAACTGAAGATGAAAGTGGTCTGTAATCTGGAATTGGGGCTATTGAATTAGGACCAGACCTGTGGCTCCACAAATTATCTTTTCTGTTTTAGAAAAAGGTCACTGATTATTTGTCTTTCTGTCTCTTTTCATCAGTTCATTGGGGTCAGTTGGCTTCTTTTTGGGGGAGTCATATTTCTTTATCCAAGAATGTCAGAGTTGGAAAAGCCTGCATGTGATTTTTATTCCAACCTATCCATGGTCAAGAATTCCCTCTATATTCATCTCCCCACTAAAGAGTCATCTAGCCTTTGTTTGATAATCTCCAGTGAGGGAAATATGGTTAACCCTTCCACATCATGACTTTCCCCATTGTGGTCTCAGTATATCATGGGCCATAAAAAATTAAATGGGAATTTTTGGGTAAGTCATAGATAACATGTATAGATCAGCAAATGACATAGAAAAAGTTTAGAAACTCAGACATGCATAAAATATATGTATAGTACTGTATGGTATCAATATATTTTATCTTTTAATACCATAATAATTCAGATTTCTTCTTTGGTATGAAGGGAGGAACAAAACATTTTATGTGGATTTTCCAAATTGCAAGGGTGCTATTCTTCTAACCCCCAAGATGTAGGAGGGATAACTGTATATGCTACATCCTGAGGCAGGCCAGTGCACTTTTGGATAGATCAAATTGTCAGAAAATCTGTGTCTTTGCAGCTTCTGTTAATTGTACCCAGTTCTGGGCAAAGTAGATCAGGACTATTATCTGACAGCTCTCTGATACTTGAAGATATCAATCATGCTCTATTAAGTTCTCCTTTTTTTTTTTTTCCAGAATAAACCTCCTGTTACTGCAACCTGTATTCATATGGTATGATGTTCAGGCCCTCTTTATAATCCTGTTTGTCCTTCTTGCTCTCTAGCTTATCAACAAATGCATCAAGTATTTGCGATTTCATCAGTGTGTGAATTCCCTTTACCTGCCTGTAACTTAGTAGTCTGTCAATCAGTGCACATTTATTTAACATCCATTATGTGCCAGACACCATACTAAGCCTTGGGGAAGTGAAAAGAGGCAAAAGACAACCATGCTTTAAAGGAGATCAGAGTCTAATGAGTTAAATCTTAGATTTGTCTGAGGTTCAGTTATTTGCCCATAGCCACACTAATCTGTTATCTCCTTATCCCTGAGGAGAGTCCACAGAATTCTTTCTTTCACTGAGTACCATTGATTTATTTTTCTTTATATTATATTATTTATTCAAAATGCTTTAGCTTCCCTATTTGATTTTTTCCCCATTCTTTCTTTTGTTTTTATGATCCCTTCTGTTGGTTTATCTATTTGTAAGTTAGACTTTTATTTAAATACACTTCATCTTTGGATTTTCAGTTTGGGGGTTTTTCTTTTTAATATTCTCCATCACTTGACTTTGGAAATACTCCTCACTTTTGGGAATGACCTCCTTCCACTGCTGTACAAACTCTTGAGGCTAGACTTCTGGGTGGTCTCAGCATCCTTAACTGGGAAATAAGGTGGTTTTCTTGGCTCAGGTCCCTGGCTTGAGAAGTATTCAGGGAAAACAAAACCTGGCTTTAGATGGGTTTCCAGTCCCCTTGCTCCTGGGCCTGATGATCTGTTTTCCTTTAGTTTGTGGCTATTTGTACCACGTGAAGCACCTCTACCAGGTAGTCAAGATCTTCTATTCTCTCTCCTCCTGTCTTTCTTAGTCTTAGCTAAAATTCCACATTCTGCAGGAAGCTTTTCTCAGGTCCTAGCATCTTTCTCCTGGATTATTTCCAACTTATCCTATATATAATATTTTGTTTGTAAATAGTTGTCTGTTTGTTGTCTCTCCAATTGGAATGAGTTCCTTGAAAGTAGGAACTGTTTTTGCTTTTTTTTTTATCCTCAGCACTTAAGCACTGCTTATACACAGTAGATGCTTAATAAAGGCTTTTGAACTTAACTCTTTTTCTTTTCATGGCAGGTAGTAAGGAATAACTATAGATCCTGAATCACAATTGCTGAGTTTACTTGGTTATGCTCATGTAAGTGTTAAATGAAAATCCTAAGTGTTGAAGTTCTTTTCATGAGGATTTTACACTTTTTTTTAATAGCCTTTGATTTACAGGTTACATGTATGGATAACTTTTCAGCATTGACAATTGCTAAACCTCTTGTTCCAATTTTTCCCCTCCTTCCCCCCACCCCCTCCCCCAGATGGCAGGATGACCAGTAGATGTTAAATATATTAAAATATAAATTAGATACACAATAAGTATAATGACCAAACCGTTATTTTGATGTATAAAAAGAACTGGACTCTGAAATTGTACAATTAGCCTGTGAAGGAAATCAAAAATGCAGGTGGGCAAAAATATAAGGATTGGGAATTCAATGTAATGGTTCTTAGTCATCTCTCAGAATTTTTTCACTGGGCGTAGCTGGTTCAGTTCATTACTGCTCCATTGGAACTGGTTTGGTTCATCTCATTGAGGATGGCCAGTCCATCAGAATTGGTCATCATATAGTATTGTTGTTGAAGTATATAATGATCTCCTGGTCCTGCTCATTTCACTCAGCATCAGTTCATGTAAGTCTCTCCAGGTCTTTCTGAAATCATCCTGTTGGTCATTTCTTACCGAACAATAATATTCCATAATATTCATATACCACAATTTATTCAGCCATTCTCCAACTGATGGACATCCATTCAGTTTCCAGTTTTTGACCACTACAAAGAGACCTGCCACAAACATTTTGGCACATACAGGTCCCTTTCCCTTCTTTATGATCTCTTTGGGATATAAGCCCAGTAGTAACACTGCTGGATCAAAGGGTATGCACAGTTTGATAGCTTTTTGAGCATAGTTCCAAATCGCTCTCCAGAATGGTTGGATGTATTCACAGTTCCATCAACAATGTATTAGTGTCCTTGTTTTCCCACATCCCCTCCAACATTCTGCAATATCTTTCCCTGTCATTCTAGCCAGTCTGATAGGTGTGTAGTGGTATCTCAGAGTTGTCTTAATTTACATTTCTCTGATTAATAATGACTTGGAGCATCTTTTCATATGGCTAGAAATAGTTTCAGTTTGTTTGTCTGAGAATTGTCTGTTCATAGGATTTTACACTTTTATGGAAGTTCTGTCTCCTTATCTTGTCAATTTAGCTATAATTACTCTATATGTGGTTCATAATTCATTTCTTTTATGTTTGGGGTTGGTGAAGCTTGTGTAAAGTAATTATTCCTTATCTTGCTGGTCACATGATCCAAAATGATTTTCTTAAAGCAGGAGGGGTCTGAAAATGCCTTGGATTGCTGTCTTGATGAGAGTGGATGTCTCATTAATATTGTTGTTACTATGTGGAATGTTCTCCTGGTTCTGCTTTCTTGAATTTGCAATACTTCCTATAAGATTTCCCAAGATTTTCCTGAATTCATTTTTGCTATTTTGTTATTGTGATAACACAATAGTATTCCAACACAATCATATACCACAACTTGTTTTTACCATTTCCTAACTGATGGCTATCTCCTTGATTTCTAATTCTTTGCTACAATAAAAAAGTTTTTGTAAAATTAGGACCTTTTCACTTTTCTTTGATCTTTTTTGGAATATAGGAATAGTAATATTATTGCTAGGTCAAAGAGTATACACAATACAAATACACAAAGTTTATAAAATTGTTAGACCTCAGGGTGTGGTTCCAAAATGATTCTCCAGGTGGGTTGGAATAGTTCACAACTCCACCAAAAATGAATTTGTGTCACCATTTTCTACATACTCTTTGACTTTTGTAATTTTCTTTTTCTGTCAAGTTAGCTAATCTGATAGTTGTGAAGTGGTACTTGTGGTGTGAAAGATGAAATGACTTAGAAAACAAAAGTTTGGCCTTTTGAACATATCTATATTAAACAATGTTCGCCAATATTTCAACAAACTGGGATCAGATCTCCTCATCTTTGTCACTAGACTCTCAATACAAAGGGAGATCAATTTTTATATTTTAAAATCAATTAAAAAATAAAACCAATGAACTAAAACAATCAACCAGGATACAAAATTAAGTAATATGATTTCTAATTGGAGGAAATATTAGGGATTTTCTTAGTTGGGAGGGAGAGAATGAACTACAGGTAAGATTCCTTGAAATCAGAAAAAGAAGTGTCCTAGTCTCTCCAAATAACTATATCCAATTCAAGGAACATGGAATCAAAAACTGGTTGACCATTGTGGGGCCACTTTTCAGATAGGATATACAGGTTGCTTAAGATGTGTAATTATAAGAAAACTATTTGTATCAATCTTCTAAAATGACTGGATTTCTGGTCAGCATAACCTATGTCCTTTGTTAAGGGTCTCTAAGCAACAAATAGGGGTGATCCAGCTTCCCAAACAAGCAAGGCTAGGTTCAAACAATGAAATAAAGTTTTATCACAATTCCCACAATTGAATAAAGTTTTCTCACAAGACAGAAATTGGACTAGACCCAAAATGGAATAGAAAGGGAAGTAATCTAATTCTAGCATTGAGTCACAAGATGGAACCAATGTGGATTATTCAATTACCACTACCACTTGCTATTTTAATCCCCTTATGCCTCAGAGTTTTTTAAATTTGCATTTTTCTAATCAATAGTAATTTAGAGCTTTTTCATATGATTATTGATATGATTTTATTTCTTCTGAGAACTGCCTATTCATATTCTTTGACTGTCAATTGGGAATTAGCTCTAATTTTTATAGAGGAATCTTTTTTTTTTTTATTGCCCAAAGGGAAAATGTAATGTTGGGTTGACAGGAACTGGTTTGAATGCTAATGCTAAATATTCCTCTGCATGCAAAGCTCCTACAAAATCACTTTCTTGCTGTAGGAATTTAATTTATAAACCTTCTTCAATGACAAAATGATTTTTGAAACAAATGTGTTTTTTCAGGGTCATATGACCCTAAATTCATTCCTTCATTTATTCAACAAATACTGAACACCTCCTATATGTAAAACATACTCTTTTTGTATGTGATGTAGACTTAACATATCATCAATTCTCCTTTCCATACCTTACTCCTTTCCCTTCAAACCTGCCTAATTTTGGGGAGGGTTGAGCAGCAGCTGTGCGAAGAAAAGGTCAAAGAACAAAGAAAGAAAAGGAGCATCACTCATGTGAAAGGACAGACACTTCCTTCTGCTAGTCCAACACATCTTTCATGTGAGAACACATCAGGGACCCTGGGAGTCAAAGTAGTTGTTCTGTGAAGTGTTAGTGGAGTCCCAAAGGAAGTAGGAGGGTCTTTCAATTTGTTCTGATAAATAAATGAGAATTTCCTATGTGGATAGCCCTTTATGTCAGAGGCTATTCTGTAAGTCACTCCTTTTCAAAGGTAAGTCACAGTGGGAGAAAATTATTTCAGAACGTGAGGAATGGGGACATCCTTGAAGTAAGAATCATTTCAAGGATTTTTTAAAATAATAAATATATCCTAGAGGAGGCAGGATGCTTTTTTTTCTGGTACTCTTACCTTTTCATCTCTATATCATCATTTCTCTATGAAGTTATCTTCCATTTATGCTGAATATATTTTATATGTATATACATGTTGTCTCTCTTAATAGAATGTAAACTCTGGAGGGCAGGGACCACATTTTTCCCCTTCTTTGTATTCTCAATCTTAGCACAAGACCAGGCACTTAGTAGACCCTTACTAAATGTTTATTGTCTACGCTGACTACAAGTAAAAAGGATGTTCCCAAAATAAGATTTTCTTCCAGAGTAGAACGAAACTGCTTCTGCCCATAGGTATGAGTTGACAAAGAGTCATTGTGCAAAGAATTCCCCTTGAGTCTTTCAGGGGAGATTGAGGGATAGTCATCTGTTGTAGAAGCAAGATCCTAACAAACTATATTGGCTGGCAGAAATGTAGCCATTTAGCAGACATTTGCAAGTCCAGGAATATCCCCCCCCCAAGGATGGGGGGATATGGCCAAAGACACAGGTCTCAGGGGTGTTGGATGGTGACAATACAGAAACATGAGTCCCAAGGGTTAGCTACCAGCAGCAATAGCAGCCCTGGAGTGAACACTGACATGTGCAATAGCAACAGACTGGCCCACTATTGTCCACTGATCACTGTTAAGGTAAAATTGATCAGCCCCTTCACATTGCTGCTAGTATGATCATTTTACAACTCCCCATGGAAATCAAATTATTGGAAAGGAACTTGCTTTATGGCAATATGGGGGAGGTGAACACATCTAATCGACTCACCCCAGAAGAAGGAGAGCAGGTCATTCCCTCAGAGACTTCTCAAAGGGTGAATATTTTATATTTATCACTATCTCATGAGGCTTCCATTGAAGGTGAAGTTTTGGCTAGTTGGAGGCAGGTTGTGATAAAAGGCAATACTCTGACTTTTGATGAGGATTGGTGATTATTTAAGAAGCCTCATCATCTTTGCCTACCCCAATGTCCCTTATGGTCAGCCTTTTTCAATTGAGACATTCTCTGTGGACCACAAAAGATCTGGTAATACCATCACATGTACCTGATCACTTAGACCCAAGATGAACTTGCTACCAAGAGATGAAAAGTGGTAGAAGCAAATATGACGCTTCCTCCCACGAAGGTCAGGCCTCTTTTTTCTTAAAAGATTTTGAGGCATTCCTTGAGTTTTGGTTGGCCCAGGGGAAAGAAAGTTCAGACTATTGATGCTACTTTCTCAATATCTGAACACAAAACAGCCACAAGAACCTCCCAGAACCCTTAGATGTTTCACTGGCAAATCCTGAGAGGAACTTCATTGTGTTGAACCAATGCATCCATCCTTATTGTATATATTTCTTCTTCTCCTATGGCTAAATAATATCATTTTGCTAGCTGTTGAATGATCTTAGAGAATCTTGTTTTGTTCTAATATCAAACTTAAACTTCTAGAAAACTAGGCCCAACCTAGAACACTCCAGAAACAGCATGAGAATACAGAGTTCACTAAAAGGCTTGAGGGAGTAGGGGTTAGCAACAGTAGACAGACCAGAAATAGGTAGAGAACAAATGGAAGAATTGAGGAATTTTTACTGATCTCCTTTCTCATGCTCTTTAGGTTATTTGAACTAATCATATGGAGATTAGACATAGTCTTGCCTCTGTCTGGTGGTCTTATGTCCTTCATGAGTTTTATTGCCTGGCATTCAAGGTCTTTCCAAGATTCTCCACAGTGTTCCTTTCTCTTTTTCTCACTCATGATTGCCTACCATATACTCTTCTCTTTTGTCAAACTGGTTTAAAAATAACACCTTACAAGAAATCTTTATGTAAGATGTGTGTGTGTGTGTGTGTATATGTGTGTGTGTGTGTATGTGGATTATGTGAATCCACATGGGTTGCACCAAGTACTGAGGATATAAATAGAAAAGTCCCTGACCTTACAAAACTTACATTCTAATAGGAAAGACTGCAATTGAGATAGAAAGATCCCAAGATCCTTATGGTGCAGTGACACAGCAAATAGTCAAGTCTCTTCTTTAATGTTTATTCCACTAATTGAATCATATCAGTTTTAAATGTTGAATGATTGACAGTATGAGGGTTTTGGTGCTAAGAACTCTCTTTTCTGGGTTTTTAGTAGCTATACTTGTAACTATGACTATAACCATAATGATATATATATATATATATGTATATACACATATATATGTGTGTGTATATATATATATATATGTATATATATATATATATATATATATATACACTCTCTTTTCTGGGTTTTTAGTAGCTATACTTATAACTATGACTATAACCATAATGATATATATATATATATATGTATATACACATATGTATGTGTGTGTCACACATATATATAACTACATATAACTATATATATAGAAAACTATATAACTATATGTATATAACTATATATAGTTATATATATAAAACTACTTATACATAACATACATATATCTATATAACCACATATAACTATATATATAAAACTATATAATTATATATAACACTACTTATATATAATATATATATATCTATATAACTATATATAACTACATATATATAACATATGTATCTATATAACTACATATATATATATATATATATATATATATATATATATATATATATATATATATATATATAACTATATAACTATAACAGCAAGAGCAGCTTCCAGGATGCACCTCCACAAGTATTGCTTCTCAGGATGCTGGATGCAGATACTGAGTTTGAAACAATGCTATTTTCATGGCTTTTGGGTTTACATCTACATCAGGATCTCTGTGAGGATAGACGTCAAGGTACTAGTGGTAATTTAACCAGTCTGGTACATACTGTCTCCTGTCTCTTGCTCAGGGTGCCTTGTTGAGTTAGCTAGGTGGTTTCAGCTGCCCAGGCTCAACTGCCTGGTTCTCAGGTGTAGGGACAACTGGCTTTTTCTCCAAATGAGTTTGTTCCTTATATAAAGGCAATGAGGGCTGAGTTAAAAGCAGGATCAATGGTCTGATGGGTATTACCACTCTCAGGACTCTTCTTGTTGGTAACAATTGGTCAGCTGTTGATGGTGATGGCAAGGAAGGTAGATCCCTTCTCCACAATGATTTCTCCCCACAATGATCATTGTGAAGGTGGGATGGAAGGAGATCTGGTAGCTTGAAGTACCCATTTATTCCCAAGGCTTTGGGTTCAGAGTCTGAAGGGAGATGGTGGTCAAGGTGGTAGCTTTGATGGTTTGATTTGCTTGGCACATGATTTTAATATTCATAAGGAAAAATAATTATATAATTAATGCAATGAGTGGGATTATTTTGGTTGCACATTTTCTGGAAATGTATTATACTGATAATACTTTTTTCAACCATTGAAATCTATATTTTGTTATAACAGTTACAGTAGAAATTGTATTCCATGTGAGTAATGTGTGAAAAAGAGCAGTAAAATTTGTATTACTTCAATAAACCAAAAAATTCTTTATTTATCCATAACCAGAACATAATATTTTCAGAACAAAGCTTATTGTAACATACTATCATGAGAAAAGTGTATTAAGCATTTTTTTCAGAAGTAATGAAACCAAATCCATCATTTGTTTGAGGCAAATGGGTTCTTTATCCATTCATATTTTGAAATTTTTTAGGGCTTTACTATAAAATGAGAATTTCTTGCAGTAGCACCAATATTTTTTTTTCCTATTTGATGATGCTTTTTAGTTAGCCATTCTATAGACAACTTGTTAGAATTCTTACAAGGTAATAAGTCGGTTGGCTAATTTTAGCATCGTGCTTAGCAGTTCTCTTGTTCACTAATGTGTTTAGTACTCATTGGAGTTCTACAAGATTCACATGTCAGGATTCAGTTGGGAGATTCACAAGTCCAGGAGATTCACAAGTTCAGTGGAGGAGATTCACAGGTCACAGCTTCCACAATCCCACTCTCGGAGGAGAAGTCAACCTTTGAGTTCACACCTTTAAGAGATCATATATAAAGAGCTCCCACAAGCCAACTTTTGGGAGATTGAGAAGCCAGGATTCAGTTGGGCAGAACAAAGGATTCAGAAGAAGAGAGGCTGAAGCTGGAAGAGCAAAGGACTAGCAACAGGAGCTCTTGGAACCAAGGAGAGAGATAGGCCTCAAAGAAAACTAACCAGGCTATTTTGGAAGAGACAATAAAGGATTTGGATTTTAACTCCTGACTGCATTTGAGGTGATTATTACAATGAACTGAAACTAAGGCTGCCTCCAGAAGCCCCGCAAGAAATCTGCTCTCAGAGAGCATTATATTTTAGAGGAGAGAACATTACAGCAATTTGGGTGCAAACAGTCTTTTGGATATCTTGTGATGGTTTATGAAAAAGCTTGGTTTTCTTTGTTAAAAAGAACCTAATATTTTTTAGAAAAGTTCTCTTGTCAATGTTTTCTATACTTTTAAGCTATCTCTATTTATGGGGTTTCATGTTATCTGCAGCTAAATCATTCTTACACAGGTTTCTTTTCTCTCCATCATTAACAGTAGTTGTTAATCCCAATAATCAATATTCACTGTCAATAGGTTTAGAAAGATATGAGAACAAAAAAAGGAGAAATTCCCATTTTTCTTAGTGATAACATAATTTTCCAGATTTGGGCTTTTTATTTTATTTCTGTATTTTCACCACTTACACTAAATCTTTTATCTTTGCTTATACAGACTGATTTAAGCTAGTCTAGTCTTCAAACAGATGATTTATTAATCATTTAAAAAAAGAATAACAATTTTACCACCAAATTAAATTTAAATTTAATTGTTGAAACTATTTGAATTATTTCAATTTCTAAATAGCTGCACTTAAAAAACCCGCAATCTTGTATGTTACTTACCTAGTTAAATGAGAATGAGAAATATAAACAATACTCTGGCACATTAAAATTCTACACTATGACTATTTTAAAATTTTATATACTTCTCAGTTAAATATAGCCAACAGCTATGAAACAATTCATTTGCTTCATGAGCCTATGCTGATTAATTTATGGTGCCAGATCATATCTAGATGAGAATTATGTCGCACACCAATTCAAATTTAACCTCATTTGAACACATTCAATAACTACTGTATTGTGTTACCGCCAATAGGATCAAATTCACTGTTAGTCTTAATTTTGTCAACTTTGATTTAAATTTAATTTTCATTGAAGAAAAAGATATGTTTATATAGAAATTTTTCTAAAAATCCATAATAGAGGTCTGGAAGAAGCTTCCCCAGCAACTGTCCTATCACATACTAGGGTAAACCAAAATCCTTTAGGTCCCTACTATAACTAAGTATGGAATTTTTCTGGAGATTCCTGTAAAACTCCTAGGGAATTCCAATGTAGGTCTGAACTTATTCCTTGCTAAGACAGTAAGCTCAATTTAAAAGAAAGAAAGAAAGAAAGTTAACAAGTTAAGTGAGTTCCAAATGTAGGTGAGGCTCCAAAAGGGGATTAAAAATTTAGAGCTGATTATTCTGTTTCCAGTAGTTGGTTACCTTTATCCTATGGATCTCTAGTCCTTAAGTATCTCATAATAAGTCAAGAAGTCTCAGTCTTCTTAAATGCCAAAAAAAAGTAAGAGGAAAAAGAAAGACAAACATTAACATTTACAAGTTTTCATAGTGTGGTCTAGGTAAACTGCTAGGCACTAGTAATTTTGGGATGCAAAATCCATTCTGCTCACAGTAACTGTAATGTGTGATTCAGTAGTTGAGTGATCTTGAACAAATAGGTACACTAATATTACAGATATTAGTATATAAACATTCAAATAAGCAAAAATGATCTCAAAGAATCTTGTCTGAGATGAAGGGAATACACTGGAAAATAGATATCCAAAAGAGAGAAAAATGTTAATTTTTCTCTAATGGATTTCTGTAAGCTAAGAAAAAGAATCTTAAGTGAAGAATCTCCCCAATGGATTGATTGGGGAATCAAATGTGAAAAGCCCTAAAATTATTCCAGATCAAGCCTTGATATGTAATTACCCCTCTGGGATCACTTCCCTAACTGGACACTTACACTCACCCTAGTACCTGACTAATATTTGCTACTCACAGGGTCAAAGGAGCAACCCCCTGATGAGTTTCTAATGGTGAGTGACCAAGAATAGTTGGTATAAAATTTTCTCCTGAGAACAAGTTTGAACTTTTTTCTTCACACAGGGCCCCTTGGGAGAATGGACTGAACCTGAAATGAACAAAGATAATGAGGCACATGTGTACGTACTAAAGGGGCACCTCCTAACTTCCCTTCCTTTGTGAAGCACTTATAAAATTTGCTGCAGGACATGATGTGGTAATGGCTTTCTTTACTAGGCTATCTCCTCACACAGGGTAGCCTCTTTTCTGTTCTAGGTTGCTCAGTGATCAGGTTAACTCAGCTATTATTCTGTAATCTCTAGTCTTTTCAGTGTTCCCAACATCACTGCCTAATCACATTCATTTCAAAGTGATTGATTTGTCACCTCTAAATTCCTCTGGCTATCACTATTGTTGTCTAGACTCTATCAGCTTTGGTCACTGATTGTACCTCTGGACTGCCTGACACATTTGCTTCAGGGCACGCATTTGTCCACTTTCAGAAAAAAAATTAACTAAAAAGAAATAAAGGTACCATGTGCCAACATGACAGGGGGTTGGCGGATCCAATTCAAAGACTTTGTTATCAAACAATACTAACTCCAGAATCATCAAAGCTAGAAACTGATTCCCGAAGGCTTCCATGTGATTGATTGGATTGGAAATAGGCAGAGAATGGGGCAACTGGGAAGCACAGTATATAGAGCACCAATCTTGGAATCAGGAGGACTTGAGTTTGACTCTGGCTTCAGACATCTGACACTTGGTAACAGGGGAAGTCATTTAATGTTGATTGCCTTGCCAAAAAAAAAAAAAAAAAGAAAAGAAATAGAAAATGTGCATTTCTAAAATACAGACTTTATAGGTCAGTGCACACATTGCACTTGTAAACAACAAAAATCCATATAAAATGTAAGTTCCTTGAGGGCAGGGACTATTTCTTTGTGGTCTTTGTATCCCAAGCATCTAGCACAATGCTTTATACATACTCAGCTCTTAATTGAGGACTTGTTGAATTGAATTAGATGAAGTGATTGGCAGGCTGGTCTTCATGGAGGACTTTTTTTTTTTCCTTAAAAAGCATTGTAATATGGTAGTGGAGGTTATAAAGAAATGTATGACTTGTAGAAATACCACTTTGTTAAAGATTAATCAGACCTCAACATACCTTTTTAGTATTAATTTATCTCATACTACTCTTATCCCTTGTCACTCAATCTAAATAAATTACTTGCTGTTCCATCCTTTCCTCTTTGTTTCATTTTAGTGCAACTGGATAAGTAAACTCATCAAACTCCTTCTCTGTTACTACCTTTTTCCTATTTGTAAAGAGGAAGGTGGTAGAAAAGAAAGGAAAAGTACAAGAGAACAGGATAGAGGGAACTATTCAATTAACATATTTACACATAAAATGAAAGACGATACCAAAATGGATCAGAAAGAAGAATCCAAAAATATATAGCTTAGAAGAAGCAGACTTGAAACACAAAGATTCATACAGAACTAAAATGAGACTCTAGAGGCCAAAATGAGAGGCTAAATCTAATTGATTTAACTGAAATATAAAAGAGCAGAGGTAACAATAAGATAAAGCTATGATAAATATAGATAAGATACAAAGAAATAAGCATTTCTTATAAAAGTTATTTAAGATAAAAAGATACAAGCAAAGTGATTATATTATGTTTAAAAGTATCATGGATGACAAATCAGTATCAATATTTGATATTTTTGTGGTTCAGTCATGTTAGACTTTTTGTAAACTCATTTGGATTTTTTTAACAAAGATATGAGAGTTGTTTGCCATTTCTTTCCTCAGCACATATGTAATTTTATCCTTTTAAGATAGTATCTAAATTGTAATGGGCTGAGGTTTGAGATGCACTGAGGTCCCAAGTACGTGAGGCTAAATAGTAATTGAACTATATTAATATATATGATTGGATAAAGAATGGCCCCCGCCCACTCTCTGTACAGGCTGCTGGTCTAGCTAGCTTCTTGACTCAGCTACACACATTGCTATTGCCCATTCTCTTCCACCTCCGATCCTTCTTCACTGAGAATAAAGACTGACGATTTTCCCCTAACCTGAATTCCTGACTCTGGCTGATTTTAAAATACGCGGTCTTCACACTAAATATTTAAAGAAAAATTAATTAGAGAGAGAGAAGTTATAAAAATATAATAATAGAGTAACTTAAACGTATTCCTTTCAGATTTGGAGAAATCTTATCAAGAGATAAATAAGGGAAAAAAATAAGTCCTGGATAGAACTTTTGAATATTTAGAAATGATAGCTCTCTAGTGATTATTGAATAAGAATATAAAAGAATTTATGAGATTTACATGACAACTTTACAATAATTTACTGTGTATTGGAACATAAATACCACCAGAAAAGCAGAAATACTTAACACATAATTTAGTAATCATAATTTAATAAAATTATATTCACTAAAGGTTTAATTATCTAAAAGATAATTAAAAAGTAATTGGAGACTAAGTAACATAATTATACAAAACTGGTATGTTACAAAACAAAATATAGAAAAAATAGAAAATTCCATAAAAGAAAATGATAATAATTAGAGAATTCAGCTAAAGCAGACCTAAAGGGAAAACTTATAACTCTAAATACTATCATCAGCAAATGAAATAAATTAATAAATTAGACATATAATTGAAAAAATTAGAAAACAACAAATATAAAATCCCCACTAATTAAAAATTAGAAATTGTGAAAATTAAAGAAGAGAATAATAAAATGGAAAGCAAAAATGGTACAATTGATAAATAAAACTAGGAGACTGAAAAAAAAAACTAAAAAGTTAAACAGCTAAATTGATTTTTAAAAAGAGACGAAAACCAGATTGTTCATATCAAAAACGAAAAAAAAAAAGAATTTATAACAAAAGCCAACTTCTTTACTCTGTGTGTTTTTGTGCATGTGTCTTTCTTATAGTACTTTGTTCACTATGTTTTCTCATATTGTTTACCTATGTACCACATTTTATTTTATAATGTAGTTATTTTCATACTTGTTACCTCTTGTACTAAACTTGAGAACAGGAACTTTATTTTATTATTTTTTTTATTCCTATCAGCTCTTAGTACAATTCAATATACATAACAGTCACTTAGATCACTCATTTAGAGCTAGAAAAGACATCAGAGATCATTTAGTCCAACTCTCTCATTTTGCAGGTGAGGAACCTGAGTCTTAGAGAAGTTGAATGAATTGTCCAAAAATCACATAGTAGTAGTAGTAGTAATTCACAGAATTGAAATAAGAACAAAAATCCTCTCTTTCTAGATGCAGTGATTTTTTCATTGCATCATACTATGGTTCGGTCAATGGATGAATGAATGGATTTGATCTCTACATACAACCGGGGTCCTATAATTTAAGAAATATATAAAGAAGTGAATGAATCAAAATTAGTGAAACTGATCAAAGGGAAGAAGAACAGATGCTATAGAAGGAATTGGTAAAGCAATGTGATTACTTTCAAGAAAAGGTCACGTAAGGGAATTTAAGAACTAAATTCAAATAGATCAAGAGGTATTTGAGGCCACAGTGAGCTTACATTGACATAGGGTCTAACTTGGCTTATAGGAAGAACTCATCCAGTTTTTATGAATTTTCCCCCCTGAATTGGAAGAGAGATTCTTGTCTGGGAATGGTTTAAGTGCAGTTCTGTGGATGGACCGGGTGACCTCTCAATATTCCATCCAGTCTCATGATTCTGTGGTTCTTTCCATACACTGCCACTTTCTTGGTGCCATTACCAATTGCTGACTTCCAGCTCAGAGGTGATGGAGTTTTCCTCAACTAAAAGAACAACTAGGCTTTTCATTCTCTCTTCTTCCCTTGGACCAATCTTCAAATGTACATGTGTGGTTTTTCAGCTCTTCAGCACTTAGGCACTTTCCTTCTTAGCCAAGTTGCCTCTGAGCAACAATGTAGCATCTGTGTGATGATGGTAGTAGCAACATAAGCCAGAGACATCCAGCCAAGTCACATTCGCTGTCCAACATTAGGTGGGTTGCACCCCTCACCTGCAATAATCCATGAGTCAGTCAATCCCACGTTCTTCCACAGCTCTAAACATCAAAGACCATTGCCTAATTCTAATGCCTAGTTCACTCTGCAAGGCTTTCATGTAGGTAATGAGCATCTCTTAATTACCTCCACCCCTACCCTCAAACTGAGCAACAAAATGTTAATAGTCTTGCTACTAGACACTAGGGCACCAAAGTGTAAAGTGTGGATCCTCTATTAAGAAAACCAGTAGGTTGGGCAGCATCAAGTTACTTTGTTTACATAGGCTCTGGGCTACTGAAGGACTAGAGTCCTTTAATATTTCCTTTTATTTATTAAGCAGGTTATTTTATTTGCATGGAGAAGACAGGACTCTAAACAAGCATAGGCTTTATTCCTATTTCTTTTCTTCTGAATTGGAAAAATCTAGTTTGGAAAAGCTTAATTCTAGAATCATTCTGGATCTTCTCGGAGGAGATATATGCTTATGAAGAAAATTAGATTTCCAATCTTTCTGGTCATAGAGAAATCAGTCTCTATAGAGTAGATAAGAAGCATATATTTTACAAGAATGAGTTCCTATAGATACTTCAGAATTTCAATATTAACACTAAGGTGGATATAGCTTTCTGTATCCCTAACCCTAAATTCATGTTGGGTTCTGGGGACTTGGTACCTTTGTAGAGCCCTAAAATTGTCCTTCCCAGTGTGTCTAGCTTATACTACTCACTATCCCCCTCCCAACATCTGGTTGGATGAATTGTTATTAGTCCAGTCTCTGAAATGAAATGTTGGGGAGAATGGGGAAATGTATTGCACGTTCTGAGCACACTCTCCATTTTGATGTCCCAAAAGAATATAAGCACAGGATGTTTGCCTTCTTAAAGCATCCCCAAAGCTTGGCTGACAAAGCAATTTCTGTTTAAAAAAGAAAAATCTGGATTCCATCAGACCAGAGTTGTGACTGGCTCTTTCAACTAATCTCAAAACAATTTCTAGACTTACATTTTATAGTTTTAATTGATCTATTGATTCCATAAAGGTGCCCAGGAATTATCCAGAGCCTATTGTAATTGACTGGCTTTACAATTCAATCAAATAAAGAATTCTCATCTGACAAAGATATTCATGTATTGTACTGAGAATTTTGTTAGTTAATTGTTATTTGTTAATTAGTTGGTATAGAGAGTTATGGATTGATGAGAAGTTTGTATGCATTTGTGATAGGATTATAGTTCTGCTTTTACCATCTCTATCACTGGTTCAGAATTTTTTTCTTTTTTCTTTTATTTTTCCAAAGTAGTATTTTACTTGTCCAAAGCCATGTAAAGAGAGTTTTCAACAATTTTTTTGCTTATTTTATTTTAATTGTTTTTTTCTAGTTATATATATGCATTAATTTTTAAATACACATTTATGAATCATGTTGTGAGAGAAAAATCAGAACAAAAGGGAAAAACTATGAGAGAAAAAAAAGAAGAAAAAGAAAAAGAAGTGAACATAGCATGTGCTGATTTACATGCATCTTTGGTTTTTTGAGATTGCCTTGGATCACTGAACCACTGAGAAGAACTAAATCTTTCATAGTTGATCATCACATAATCTTGCTATTACTGTGTACAGTGTATTCTTGATTCTGTTTCTTTTGCTCAACATTAGTTTATGTAAATCTTTCCAGACCTTTCTAAAATCAGCTTATTCATCAAAAAATTTATTAAGACTTTGTGTTGCATATTTTTCTCCTTCCCTTTCTTAGCTCTCCCTTTCCAAAGACATCAATTAATCTGATATAGATTAAATATGAGCACTCTTTTAAAACATATTTCTATATTTGTCATGTTGTGCAAGAAAAATCAGACTAAAAGGGAAAAAAAACTATAGAAAGAAAAACAAGCAAACCAACAAATAAAAAAGGGTGAAAATACTTTGCTTCAATCCATATTCACTTTTTATTATTTTCTCTCTGGATGTGGATAGCATTTTCCATCCCAACTCTATTGGAATTTCCTTGAATTACCACATTGCTGAGAAGTGCCAAGTTCATCACAATCAGTCATCACATAATCATGCTGTTACTCTGTACAATGTTCTCCTGGTTCTGCTTACTTTACTCAGCGTTAGTTCATGTGAGTCTTTCCAGGTTTTTCAGAAATCAGCCAGCTCTGAGGATATTTTTTTTATAAAAATTAAGATATAAACATATTTCCATTTCTATTGCTTAGTCTTAAGATTAACAGACTGAACTAACTGATTATAAGTACATATTGTTATGTCTAATACTTATTAAAAGGTTGCCTTAGATGTGTTTCAGTTTCTTTGCTGGGCTACTTGTAGAGTTATGGGTTCACTCTGTCCTTTGTTTTTATTACAGTCACTGCCACTATTGGGATATAGTAGGAAGAGATAATGCTGGGGAATTGAAGAAAAATGCAAATACGTTTGATCCTTTGAAGCTTTTAAAATTTTATGGCCAAATAAAGGTCCAGGAAAATATCTGATTGAGGCCATCCTCATGCTTGCAAGTTTCTCTTCAATAAGGTGATGGAAGATTCACATTTATTCAAACTTTTTGAATGAATCTGGTTGAAACTAGCCTGGTAATTTGTAAATGATCCCTGGAACCTGTCCCTTGAAATATTATTCCAGTGTGAAGACTTTTCACATTTTAGATTCTAAAGCCTGTGGTTCATTAATTGATAGAAAAATATTCTTACCTGAGGTAGAATAGTTTAGATTCCACATGTATATATTGATAAGTACTCTTAAGTTTTTCCCAGTTGTTTTCTTTAATAATCTTTTTGTTACTCTATAATTTTTTCCTTCTAGTTTTTCTTGGTCCAGGATAAATCAATTCATACAAATAAATATTCTCATGTTTTTCTGTATCCATTTCTTTTTATATTTCTTATGCCACAATAAAACATTCAATTACATTAATATATAATAATCTGAGTAGTCAATAGATTTCCCTTAGTTTCTTATCTTTTGCTACAACAAAAATTGGTACTGTAAATATTATGTAGTTATGGGTCCCTCTCTGATGTTCTCAGGTTGCTGAAACAGTGACAAATTCTTTTAACATGCATAGTCATCCTTGGTAGAGTCCTGAGAAAATGTTTTCACAAGCAGTACTCTTAACCAGATCATTTCCCAAACTTCTTAGATCTGCTCTGGAGCTTTGAGGAATTTTTCATCCTCAAGCTGTAGATGGAGATGGGATTGTGATAGTTTTTCATCAGCCACTTCTTCCTATAGCAAAGGATTCTGCTTTGTTCATCAGCTCATTAGAACCAAGCCCTGAAATGTAGTTGTAAAGCTTGCCTTTTCCACTATGTTTCTGCTTTTAAAACTAGAGAGGTCAGTAAAGGGCAACACAAACAACTGTTGAGATATTTCCTCTTTTGGGCTGTAGAAGATAATTCAAAAAAATCCTAACTTCTTCCATGCAATTAGTCACCAGCAAAGTAGTGCCTCTTTTCTGATCAGCATAGCTCTCAGCAAAATAACTAGATTTTGCCTTTCAATTCTGATTAACTCCTATATGCTCCTTTATTCTGTCTTCTGTAAACAGCAGCAATTCTTGCTTCTTATTGTGCCTTCTGCTTCTAATCCCTGCTGGACCAAACTTCCTCTCTTGCTTTTATCTCCTCTTTCTTTCCTACTCTGCTTCACCAGGTTTCTTTTGCCTAAGATCAAGGCTACTTATCGCTAACTTATGATGTTGAATTCAAGTTTGCCCCATTTCTTTACAATCCCTAACAGTCCTAATAAAATCTTCCCACAGTCTCAAATAGTTATCAGTTTGAGTGTGGACCACACAAGATAGCATTTTCATTCTTTTTGTTGCTTGCTTTTAGTTTTCTCGTTTTTCCCCTTTTTGATCAGATTTTTCTTGTGCAGCAAGATAATTGTATAAATATGTATACATATATTGGGTTTAACATATATTTTAACATGTTTAATATATATTGGATTACTTGCCATCTAGGGGAGAGGGTAGGGGGAAGGAGGAGAAAATTTGAAACACAAAGTTTTGCAAGAGTCAGAGTTGAAAAATTATCCATGCATATGTTTTGAAAATAAAAAGCTTTAATAAAAATAATTATCAGTTTTATCCTTCAAAATTCTAAAAGCAGTCATATGGAAATAACCTAATGAATCACAACACCCTGAATCTTTAGATCTTCAGAACAGTCTGTGCCTCTTCCTTAATATTTTTATCTGATAGAATGTGTTTCTTCTTGAGTTGGTTTTTTATCTTTTCCTCACACAAATGTTCATTTTCTATCCTATTCAGCAACCAAAATGTCCACTTATTAAAAGAGTATATTCTCTTATTAGGTCTGGACTAAAGGTGTTTCCAAGCAGCTAAATTCCCAAATACAGCCCATTCCAATTTAAAATATAAGTAGGGAATATTTTACAAAATACATAGCAATATAATACAACATAAATAATGTTAATTTATAATTTTCTAAGTCAATATGCTGTCCACAGGAATAAAGTTCTATTTGAGTTTGACATACCAATAGTCTAGAACACAATGTGGGTTGTAAGTCAGGGCTGCTATGTGGGATATGTAAGGCTTCCATTTGCCCACTGCTATTCCATTAGGTTGTGACCTTGGGTTTCTGTGTTTTAAATTTTATTTATTTTTGAGGTGGGGCGTGGTGAGCACCTGGAAAAGTTTGTGGGAAACAACTATACACCCACCTTGACAATCATAACCTTCTGGGTTTATTTTTAAAAATATATGTATTTGTCTCTGCTTAGCTGCAAATCCTTTGACAGAATATGAGCTCCTTGAGGGCAGAGAGTTTTTCATCTTGCCCCTCTCACTTTACTATCCCTGGGAATCACTTAATCTCTCTGTGCCTCAGTTTTTTATCTGCAAAATTATAGGGTTTGAATCTTAGCTTCTAAAGGCTTTTTTGGTTCTAAATTTACAAACCTGATCCCATGATACCTACAGTGCCTAACACATAGTAAGCACTTCATAAATGTTGTTCAATTTTAATTGAATTTGGTGCTAACTTCTAGCCTTCCCAGATTATTTGGAATCATGATATTGTCATCCAATATTTTAGTTATACCTTTCAGCTTTGTGTCATCTGAAATTTTGAGAAGGATGCCATAATTCCTTTGTATCTGTGTTCATGTTTCTCTGCCCATGGCATATTATATTCAGTTCTCTAGAAAAATCCTAATTTATAATGAGACAATGATTAACATGAAATACTGATTACATTTTTGATACTGTCATCTTGAGATGTGCTCTAATATCTTAAAGGAATGTTTGATAAACTTAGACCTAAAGTCAACTCATCTTTCCTTGGAAGAATGTTGTTGCTTCTTGGTACTTTTCAGTTCTTTCTTTCCTATTCTTCCTGCAAGTGATGAGAACATGGACCTGAATTATACCATTCAATAGTTTTATCTTAGTCCGGAAACTCAAAATTACTAAAATAAACAGGGGCAAAAAGAAATAGAGAAATAGACAAATCTTAAGTTCGTATGAATGTCCATAATCATAAATCCAATGAAGATGGAATGAAAAATAGTTTTAACAGTCTTAATGAAATAAAAAATGACATAGATAGTGGCTTTGTCTCTTTACCTATAATGAAGTAGTCATAAGCCATAGAATTTTCTGTCTTATTCTTACTTCTCATGTCTAAATGAGGGTGGGATTATGGCTATGGTTTTGCTTGGAAACAGAACTACTTCTAGGCCATTTTCACAGGATTGTAGATTTAGAGCTAGAAGAGATTAGCCAGTTCAGCCCTTTAATTTTACATGGAAACAGAGGCCTAGGAAGTATAAAGTATTTGACCAAGGCAACATAGTTAATGACAGAAGGAATTTTATTTCAGTCTGTGTCTGGAAGTCACTTTACCACTCTACTAAATTGCTATTGCTTGCTGTTCAGTCATTCCATTATATCCTACTCTTTGTGACTCCAAAAGACTGTACTATGCCAGTGTTTTCTGTACCCTGAAGTGATTTGCCATTTCCTTCTCCAGTGAATGAAGGCAAACAGGTTAAGTGATTTGCCCAGGTAATTATCACACTGCAGGTGAGTATATGAGGGCAGATTTCAATATAGGTTTTTCTGAATCCAGGCCCAACACACTATTCACTGAATCTAGCTGCCAAACATCTCAGCTTCAAGCAAATAGCAGAAAAGATCTAGGTTCATCAGTTATTTGAACCATGGAGAAAACCATAATACACGAAGAACTCAATTTGAGGCTAGCAGGGAGATGGAGTAATGAGGGGACAATGGATAGAGGTAAAAATTATGAAAAATCCCTTACTTTTGCTTTTCCTAAAAGTGTTATAGTGATGTTTTTCAGAAAAAAAAGTTTCTCTCTCCCCACCCCTTTTTTTTGGCTTCCTCCTGCATCTCACCATACCTAACACATAGTCCATTGACTGAAAGGCAATGTATATACAGGATGAGAGTGTTTAGTGTAATATTGACAGCATTCCAAGAATGTGTAACAGGGAGGGAGGTAAGTGGATGTGATTTTCTTTAGCCACACACTGCTCTTCTGTACACAGATGTTATGATTCTAGCTATGGGTGGTTCCCTGAAAACTGCCAGTTACTGGGCCAGGCAATGTTCCACTGATTCTTTTCTTTCTGACTAATTCACTACATGCAAAGACTACTCCCTAAGGCTAAAAATTGGAAGGTCATAAGGCCCATAGCTGACCTTTTGTCCAACCAGCTTTTTCTATCTGAAGGGAGGCCAAATATACATTCTTCCTGTAGGAGGAAAGCCTGAGGCACAAAACGTGAAACTAATTTAAAAAGAAGGAGAAAGAAAAAGAACACAACTCTCAAATACAGAGAACTGGGCAATTTGTGGTAGTTCTCTTCAACATAGAGAGCCTGGTGCTCCTTTTGGGAGCAAAAGTATGAACCCTGTGCATTAAAACTTGACCAATAATTATTTCAAAGGACTGGTGACAAAGGAGTGTTGGACTCAACAGATGATAAGTGAAATAAGCAGAATCAGATCATTATACACGGCAACAAGAAGACTATATGATGAGCAATGCTGATGGACGGGCTCTCTTCGACAATGAGATGATTCAAACCAGTTCCACTTGTTCAGTGATGAAGAGAGCCATCTAACCCAGAAAGAGGACAGTGGGAACTGAGTATGAACCACAACATAGCATGGTCACTCTCTCTGTTGTTGTTTGCTTGCATTTTGTTTTCTTTCTCAGGTTTTTTTTTCTTCCTTCTTGATCTGATTTTTCTTGTGCAGCAAGATAACTGTATAAAAATGTGTATATATATATGTATATATATACATATATATATAGACACATTGGATTTAACATGTATTTTAACATATTTAACATGTATTGGACGGACTACCTGCCAGCTAGGGAAAGGGGTGGGGGGAAGGAGGGGAAAATTTGGAACAAAAGGTTTTGCAAGGGTCAATGTTGAAAAATTACCCTTGCATATGTCTTGTAAATAAAAAAGCTTTAATTGAAAAAAAAGGAAGTGTTGAACTCAAGGCATAGAGTTGCACATACAGTAGGGGCCATGGAAAATGTGTGGATTTGCTTTGTTTAATTAAGTTTATTTGTTACAATGGTTATGTCTTTTTTTTTTTTTTTTAACTTGAGGGAGAGAGGAACTAGCGATGAGATTCCCCCTAAAAAAAGGAGAAAAAGGTGAATCATTTAAGCACTTTTTAAAGCAATGTATAAAAGAAGACTGAAGAATATTTAAAAGGAAACATGGACAAACAGTACAACTTTGGTAGTAACATTTTAAATTTATTATACACTTTTAAAAATGAAGCTTTAAGATCCATTTTAATATTTAATTTTAATGTTTAAATGAAGCTTTTGTATAGATTGAAAACTGAAATAGAAATCCACATTTATATACTTCATTTTCTTTTGCATATAATATATAGATATATACGTTATGTATTGAATTTAGAATTTTTTTTAAATTTGAAAAGAAAACATGAAAGGCATCTGTAGGCATGCAAAAAAAGAAATACAAAGTAAAACCACTTAGATTTTCTTTAAAAAAATTTTCCATATTACTTATGTTGCAAAAACACAGACACATACATACATACATACCAGAAAAAGAGAAAAAGACATGTGGAAAAAAGTATACTTCAATCTGTATTCAGAGTTCATTAATTTTCTCTGAAGGTAGACAGAATTTTTCATCATGGGTCCTTTGATTGCCTTGGATCATTGTCTTGATCCAAATAACTAAGTATTTCAAAGTTGATCATCCTTACAATTTTGCTATTACTTTTTACAATATACTCTTGGTTCTGTTCAGCTTGCTTTCTATGAATTCATGTAAAACTTACTAGGTTTTTCTGAAACTATCCTTTATTCATTTCTCATAATATTCCATCACAATCATATGCCAAAACTTGTTCAGCCTTTCCCCAGTTGTTGGGTACTTCCTTGATTTCTAATTCTTTGCCACCACAAAAAGAACTTCTATAAATATTTTTGTACAGACAATTTTCTTTAATGTCATTGGCATGTAGACTTAGTGTTTTTGCTATGTCAAAGGGTACACACAATTTTATAGGCCTGTGGACATAATTCCAAATTGTTCTCTATAACGGTTAGACCAGTTCATAACTCTACCTAAAGTGCATTAGTGTCCAAATTTTTTTGCATCCCCTCTAGCATTTGTTATTTTCCTTTTCTGTCATGTTAGTCAAAATCTGATAGTTGTAAGATGGTATCTTAGAGTTGTTTTAATTTTCATTTCTCTAATCAATAGTGATGTAGAGGATTTTTTTTTCATATGGTTGTTGACAGAGTTAATTTCTTTTTCTGAGAACAGCTTGTTCATATCTTTTGACCATTTGTCAACTGGGGAATGATTCATTTTTAAATTATAAATTTGGCTAAGTTCCCTATATGTTTAAGAAATAAGGACTTTATAAGAAAAATTTGCTGTAAAATCTCTCTTCCCCCAGTTTTAGCTTTCCTTCTAATTTTGTCTACATTAGTATTGTTTGTGAAAATCTTTTTTAATTTCATGCAATCAAAATTATCTATTTCATTTCCCAGGATCCTCTCTGTTGTTTGGTGGTAAAAATTTCCACATTATCCATAAATCTAACATATATTTTTCCCATACTCCCCTAATTTATTTGTTATATCACTCTTTGTTAAATTGATTTATCCATTTTTTATCTTAACTTGATATACAGAATGAGAAGTTGAATTGTTCCTAGTGTTTACCAAACAGCTCTCCAGTTTTCCCATTGATTTTTTTTCAAGTAGTATTATTGCTTCTAAAGCTTGGATCTTTGGAATTTATCAAACCCTGGATTACTATCATGATTTACTACTGTGTTTTGTATATTTAATGCATTCAACTGATCCATAACTTTATTTAGTCAGTACCAGATCATTTTGATGATTACTGCTTTGTAATATAATTTAAATCTGGTATTATTGGATTGCCTTCCTTCACTTTTTTTTCATTGAATCCCTTATTATTCAAAGATCCTTTGTTCTTCCAGATGAATTTTATTATTTTTCTAGATATATAAAATAATTTTAATGATTTGATTGTTATGGCACTGAATAAGTAAATTAATGTAGACAGAATTATCATTTTTATTATATTGACTCAGCCTACCCATGAGCAATTAATATCTCTCATTGTACAAATATAATTATTTCTGTGGAAAGTGTTTTGTAATGGTGTTCATGTTATTCTTGAATTTGCCTTGGCATGTAGACTCCAAGTTTTTTATTGTCTATAATTTTTTTAAATAGAATTTCTCTTTATCTTTCTTTCTGCTAGTTTTTTTTTGGATAATATATAGAAATGTTGATGGTTTGTATAGATTTATTTTATATTCTGCAACTTTGTTAATTGTTTCAGCTAGTTTTTTATTTGATTCTCTAAAGTTCTCTGAGTACCACCATATCATTTGCAAAGAGTATTAATTTTGTGTCTTCATTACCTATTTTTGTTCTTTCCATTTATTTTCTTTGTTTTAATGCTATAGCTAGAATTTATAATATAGCATTTAATAATAATGGATATCTTTGTTTAACCTCTAATTTTATTGCAAACTCCTCTAGTTTATTATTTTCATTATAGATAATGTTTGTTTTTTGTTTTAGATAGATACAACTTAGTATTTTAAGAAAGGTTCCATTTATTTCTATGTTTCTAGTGTTTTTAATAGAATTTAAGGGTGTGTAATTTGTATTTTAAAACTCATATTCATTATATTGGTAAAGAGAAAAAAAAAGGAAAATGGTAATTATTGGATAAGTTATAGGAGAAAGTAAGCATGATAAAGCAAGTTGATCCAACAATTTTGAAAAATAATTAGGACCTGTATCTTAATAATCACTACTCAAATATGCCACAAAGTAAAAGGTATCCCTTTCTTTAAGTTGGTTGTTCAGTGTTTATTAACATATGCTTGCCTGTTGCCCACCTTCACAGATATGACATTGATCCATTAAAATTTAAGAACAGTGTTTTAACAAGTGTCTTCATACATACAAACTAAATACTGATAATCATGAAACTAAAGGAAAGAAAAACTTTCAAAATATAAAAAACAAATGAAATAAATCAAAACCATATGGGGGCCTGATGAGATATCATCACTCATTCTGCTACTAGAGTTGTTCAGAAGCTGCTTTTTCAATGAGTTAAAGAGAACAAATTTATATCTTTATAAGATTTTATTTGATTACTAAAAGCAATTATTTTATCTATCCTGTAATAGCTTATAAAATATCAAATAGCAAAAAATAAGTATACAGCAACTTGTCCCAGGATCACTTCCACCACCGAAAAGGATGAGATGGTTAAAAATATTAATAACAACGACAGCAACAATAATCAATTTCACAGCTAGATGTTGTAATGGATAGAGTGCTGTCCCTGGAATCAGAAGTTCTGAGCCCAAACCCAGCTTCAGACACTAGATGTGTGACTCTGACCATGCCATTTAACTTGTCTCCCTTAGTTTCTTCATTTATAAAATGAGGATAATTGTAGAGGGTCTCAGATAGTGGGGGAACTCTGGGTATAAGATCCTTTAGCCCAGAGGAAACCCACTGATAATATCTGGTTTGGCTCCCCATTTCCCTTGGTGTTCATACCTTTTCCTGAGAAGTCAAGGAGGGCGTGACCACTTGTGTTCTACTTAAAGCAAGGATAGTTACAGCAGGATGTTTACTCAGTGTGATTAATGAGATGACGGTTCTCTAGTTCACATATATGTAGCACTTAGTGGGATGTAATGGTTCTACAGTTGGCACATGCTCAGTGTGCTGTAGTGATGTAATTGTACTAAGGTATTTAAGGGCTGAGAGGACTTGAAATAAGCCGACTCCAGTGCGTGTAAGCTTGAGCTCAGACTACAGACTACAGAGAAATCCTCCAGAAAGCTAGCCCAGACACTATAGATAAGAATAGTACCTCCCTTCCAGAGTTGTAGGGAAACTGAAATGACATATTTGTAAAGTACTTTGCAAGCCTTACAATAATACCATATACATGTTTTATTGTGACGGGGTGGCAGAATAAATAAAATAACAATCCTGGAGTCAGGAAAACCTGAATTCAAATCTGGCTTCAAACTCTTATTAGCTGTGTGATCCTGGGCAAGTCATTTAACTCTCTTTGTTTAGTTTTCTCATCTGTAAAAAATGAGAAGGAAATGGCAAACCACTCTAGAATGCCCAAAAAAACCCTCCATATATTTTCACAAAGTATTGGATACAGCTCAAATTCAGACAACTGAAGAACAAAAACCACTTGGGGCATGGTGGAGAGAATGCTGGTCCTAGAGGCAGAAATATCAGAGGTCAAATCTGGTTTCAGACATGTACTAGGTGTGATCCTGGGCAAGTCATTTACCCCTGTTTGGCTCACTTCCTCTTCTCTAAATGAGTTAGAAGAGGAAATGTCAAACCACTTCAGTATCTTTGCCAAGAAAACTGCAAAGGGAGTCATTATTTCCATATGTTTTATGCTACTGGAGTTGCACTCAAGGTGATTTTGTGAACCTACAGATAATGATTGACCCTGCAAACCATACCTCCATACAACTATGAAGATCAGTCATTTTATCCAATTTTGAAATATAGAGTCCTATCACGACCATTTTATCTGAATTTCATCAAAATTAGATGAGAAAGAATAACACTAATGTTTTTAAATGGTAGTAATAATGAAATTAACTATCAGTTCTTTGAGAACAGGGGTTCTATGATTCAAAAATTTTTATATCCTAAACATCTCATATGATAAGACATTTTAAAACTTCCAAATGAATAACATCTTCATATAATACTTTTGTAATATTTTTCTGTGTTGGAATCTTTACTAAAGTGTTAAGACATTTCTTTACAAAGTGTTAAAGACATTGGAGTTAATTTAATCTTAAGAGTTATTTTGGGCCAGAACTTGAAACAAGATACTAAGTGGAACTGATTGAACAATGCTTGTGATCACACCTTTAGAGACCTCAAGTATCTAAGTACTCAATGGAGTTCACACGAGAATTCAGGCCTGGCTTAGTCTGAATTCACACCTTCCTTAGGACCAGAGAGCACTCTGGGAGATAACCCATAATCCTTGCCTCAAGAAGGAGGAGTTAACCTTTGGGAAATCACATAAATGAAGGAAGCTCTTGGAGCAAAAAAGAGAATTTCTCCGGAACATCAACAGGGCTCTGAGACAGAACACTCTGGAAGAAAAGACTACTCGCCACAGACTGGAGATTGAGAAGCCACGAGTCAGAGCTGGCTGGAGCTGAAGAAAGCAGAGGCAGAAGCCAAGGACAAAGCTACAAGATCTCTTGGAACCAGGCAGAGAGATAGGCCTCAACTAACCGGGCTAATTTATAAGGAGAAATAAACGCTTGCATTTTTACCAGCTGGCTGTATTTGAAGTGATTATTACTTTGAACTGATACTAAAGCTGCTTCCAAGAAAAGCCATCACATTTCTGCAACTTAAAATAAATTGTGGCAGAGCATGGTGATCCATAACTGTAATTCGATTCACTGGGGAGGCGGAGGCTGATAGATTGTTTGAACTCAGGTGTTCTGAGCTGTAGTGGGCTATGTCTGTATAAGTATGAATATAGGAGGTTTAGGAGCTAGGGCAACCACATTGTACAGTGAGGGCAAATTGATCCGAGTTTAGAATGGAGCAGGTACAAAATTCCTGTGTTGATCAGGAGCACTGCATTTGGAACCAGGAAGCTCATACCCAATCTCAGACACAGATATATGACTCTGAGCAAATTGCTTAACCTGTCTGCCTCAGTTTCTTCATTTGTAAAACGAGAATAATAACTCCCAGAGTTGTTGTGAGGCTAAAACAAGATATTTATAAATTGCTTTGCAAACTTTAAAATACTACCTAAATGTTTTGTTGGGCAACTGAGTGGCAGAGTGGATAAAGTGCCAGACCTGAGCTCAGATCTGCTTCATTAGCACCTTGGTAAGATGGGAAAACCTAGTCTTTTAAAAGAAAGTGAAAATCATCAAGAAGCAAAACATTTCAAAATTCAGACAAGAATCAGGAAAATAATTGACTAAGAAACTGGTTATGTGCATTTTTGTTAATTTATAGGCCGTCCCAAAATCTTGGGGTATAATATATAACATATATCCTGTATGTATTGTATAAGGATTAAGATTTATGATTGACTTTTTTTTTTTTCAAAATTAATTTGGCCATGGAACATTTTTGGCTTTGGAATATGGAACCCATGACTACTAGTTTAGAGAGACTGAGATTATATAATATATCAGGAATAAAGAGAAGTCAGAAGGTTCCTTAAAGGTCATCCAGTCCAACTCCTTCATTTTGCCTAGAAGGAAATTGAGGTTTATAAAAGAGAAGTGATTTGCTCAAGTTTGATAGTGATTTGAATGCAAGCCTTCTACCTCCTAATCCAGAGTTATTTCCACTACATAATATTATAGGAAGAGTAAAAATATGCTAAAATAGTGAATATTTTGTTACAATTTGATATTTTCAAAGGAAAAATCATTAACATTGAGATTTTCTCATGGAACTCTTATTCATATTACAAAGAATATCAGACCAAATCCTACAAAAACAGTTGATGAAAACTTCCTTTAGACATAATTGCCTCCCACAAAGAGACACAACTGCATCATTATTCATACCATAATCTTAATGATCAATTCACTTATTAAACAGGCATTTATGAGTGTCCACTGCTCAAGCAACATCTTTATTCCTTATTCCTCTAGTAATTTCTACTTGCAAAATACTTGGAAATTTTCCCACTTGAGTTATACTTTTTGCCAAATTTACCCTCCCACTTTACTTTCTTTCCAGTTATTTCTTGAAATTTCCCAGAAGTGGTGGGAACAGGAAAAGCAACTCTTTTCAGGTGTTTTTGAATCAGAGGTCAGTATTAACTTATGGTAATAGAAATATGGGACTTCATAAAATTGTGTCCTCAGGAAGCAACATTCAATAAAAAGAAGGTGGCATTTGGAGTCAGAAGAGTTGGTTTCAAATTCCAGGTTTACCCCTTATTTACTTGTGTGACCTTTGAAAATTCACTACAACTCTGGCCTCCATTTCCTCATCTGTAAAATGAAGTGAATGGACTTCAAAAACCAAATCTATGATCTGATGATTTGCCTCCCTCTCTTCAGTTTATGTGGTTCTGTAAAAAGAGCCTGTCTATTCATTTCATTATTTCTTAAACTAATAAACTCTGGAAAATTCATGTGTAGATTTCCTGAAAACAACATTGGAACAAGAAATCAGTCCCTTGGAAAGAGAATTTGTATAGTGTACTGGAAAGAAAATCTGACCCTGAAACCAACAGTTTGGGGAAAAATTCTATTTAATTATTCCCTTTATGTGTACCAGGCAACTTTCCACAGACGCATCTGTTACTGAGCAGAAAAGTCAGTCCAGAATGAAAAGTCTTGGTATTCATGGCCCAAACAAAAGCAGCAGCAATAGCTACAATAATAATTAATAATAATAAAGATGATGATTCTAAGTTCTTGATAAAGATTCCTATTAAAATTATAAGGTATAAACTAAAAAAAATTTTTCCTGGAGACAGGAAAGACATAAACAGAGCCACTTCCAGATCTTCCAGTGAGTTTAGACAGGAAATAATGTTTGTATTTAGTATTGCCTATAAGCCAATCTGTCTAAAAAGATCTCAAAGGCACACTCAAAGCAGCTAAATAACTAGTGGTAAACAAAAAAAAAATATTCCAGAGGAGAACACAGAGTTCTGGAAAGTAATAAATGTGGCTTTATGAATAATAAATCATGTTAGATCAGAATGGTATTTTGGAAAAAGCACCAGATTTGGAGACAGGAACTGACTATATAGTTCTAAGTCTCGTCTCTGATACTTATGAGATGAAAGTAATGGGGCAAATCTATCTCTTTGGGACTTGATTTTCTTATCTAAAAGAGGAATGGGTTAAATTTGTGGGCTCTAGCATCTTCTCTGACAGTGTTAGGTCTGCTAAACACATGGGAAACTATTATAACAGCTTTCCTTTCCTAGGTTTTCTTTTATCCTCTCTTCTATTTTGGTTTTTATGACATTGCTTTATTCTCAATACACATAAAGTGTCTCAACACACCTTATACCTCTTTTTCTGGTTCATCCTCAATTTCTTGTCCCTTAAATTTTGTCCTACAGAATTTCAACATGACTAGGGTTCTCATCATCATCTCTTACTGGATGCCATTCACCAGATAACTCTTAGATCCCTGAAGTGCGACCACACATGGCAAAGGAAGTTGAGACGGACTAGTCAGAGCAGTAGGAGAAGGGCCAAAAGAGAGCAGTGCTATAAAAATCCAGGGAAAAGAGAATATTCAGGCTGAGAAGATGGTCAGCAGCAACAACTATTGTCAAAATTGTTTTTTATAAAGCACAGGGAAGTGGGGGAAGGGAACCCACATTTATATAGTATCTTCTATGTATCAGGTCCTGTGCTAAGAGCTTTACAAATGCAATCTCATTTGATGCCCACAATATCTTGTGAGTTAGGTGAGTTATTAGCCCCATTTTATAGTTGAGAAAACTGAGGCATACATAATTGAAATAGCTTGTCCAGGTTCATAAGGCTATTAAGTGTCTGAGATCAGATTAGAACTCAGGTCTTTGGGACTCCACTTCCATGTTCTATGCATACTTCACTGTTGAAGACTTTAGCTGTAAAAGGTCAACGTCTCCCATTTCATCCAGGGCCATCTCCTGATCTATATTTGGCTACTGGACCCAGATGACTCTGGAAGGGAAATTGAGGCAGGTGATCTTGCATAGCCCTTCCTCACTTAAATCCAGTTCAGTTGCATGTCATGGCGTCACCTCCCTGATGTTATGGTTTTCCTCGAGAACAAAGGACAAAACAACAGCAACAACCTGCCGAAAACTACTTTTTGCCTCTAGAATAAAATATTAACTTCTCAACCTGGCATTTAAGGCCCTCTACAACATAGTTTCATTTTTATTTCACATAAGGCTTCAACTTCATCTGTTGCCCAGCCTTAAAATTTCACCTCCCACCTCCATTCGATTTTCATTCTCCAAATCAGGATTGAAATCCTTCCTTAAGTCCTCCTATTAGAATTTTAATCTTCCTTCAAAGCTTAGTTTAGATGCTCCCTGCTCTGTGAAGCAAAATATTCCATACTCATTTCTTATAACCAGACAAAGAATTTTATTCAGAATTTTTGCTAACCGAAAATGGTAGAGAATTGTTTAGAATGCTTTACATTAGATATTACAAAAAATTTCTACATGGGAGTTGGTAAGATCCATCAAGATAAAATACTCTTGCTCTTCTTTTGATTACCTTTGAGTTAACCAATTGGGTCTACTTGATGATGCTAATATTTAGGAATGGTTTAGGGTCAATTATTATCTAACAAATTCAACTAACGTTAGTGAATGTCTGCTATTTATGAGACAGTGTTCTGGACAGTGCAGTTTTGTAGATGTCAATAGAATCACTGCCATCAAAGTTTATAGTCTATAAGGGAGGATATAATATGCTTATCACCAAGGACAGGGAGAATATGATGTTACTAAGTACTTTCAGCATGCTTGGGAGATAGGTGTGTGGATTAGGTGACCACTTCTGATTCTCCTGAGGCCTCCGATTCAGCAATTAAAAAACTGTGATAAAGACCTCATTGTCCTGGCAATGTATGGTGAATAGGATCACGCTCATTCTTGTGATGTACTATCTCCATGCCTCCACAATGGTGCTAACCCAAATGATATAGCTTTAAAATTTTGAACCACATCATAAAATATAGATATTGCTATTTTTTCCCTAAATTTTGAAGCAGGAAATTTAAAAAAAAATTGTATTGGAGACAAAAAATTTAGGAACAATACCAGGAAAAAGCACACATGAAAACTGATTAGCAGTAGCCCAAATAATACAGAAATCAAGGGCTCAATTCATTATCCTTTAAAATTTTATTGTAGTCTAAAAATGCAGGCTGATTTTTGCAGTTATCATTTAGCTGGCCAAATTATATTCTTAATGTAGACCAACAATATTCCACTTTTCAAAAGTCTTCAGTGACTAAGTTGGAATATTACTGTTCCCTAAACTTACCTGAATGCTTAAATTTATACAATTTATCCCCTGTGGCTGTCACACACTCTCTCCATTTTTTTCATTTTCTTCATTTAACTTTTATTCATTTATTCATTCAATAAATATTCATTAAGCATTTGCTGTGTGTGGATGCTAGTACCAGGTACTAAAGAGGTATAAAACTTAGGTAAGATACAGTCCAAGATCCTGTAAATCCTATAGTTTAGTAGAAACAAAATTCATAAAACATAGATAACTATAATGTATACTATTATATGTGTATTCAAATTACAAAAAAAGTGCTGTATGAAATCTGATTGAGAAGGTCTTTTCCAAAAAAGGAATCAAGGAAAGCCTCCTAAAGGAGATAGCGTTTGAGTTAAAGGATAGTTAGGAATTCAATGTGCAAAGAGTTTAAGATTTAACTTTTCAGAAATAATAACCTATTTGGTACAAGCACTGGGGATATATTGTGGGAGAAGGAAGAACACAGTATATAGGTAGGAGCGGGGCAAGCCTGAGGAATACAGTAGTTCAATTTGCCAAGAGCAAAAAGTATATGAAGGGGAACAGTATGAGATAAGACTGAAAAATTAGGATGGCACCGGATTTTTGAGGCCCTTGAAAGCTAGGGAGAGGAATTTCAATAATGGTAACCAATAGTTATCATTTTATTTTTTAATTTTTAAATTATTTTTATTTTATTTTATTTTTGCTGAGGCAATTGGCGTTAAGTGACTTGCCCAGGTTCACACAGCTAAGGGAGTGCTAAGTGTCTGAGGCCAAATTTGAACTCAGGTTCTTCTGACTTCTACTCTGCCCCCTAGGTACCCCCTAATTACCATTTTATTTAAATAGTGTGAATATTTTAAAACAGGTGAACGGCATGAGTAATTCTATGATCAATGAAAAAGAAGGGTAGATAGTCGAAGTTGGATGATTTATTAGGTGATAAGTCTAGGAAGATAATAGTAAGGGCCACTGACAGTGAGACAAGAGTAGGAAAACAGAGGAAAGATGAGTGTGAAAAATATTGCAGAAAGGATCTATCTGGTAACTGATTAGATATGTGAAAAATTAATATGTCTTATTAGGAGACAAAGGAATAGAAGATAACTCCAAGATTTTAGACATGTGAGACAAGGATAAATAATGGTATCATGAACTGAAACAATGAAGTATGGAGGATTAATTTTAATTGAAAATCTATAAACTTGGATTTTGGACATGATAAGTTTAATATAATGTGGATTTGTAGAGAGAATTCTATATTTGAACTCAGGAAGACCTAGGCCCAATTCCTACCTTAAATATTTACTAGTTTAGTGTAACTTTGGGGGTATCATTTAATCTCTTTGTGCTTCAGTTTTTCATTTGTAAAATAAGAAAGAATCACTTCTAAGGGCTCTCCAACTCTAAAATCTATGATTCCAATTCTAAGATGCTGAGGACATTTGGATGGGATCTGGAATTCATGACAAGGGTCAAAACTTTACATATATACACTGTACATATATAATTTACAGAAGCAATAATGGTTGAAGTTGTAGAAGTGAATGATATTGCCAAGGAAGAAAGAGTAGAGAGAGAAAAAGAAGACCAAGGATGGACCTTTGAAAAATATCAACATTTAGAAGATTGTGGGGAAAAGTCAGGAGACAGATGAAGTGATTAAGAGAAGGTGGTCATTAACAAAAATATATATTTAAATCCAAGAAAGAAAGACTACTTTGTAGGATAGGTGTAGTCAATAGCCTCAAAAGCCATAAAAGAGGTCCATCTGATAAAAATGAGAGCATCTATTTTGATGATAGAATGATTTTTGTTGACTTTAGAGTATATTCAGTAGAATGGTAGACATGAAACCAAATTTGCAAGGAATTGAGAAGATAATTGGTAATGAGGAAATGGAGAGTTTAGTTGTAGACAGTGTTTTGAGGTAGTCAGATCATAATATCAGGAGCTGGAGAAACTCTAAGATCAAGAATAAATGAAGATGTAATTATAAACCAGAGGGTATGTGATGAAGCCATGCAGGCAATTCTCTAACCTATTTAACTTAATTAGGATCTAGCCTCAGGTCTGTTGTTGGTTGAACAGAGGCACAGGTATGAAGGAATAATAGAGAAGAACAAGACAAAAGAGCAAACAACTAGTATAATTAGGGAATGAGCTAGGGTAGGAAATTTTACTGATTGCATGACAGAAAGCTGCAGATTGTAGTTGAAGAGTGACCTCCTGAGGGAGCTCTCAGCGTGAAAATGATGTATTGACTTTAGAGAAGAAAATAAGAGAGTGACAATATGAGTTAAAAACATAATGCTATAAAGCATGGGAGTGAGCACACAGCCTTATTTTACTCCATTGGTGACTGGGAAAGCTGGAGAGCATTGTCCATTGTCCAGAATGTGGGCAAATGTGACATCATGAAATTGACTTACTATACTGATGAACTAAGTTCTCTAGGCAACCAAATTTTGTCATAATTTTCCACAAACCGTTATGATTGACATGTGAAAGACCTTAGTTAGATCTACAAATGTTGATTTTTCCTGGCATTTCTCCTGGAGCTCCTATTAGACTGCTCCTCAGTCCATTCTGAAGCTATACTGGGTTTTAAGTGGATGACTTTTTTTTTTTCAAGTGTAGGGTTAGCTATTAAGGAGGACTCTGGCAAGTCTTGCCAGTAATGACTAAGAGTTTCCTCTGTGATGGTCACAGGACAATTTATTCCCTTTAACTTTAATAAAGATGGATAAGGAAAGCATCCTTGAACTTCTGAGGCTCTTCCTCTTGCCATATAATCTAGAAAATTTTAGTCAGCTTTTGTATGAGCAATGAATAGAATCAGCACCTGATGCTTTACTACATGAAAGTAGACTAATGGCATTCAAAATCTCTTCTTCAGTTGGAACTTCAGCTAGAGAATGATTGATATGATCACTAGCTTCAGCATTGATTGATGATGGTCTTATAAGAATGCTATGGAAGTATTCATCCTATCTCTCTAGGATCATGTCCTTCTCACTAATGTGTGACACCATCAGCACTGAGCAGTTGAGATACACCATAGGTCTCTGGCTCATAAATAATCTTCAATGCATTGTAAAAAAAACACTTTGGATTGTTACTATCAGCATAACTAAGAAATCTTTCTAAGTTTCTATTGTGCTTTACTTTTTATGGAATTAAATGCTACCTTCTTAGAGATGGATGAACTATTCTGCTGGTACATCCTGTGGCATTCCATTTTTCAGTTTAAGTATGAAAGTAAGTGGAACCAAAATGGAGAAGATGGTCTCAAACGATTGTGATGATAGGATAAGGTCCTGAAGATCCCTTGAGACATACAGTAAAAGATTTAGTGTTAAAGTGACAATTTGGGAGAGGTAAAAAAGGATAGGAGATTATGTTTAGGAGAATATCACAATTAAAACTCTTGGTAGTGGTATTATTCCAAAAAAAATGTTAAATCTATGGTGTGAATTTTTGTATGTTACTGAAGTGGGGCAGGAAAGAAGACTATTAGAGTTAAGAAAGTTGAGAAATTATGTGCTCAGAATTTTAGAGGAATTTCAAGCACAAATTGAAGTCCCTGAGGTTAATTTTAGGATTAAGTAGAGAGAAAGGCTATAATCTAGAAGCTAACAATGATGAAAAAATTGAGATTAATCTGAAAGAAGGTAAATATCCAGGATGGGAAAAAGTAGTATTTTCTGATTTCAGGAAATGTTACTGGGGAGTTGATGTTAAAATTGTTGTTTATCTTCATTCTTAAGAGAACCAATGACAGTAGAATAGTTTAGAAGCAGAATGGTCACTTTTCCTTTGGATTTTGAGACCCAGAAGGATTGGAAAAAGGACTAGATTACAGGGGAAAGGATTACAAAGAAAGAGGAGCTGTTAGAAAAGTCAGGTTTTGACGAAAATGAGATGTAAAAAGGAAAGTTGGTTAAAAATTTCATGTGTAGTTGTGAATAGAATTTGGAACTACTCTTTCAACCCTCACTCACGCTGGTCAGTTGAGGGTTGAGAAGTGCTTACCTGAGAGAATTAACTTTGGGATAACCTTGAGGGGCTTTCTGAAATTTATCTTCTGAAATTAATTAGCTTCCATCCAGTGTATTCTTCTCAGTATTAACTGATCACTTAACAAGTGATTACTGTCCTACTATCCATTAATCAATTGAAATATACTGTGAGAATATAACAAAACCTGAAGTTCCTATAATTATGAGTCACTTTCTTCTATTGCCTTGGTTCCTGGGGAGAACAGACTCAAGGGACTGACTGCTAACATTTCTTTCATTGGTTTCCTTCTAAGAGTTTAATAACCTATGCACAAGTCACTGTCTGTCTTGTAGGACATGGTCTCTTGCCAGTTGAATCAGTGGACTGGGTCTCACAAGTCACTTTTTGGGGATATCTCCTCATTGGATTTGACTTCTATGGCTTTATTATGGACTACCATTTCCAGATCTCTGATGACTCTTTACCTTTGGAAGTTCAAAATCTAGGTTGTTCTATCACTAAAGCTTAATCATTGAAAACCAAGGAAAAATAGATAAAATAGTAATAGCAGAAATAGGGAATACCTTGGGTTCACTGTCATGTGGTTGCCCTTGTGGGGAAATAATACAACCAGAGGCTACACCTACTAATTCTCTCCACACCCAGAGAATTTTGTCTCATTTAGCACTAGGGAAAAGAAGCAGATTTGATTTGTTTGTGCCTTTTGGAGTTCATTCTGGTTTCAAAGCTAATTAAGAAGCTTTCCATCACTCCAAATTAAAGTAGTGGGAAACAGTCAAAGGATACCTTAAATACTTTTGAACCAGGGAAAGTTCTCTCCATTGTATCTAACACATATTTTGAGAGGTAGGCCCATCTAATCTCTATGAAAGATGATACAAGGCAGAATACACAGAGCTCTAAGGACTTGGGTCCCTATTGGACAGTTGTCCTATTATGCAAAGATGGCAGAAGTTTGAAGAAAATATAGTGGTGATTTGGAAGGGCTTAAAGGAATGACTTGTTAAAATTGGTTGGAGAAAATCTGGAAAAGCATAAGGATTAAAATTAAACAATTAAAATTAACTTGATTAATTTAAATTAAGTAGGGTGAGAATTTATGAGGGTATGGTATAAGAAGGTCATTTGAACCTTAGACTGAATGAAGATTTAAAGAATTAAAGATTTTTGGATTTAAAGAATTTTGGAATTCATCTCTACCTTTGAGAAGTAGCTCTTGTACCACCCTCTTCATGAAACATTTTATGATATCCCAATGCCTGAGAAAAAAAATGATTTCTCTTTCCTCAATATTCTCATTTTGCTTTGATTTTTCTTTTGTAGTGACCTTTATTTGACTTTAATTATTAAATTAATTAATATTTAATTAATTAAATTTAATCTCCTTTGCATCTGTTATTTGTGGGTGTATATTTACACATATTTTTTTTTCTGGGAACAGTTTTCATGTGTTCATTTTTGTATCCTCAGTGTCTCTAACATAATAGATGTCTAATGATTATCTGTTTAATAGAATTGTATTGTGTGGGACCAATAGTCGATAGTCATAATAGCTATTACTTTGGTTGCTAACTGGGCACCCAATTCTTACTGCTATCTCTACCTTTACTTTATGACTATCATTTCTACCACAAACTTGAAGGGAACTGAAAGCCAAGACACCTGGTAGAGTTAAGGCTGTAGCATTTTAGGCACAAAAGGTAGGGATCCTAGAGATGTTCTATTTATTCCCCCCTTTCTTGCTGATCTCTGTATTATTACAATTTTAATATATGTACTGTAAATTGGACTACTCCTCCCCTTACTCTCAAGGAATTTTGAATTCTACTTGGTCTACTTGACTGCTTTACTCATGGATGGGAGAAACCAATCAGAGACAGAGACTATATTTTTTTAAGGAAATAAAAAATAAAAACAAAGAATAACAGAGAGTAAGGACATAGATTCAGAGATTATTAGAACTAAGAAGGGGTTGGAGTCAGTTATAAGCAAATATTAAATTTTCAGTTGGAGCATTTACACCTCAGAAATCAGCAATTGCCACAAAACAGTTTGATTCGTTATTTTATTAATTGACTAGAATTAACAAGGTGTTAATAATGAGGTTAAATTTAAAAGATTGTGCCCTATAGTTTGTTCAACACTTACCAGCATACCTCTGTACTGCTTTATAAATATTGCTTGAGCTCAGCAGAGTGCAATAGAAGACTCAGGGAATGAAGTCATAATCACCCTGGAAGTCTGGTGATTGTAGGCTAATAATAATAATGACAATAAGGGGCATTTATATAATACCTTAAGGTTTATAAAGTGCTTTATATTAGTGATCTCAATGGAGTCTCACAACTTCACTGATTAAGAGCTACAGAGAACCATGATCCATGCTCTTCATTTCATAGATGAGATACATGAGGCCCACAGACTTGTCCAAGGTCACACAGTGACTAAGACAGGATTTAAATCCAGACTTCCTGACTCAGCCCAGTGTTTTTCCCATTACCACCACGCTTCCTTCCTGGTAAATATGGGAAAATAAAATTTGAGACTAAGTAAATATTATTGAACTGTTCACTCTCAAAATTTTTGTGATGGGAGTTTGAGCATAGTGGGGAGAATTAATTCCTCTCAGTATCATGAACTAGTGCTAAATACTGCATAGAAACTACTGCAAACCCTGACTAAAGAAACACTAACAGGGAATAAAAGGGCCACAGGCACAGGAAATTACTATGTATTTTGTAGTACATAGTGACTTGGTGCAATTTTTCCTGATGCAACAAGCTATTATCATGTGATCTTTTTTCCAGTCAGTGTTCAGAGTGTGTGATAAGGAAAAAGAAAGAAAAAAAGTTTACCTTTCTTCAAGCAACAAAACTATTCTCTGTTAGCAGCCCTATTTGATAGAAAATATAAGTATTCCCTTTATAAAGGAAAATCCATATCTATTTATATAGATATCTATAAAGATATAACTATATCTACATATCTATAAAGATGAAGAAACAGAAGTTCAATGAGGCTTAATTATTTGTCTGATTTCATGTAACTTCTGTGGCTCAGAGTTTGTATCCTAACCCCAAATCTACTTGAGTTCAAGTGCAGACCTCCAACTACTATCCCCAAGATGTATATAGTTGATATCCTGGCTATATCCATTCACATGTAAAGATATGATTGCTTTCCCTCCATTTGTTCTTGAGAATAATTTTTATTCTGTCTCCTTTTAATTTAATTCTTTGTCCCTTTTGATTATTTTTACTTAAACTGTTTTGCTGCTGGGCTATTCCCACAGGTTCTTTCCTCTTCCCCTGCTCCCATTTGTCTATCTTTTCACTATTTTTCTAATTTAAAATTATTATATGTCTATTTTATTTATTTTATTATTTTTATTTCTTCATTTGTTCTTCTCCACTTCATTTATTTAAGCAATTAATTCAAACTATCTCATCCCTTCTAACATTTTACTAGGACTTATTCCAAGAATTTTCTTTGATCTGACCTTCTCATTATTTATCCTGTGTGCTGAGATTTACATTTTCTGATTTCTGAATTATATTTTTACTTAACTTATTTTTCTTTATTGTATCCTTCTTGATGTTAAAGATTATGAAGCATCATGTTTGAACTCTTTTTATCCTATTTTTATGTTATTGCAATTAATCAATAAACATTTATTAAGTGCCTACCTACTATGTGTCAGACAATGTTTTAAACATGTTTGTATATCTTGATACTTTCTCTTCTTCTCTCCCTTCACTTTTTTTTTTTTTTTTTTTTTTTTTTACCATTCTTATCAGTTTATGAGAGAAGCCCAGTCAGATAGAAGTCACATTTTGTGGTAGAAATTATCCTATGACTCAAATTATGTTGCCTGGCCCCATGTTTTATCCTTACTATTATTGGTTTTCTTAAAGACCATAACATATTATCTCTGGTCCTATGCCACGCCATACATTGAGAGCTCATTGCCCTAGAAATGCCCGGGTGCTTTCTCCGGAGACAAGATGCTGCTTATGAAGGCATGTAATTCTGAACTCCTGCCAGTCTCAGTGGGAGTTGGGAGCTTAACTTGTATTCCAAGATGTTCCTTATTTCTTTTGCAACTGTGTGTTGTTCTCCTTAGGGAAAAAGTGATATCTGGTGGCTTTTTAAATTATTGCAGACATCTACAAGATCCATTTTTATGCCTTTCCTCCTTATGTTTTTGTCTGCAGCTTAAATGGCTCACTACTTAAAAATGAGTTCCTATTTCTCCTCCTCCACTCACATCCTATTGTGTCTATTTTCAGCTGTGTACACAGAGTTGACAGCTGGGTGATGGGGAGTTGGAGTGGTTGGCTACAGACAGGAAAAAGGAGGAATTACAAGTCTGAAGATATCCGTGGGCTACCAAATGGTTGCCAGTTAGAGAGTGGGAGTATCTGACTATCTAAGCTAATACACTAGAGCAGGAGAGGAGAAAACAAAGGAAAAGCATGGGCAAAGAGGAGGAAATGTTGAGGGAAGGGACAAGTATCCCTAGGAGTTACTAGGAGCAGTATACATTTTAATTGAATAGTTTCCATTGATCCTAAAGATGAAAGCCCAAAGCTCCAGTAGCTCATCAGATCCACAAGTTAAAGTAAGGAAGGCAGTGATCCAGGAAGCTCCTTGGTTTATCTTACTATATGATAGATCCCAGTCTCAATTTCCTGCTCTTTTGCTTTTCCTTACCTAGGAAGAAAGACGTAGCCAGAAACTTTAGCACTTAGAAGAAAAACACATGGATGGAATAGAAGACATGGGATCTAGGACTGTTTTTAAATGATGCTACACTGTTAGTTCACAAAGTCTTTATCCTGCTTCTAATTTAGCATTATTTTTTCTAGGAATGGGCTTTTTCAGCTTCATGATTATGTCAGAACATCTTTAGGAGAACAGCAGGTAAAATTTTAGGCCTTTGCAGGCTCAAGAAACTGTCTAGAAAAACCTGAAAGAATCCTCCTACAGCCACATTAGCAGTAACCATGAAAGTCTTGGCTACTGTGATATCTATAAGCAACACAGCTTCCTGGGCAACAATGGCATTATTGAATCATAGAGATAAAAATGGGAATGGTCAATGACTCAACTGAGAAAAAATGGATATGCATTTCAGTACCAATTTCCCCCAAAGTGGTATCCTCCTAGATCTTGTTGATATGTGGGAATGACCCAGTTTAGTAGTTGTTTATACATTATAATCACCAGACATTATTTTTCTGTTCAGGGTAAAGTTCTTTTTTTTCATGATAGGTTTTCCATTTTTGGAGAAAAAGGTATAATTTTACCATTTACCTTTGTGTTTACACCTCTACATGGATAAATTAGTAATTTTTTCTTTTACGAAGGGATTGTTGACCTTCTGCAGTAAATTCTAGATGCAGACCCTGAATGAGGAGAAAGCAAGAGTCGGCCAGACTGGATAGGTTCCAATGTCTGCCTTGTTCTTCTCCTGTTTCAAATGTTGAACTTGGTGTCTTGCCTGGGAAGCTGATCCTCATGTGCTCTGTTGTGAATTGGCTGAAGTGATCTCAGAGCCATGGGAATTCAGCTGCTGGCTCTAGAGCAGGACTTTTTAAACTTTCTGTCATGGACCCTTTGGGCAGTTTTGTGAATCTAGGGATCCCCTTCTCAGATGTTTTCAAATGTATACAGTAAAACATGTAAGAAATGATTACAAAAATGATTACAAAAAATTATATTGAAGTACTTATTTTAAAAATTCAAGTTCATGGATCGATCCCTGGTTAAGAATCTCTACTTATGCAATTTTCAGTTTCTGGAATAAAATATCTGACAAACAGAGATAAGTTTTCTTTTCACAGGACAGCCAGATACATCATTTTTACTGGATATCCAAAAAGTGAATAAGAGAAACGTCTCTAGAGAAAGCTTCCAATCTCTGTCCTACAAATCATGGAATCTCACTCTCTGCTGCACTACGACCAATGAAATGAGCTGGTTCAAGGACTGTCATAGCATTATTAGGTACACCCATGTACCTAGCCCATGTAGAAAACAGATGACTGAAAGTTTCCAAAGGCTGCTGGTTGTGTTTAAAGGGAGAAATTGGGAAAATAAGAAACTCAGCCATATTGGACAGCAATAATTTTATTCATAAACTATTGAATTGTTTACAGTTTTGCTCACAAATAGAAGACCCCAAGGTGGCTTTATTCATAAAAGACAGATTAAGGCAGTTTAAGACCCTTTATCAGGATAGCAGCAACCATTATAGGATATTCCAAAGGAAATCTGTTCTGGAACACCTGGGTGGACTGCTAGTGGGAGATTGCATTCTCTCTCTTTCTCTCTCTTAGTTTCTCTGTTTCTCTTTCTCTCTGTCTCTTGTCATTCTTTTTCTCTATATAATTCACTAGCTCATGGGAAGGGTAAATGGTACCTGAAGGAAATGTTCATGTTGGTCAAATTAGGGATTTTCAAAGAGTCTCAAAAGGAGAAGGGAGTAAAAGGGAATTTGGATTTAAACACTTTCTGCTTTTGTGGTGAAACGAGGATATTGTTTGCAGGACAGAAGGAAAAGAGGCCTGGACTACCCTCAAAATTGTACCAAATGCCAATTGTACCAATTAAATTTCCCAGGGTGCCATGTGGCAATGAGAATAGTTGGAGAGTTTGGAGACCCTGGGTAAGGGGCACACAGGAAGAAGAACATAACTGTGAAGTTTTAGAATACATAATTCACTAGCAGTACGGCAGGCAAGGGGGTGGTCGGGAAGGGCATAGAGAGCAAGGAGCTCATTCTGTCCACTCTTTTTTAATGGACAGATTCCACTCCCAGGTGAGGTGGTTATGTTTGTCATCATCGGTGAAGAAGGACTTGTTGTGGTAAGTGCCCCGGGCTATCATGCCCTTGGGGGCCTCCTCTGGGGGTGTCAGGAACTCATACTCATCTAGCCGAGGCCCATAGCTGCCAACCATAAATGTCGCTTTGTCCACTAAAGGAAAGAAAAATTCATTAGGAAGACTGTCATTCAGAATGATAGTATTAATGACATGGAGAATATGCAAAGACCAAGTCCTAGCCTATTGGTGTCCAATGGGTGAAAAGAATTCTAGACTAGTAATAGAATGAATGTCTAATGACTCTTTGGCTACCAATAACAAATTGTATATAATATATTCATTTATATAGAGATATAATTTTTATCTACATATTATATATACATAATTATTTAATATTATATATACATATATATATTTAAATAATTTAACTTCCTGGAACTTATTTCCAATATTGTAAAAAAGGAGATTGGCCTGAATGATCTGTAAGGGTTTTCTGCTTCTAAAATTTTATTATTCTGTATAAACGTAGTGTTGACCTTTTATAGAGAGAGGGTATTAGTTGGATCATCAGAAAAAGCATAAGGAATTGATTGTTGTTATTATTCATCCTTCTTTCTCCAAGAGGACATCAATGGCAAGGCAAAAATAAAAAAGACCCATGATTGCCCTGGATATAAGGAATCAATAGTTGACGCCAATCATAGGTTGATAGAAAAAAAGGAAAGCCATGAATTAGGGAGTGAGATTAGCTACAGTGAGAAGGTGGCCTTCCAGAGAAGCATATCTAAATGGATGGATATCTGAATGATAGTCAAGTAGAAAATAATAAAAGGATTTCTTTAAGTGCTATTAATAATTGGTCTGGAGGAGTAATTGTAGATCTCCAAAGCTATTCTTTTTTCTTCTTGTATGTCTGACATTATGCTATAAATCCATGTATAGTCAAAAAATGACACAGGGTTTATTTATTTGTTTGTTAAAATTATGTTTCTATCATCTATCCATTTATTCATTTGTTCATTTAATTTTGGGAGAGACTGAGCCCTGAAGGTAGTCAATCCAGATTATTCAAGACAAAAACATCTTTTGATGATACTTGAATAATTATTGACTTCCTTTGTTTTCCAGATTCACCAGATAATATCTCAATAATACAGCGTGTTATAGCTTTGGTGTAAGTCTGGTCTGTGTAATAATAATATTGTCCTCTTGCATGTGGAAAGGGATTTTTATTCTTCAAATGCTTTCACATGCATTTTCTCATTTTGTCTTTTCTTCATAGGGGCAATGTGGGGTAGCAGATACAGTGCTAAATTTGGAATTGGGGATAGCTGGGTTCATGTCCCATTTCCTACACTTAGATTCTCTTTTCTTCATGATAATTTTAGATCATACTTGAAGCAACTGAGGCCCAAAGAAGTTGAATGATTGACTTAAGTAGTAATAATTAAGAAGGACTAGCCCAATGTTCTTTTCACTAAATAATGTTTACACATTGATAGAGTTTAGAAAATGTGGAGTCTCTTACCTTTAGCCCCAGTCCTGTAAGTATGCTGCACATATTTCAGCCCTGACACAATATCCTTGTTCACCTACAAGAAGGAAGTCAAACAAATGGTGACTATACAGATTAGGATGAAAGAGATTGAGTAGACTAAAATGAATTGGAAAAAGTGGGAAGATGGAAACTAAAGGGCAGAAAATACAAACTCTACCTGCTACTATTACCTCTTTGAGCTTATTGGACACTATTACACCAAAATATTCATAGCAGCAGCCTTTCATATCCTCAATTAGAGTATACCTCATGGAACTGGACTCATGTGCTTTGGTTCTTTGGGGAGAGACCAAATGCCTCTTGCTAAAGAAAATAAATGAATAATGGATCTGGCTTCCAGTATTTTTTGAAGTCAATCTCTTGATTGGAACATAGCTTTCTTTTGGACTTTGGGGGGTGGAGGTGATTTTCCTTCACATTCTCACCTCCTTTCCCCCAATACATGCCTTCCTCCACCCCAGCAAAGGTCACCACATGCATATGGCAGTAAGAATATGTGCTTGCTGAGGCAGTTATGAGACACAAATCCCTAGCTAACTCTTGGGTTTTGTGTTTCTCCCCATAAGCCTAGATCCCTGAACAGTGATCCTGAGAGATGAATATTTCTAATAGATAACTGAGAAAAAAATACTTATAAAAAATTTCCCTTGCGAAGGTCTCATATCCAACAATGTATGAGGAACTGATTCAAATTTATAAAACTAAAAACTATTTTCCAATATATGAATAATCCTAAGATTATAAATGGGCAGTTTTCCAAGGAAAGAATCCAAGATATCAATGACCATTAAAGAAAAAAGTCTGAATTATTAATAACTTAAAGAAATTAAAGTTCTATCTCCTACCCATCATACTGGCAAAGATGACAAGAGAGGAAAATGATCAGTGTTGCAGAGATTGAAAGAAAATGGGTATACTAAGACACTGATATTGAAGCTATGAAATGGTTTGAACTTTCTAGAAAACAATTTGTAATAATGTCCAAAAAGCTACTAAACTGTGCACCCCTTTGACTTATTTCTACCACTATTGGCTTGTACAGTGGGAACCAGAGTGTGGAAGCATGATCTTGAATATCACAGTTAATAAATAGCAAAAAACAGTTCTATCCCATGGGAAAATGTGAATGTGATGCTGGACCATCCCTGGCATTATGCCTTCTTTGTTCTATTTTCATATAATTTCTGGCCTAAGAGTAGTGAGGAGATCTACCACTGTCCTGCTGCTGTCCACAAGACAGGCCTTGTGAGTAAGCTCCCCCTCCAACAAAAACCTATTTATTTCCCAAATGTGAAAAAAAAAAAAACCATCTATCTCCTCCAGAAAGGTGATGCATTTAATATAGAATGAGACATACATTTTTAAAACATAAGCAATATGAGAATTTGTTTTGCTGAGTTATTATTGTTTAGCCCTTTCAGTCTTTTATAATTCTTTTAGAATTTTCTTGGAAAAGATGCTAGAGTGATTTGCTATTTATTTTTCCAGCTTCTTTTGCTGATTTAATTTTGGGAGAAACTGGGCAAATGGGGTTAAATGATTTGCCCAGAGTCACACAGCTAGTTTAAGTGTCTGAGATCAGATTTAAACTTAAGAAGATGAGTTTTCCTGACTTCAAGACAAGAACTTTATCCATGTGTCACCTAGTTGCCTCTTGCTGAATTATACATATTTGTAATGAGAGTTTTATTTTTTTAAATTTCTTTTTTATTGCTCATTTGGAAAAAAATAATAAATGCCTTTACAAATAAATATATATGTATACCTACACACACACACATATCACATATTTATTATAGCTTTTTATTGACAAAACATATGCATGGGTAATTTTTCAACAAAGACCCTTGCAAAAACTTCTGTTCCAACGTTTCCCCTCCTTCCCTTCCCCCCTCCCCTAGATAGCAGGCAGTCCCATACATGTTAAATATGTTAAAGTATATGTTAAATACAGTATACGTGTACATATTTATACAGTTGTCTCTACACAAGAAAAATTGGATTTTAGTAAAAATAACCTGGGAAGAAAAACAAAAATGCAAGCAAATAACAACAGAAAGAATGTAAATGCTATTACATATGTATTTTAAAAGATGTGTGCATGTCAACCTTCGGTAGTTACTTTGTGAGTCTGAGAGCTCAGTGGAGTGAGAGGTACTTTGGAAAGTATGACTTCCTTGGAGGAGAAGATAGCCATTGTCAGGGGGCCGAGTCAATGAAAAGACTCAGAACCTAGTTTGGCAGAAGATTTGGATATGTGAGTTGCTCCATAATAACACAGATCTGAGATGAATATGAATTATCTGTTGACCTGTCCTACAAAATTGTATTTATCTATAGGAAATTCATAACTGTGTAAGTTACTGCTTCACATTTTAAATATGCAATGCTGTGAGTCTTAATATTTTGAGCATCTTTTGTGGGAGGAGGAATATTAGCTATACTATACATGATATCTACTATCTGCATTCAATACCCTTTGCTAGAAAGGACCCCAATAACCACTTTCAGGGATACTCTAGATGGCAGAATAGAGAGAGTGCTGGGCTTAGAGTCAAGAAGATTCATTTTCCTGAGTTCAAATATGGCCTTAGACACTTACTGTGTGACCCTAGGCAAGTCACTTAACTCTGTTTGTCTCAGTTTCCTCAATTGTAAAACAAACTGGAGAAGGAAATGGCAAACTGCTCCAGTATCTTCACCAAGAAAACCCCAAACAGGGTCACTAAGAGGCAAATAAAATTAATGAATATAGATTGAATCATATCTAAACTTTGTTGTACATTTTCTGCACTTCTAGGATGGGATTCATGAATAGATAAAAGAGTATAGGAAAAACCTACATTGGTGGGGTTTAAGCTTCCCCCAGGACTGAACTGGTTGCACCTGACCCCAAAGCTGGAGTTGCTTATTGGGATGGACTCCTCTGGGCTACAATTGACTCAAAGAACTGTAAGCAGTATTTTTATAATCTCTTACTTGGTGATTATCATGGTGAGCTCCTATATATATATATATATATATATATATATATATATATATATATATATATTTATCGTCTCTATGCAGATGTCCTTAAGGTAAGGTAATATCCCTGTCTTGCCTCTCTCCTGAGCTCTAGTTTCATATCACCAACTGCTCTTTGGACATTTCAAACTGGATGTCTGATAGTTATTTCAAACCCATCACATCCAACTTATAACATTTTCTCCAAATCAGTCACATTTCTTCCACACTGGAAGAGTAGGAGATTACAGGTACGTGGAATATTTCATATACTGTCAGAAATTGGTGCCATATTCTTTAATTTTGTTGAATTGATTTTTTTCCCTTTTTCCTTTCAAAATCTTTATTATGAAGAATGACATGCTGGATAAAGAAAGAAGCAAGAATTTATTTGGAAACTAATGTGACTTAAAAACAAAAGATGTCAGAAAAAGTTATATTTAAAAAAATTTTTAGACCCTGAAGGAACATGGAATGTTTTCTTCCTGAGTTTTAATTATATATTTTCTAGCTCTGGTTCTGCTCTGGAACTAATCTTTGTGACTAGCCTGTTATATGTCAAATGGATGATGTCCATTTTATCTTTGATTTTAAGGTGTTTTGCTTTGTTTTGTTTCATTTTCTTTTGGGCTAGAACTATGATTTCATGAGTATAGGGAGCTCCTGGGGAGATATTCCTATTCTCCATTCAAATCAGCATCTGTTCTGCAATTTTGCTTTTAAATAGGTAGGTAAAGAGAAGGCTAAAAGGGTTGAGTTCAAATCTCTTCTAAACCACTTACTAATAGTATGACCATGGGAAAATCACTTAACTATTAAGTCTGCTTAAGTTTCCTCATCTGTAAAATGAAGGAGTTGGAGTCTATGGCTTCCCACATCCCTCCAGATTTTTGATCTTGTCATTATAATCTTAGACAAATGTTTGGAGGACCCTGACAAGGTCAGTGATCTATCTAGAGTCATACTATATAGTACATACTATAGAGTCAGTATGCATCAGAAAAAGGACTGAACCCAGATCCACTGGACTCCACATTTATTTCTCCATCTGTTGATTCTTATATGGGATGATGAATGGGAGAGGAGGTGGAGGGAAAGGGGCATTTGGGGTTGAGTTGTCCAGGTCACATAGCTAGTAAATGTCTGAGGATAATTTTGAACTCAAGTCCTCCTGACTCCAGAGTTGGTGCTCTATTTCTAGTTGCTATCTTAGATGAACTTTTAAAAATTTTGATAACTATATTTCAATAAAATTGGTTTTCTTTGTAGTCCTATGTATTTTGTTCTATGTACTTAAACTCATTATTCTCTAAAGAGATTTGTAGACTTCCCTGGATTACCAAAGGGATCCATAATACAAACAAATTAAGAATCTCTATTTTACTCAGTGTTTCAACACTGTTCAGTAAGCCTCCTTTACACTAGTTAGTATATAATTACAAAGTGCATAAAGGGGAATGAAGATGAGAAAAATGTTGTGCACTTAATCTAAGTGAGTATGGAGTTTGAAGTGGAGGTTGGTATGGGGAATGTTTGCCTTCCCTGTAAATAAAGGATTGATAATATTCTTATAGATTTAGGCTCTATCTTCTCCTTTTCCCCTATGCCCTCCTTCCTCAAATTTGCCATTTTCATTCTACTTTTCAATGAAAACCTGCCAATAAGTTATGAAAATATTTTCATTATCTGGCCCCTTTCTAAATTTCCAGTCTTTTGGCACTTTATTCACTTCTATGATCCAATATTCTTGGCCTTTCCTTTACTCCACACTCCATCTTCCATCTCTGGCCTTTGGCTGTTACCCCTGCCTGAAAGGTTCTTCCTCTTCATCTCTATTTCTTTGTTTCCCTGATTTCCTTCAAAACTTTAATCTTACTTTCTGTCAGAGGCTTTTCCTAATGCTCTCAACTACTAAGGACTTCAACTTCTATCTTATCTATGAAAATATTACATGTACCTAATTATTTTCATGTTGTCTTCCTTACTAGGAGTTTCCTAAAACTGTGATTTTTACCTTTCTTTGTACCCCAAACAGAACAGTGCCTGACTTAATTAGCACTTGATAAATGCTTGTTAAGTGATTGAATTCAAAATTTATTAAACTTGTATTTCTACAGTCTTTTTAGAAAACAGTATTGCAAAACAAAAAATCTATAAAGCTACAAAAACAGGTTATTGCAGTAAATGAAGTTTTATTTGTACAAAAATATCCATAGCAAGATCTGAGTCAAAGATCTGAGTCACTTTTTAAATGACTGTTATTATTGTTCTGTACCCAAGGCCAGACCTTGCTAAAAGCCAGCCGCAACAAGACCTTACAAAAGTGGACCTAAGTGCTTTTTTGATTTTAGCTTCCTTCTTTTCCTTCCATTCTCCCAAAATATTTTCTTTTAAAAATTCACTCAAAATTACTTATTGAGCATCTCCTCTGAATAATGGGTTGGCATAATAGCCTTATGTGTGCTGACACGGCTAGTGCCTTGAAATTTCTCATTAGAGATTTTTTCTGTAGGTTAAGGCTATTGTCTCTTTTTAAAAAATGCAAATAATTCCAGTAGGAATGATGCATTATCCCATTTATTACCCATTTTGAACTTCATTAAATCAGCTATCTAACAGGGTGACATAAGACATGTTCAATTAAAATGAACCTTATGTCACCCTAAGATATGTTCATTTTAATTTGGGGAAGGAAAGGTGGACAACCCACTTTGTCTCTCTGGACATTGATTTCCTCTTCTGTAACACATGGGTGTCAGACTAGATTCCTTCTAGCTCAATGATCCACCTTACCCTTCTACTCAAAAATCTTCAGTAGCTACCCAATGCCTCTAGTATGAAATATAAAATTATCATTCTGATCTTTAAAGCCTTCTTGCATTCTGGATCTCATCCACCTTATTTCTGATCCAGTCCAATTGGTTTGCTAGCTGTTTCCCCTATGTGATCATCTCCCTACCATTGGAAATAGAATGGCTTTGTACAAGTGACTCCCCAAGTCTAGAATGTCCTCTCTTTACTTCCCTCTCAGAGTATTTCTATCTTCTTTAAAAGTGTAGCTCAGGTACCAGCTCCTATGAACTTTTACTGATGCTTTCAATTATTAGCACTTCCTCTTAGAAATATTTTGCATGATGCTTTTAATTAGTTTCAATTCAGCCAATATCATTAAATTCCTACTCTGTGCCAGTCACTATGCTAGGTATTAAGGCTGAAAATCAAACAAAAAAAAGCAACAGTCTCTACCTTCAAGGAGATCCTAGTCTGGGAGTATGCAACATGTCCAGAAGTAAGTACAAAGTACTTCTCCCAGTCTAATGGGAGAAGTTACATGTATATAAACTGAAGGTGGGCAGCATGTGATAAATGCCATGTAGTGGTACAATTCATTGTGTCTTGGGACTCAGACTCCATTCTGATGGAGAAATCAGGAAAACCTTTTTAGAGGAGGGTAATATTTGAGATGTTCTTTGAAGGACAGGCGCATTCCTTTTATTATTATTATTATTATGTAACATTTTTATGCCTTTGTTTTCCAAATATGAAAATCTTTTATCTTTGAGGACTACTCCTTGTAACAAAGAACAAATGAAAGAGGAGAAATAAGTGTTTGTAAAAACTAACCAACAATTTACAAATATTTTTACCATGTTTAACATATATTGGATTACTTGCCATCTAGGAGAGAGGGTAGGGAGAAAGGGAAATTGGAACACAAGGTTTTGCAAAGTTCAATGGTAAAAAATTATCCTTTCATATAATATGAAAATAAAAAGCTTCAATAAAAAACACTGAATTTGCAATCAGCAAAAACAAAAAAGAAAAAACAAAAACTAACACAGCAATAGAATCTTAACAGTATTATAAAATGTTCTACTCTCATTCTTTCCCAGATCAGCAAAGAAAAAGATACATTCATCTTCTCCTCTCTTCTTTAAGACTAGGCTTATTCAGTATAATTATATAGTATTATGTTGTGGGTTTTTTGTTTTTATTGTTGTTTCTGTTCCATTCCAGCAATATATTGCTGTAGACGTTGTATATATCATTTTCCTGGATGAGATTATATTACCTGGCCTCATTGCATGTAATACTTTCCATTCTTCATAGTATTATCTAACAACATTTCATGTAACAAAATTTGTTCAGTCATTGTACAGTTGATAATACCAACTTTGCTTCCAATTCTTTGTTACTATCAAAAATGTTATAAATATTTTGGATCTTTATGGGACTTTCCTGTCTACATTTTATTTTTTTGGTTTACATTCCTAGCAATGACCCCCATAGATCAAAGGAGAGGACCCTTTTTAAAAGCATTTTTTCTTGTCATTTCTATGCCATATTCAATTGCTTTCTAAAATGATCAAACCAATCCATACCCTAGCAATAATGTATTATTCAGTGAATATTGGTAAATGTTTAATAAGCAGCTCTCTGGGGGAAAATTATATGTAATATGTGATGACCGCGTTAGTACTCTGGATACCTTAGAATCAGCTGGAATCAGGATAATTTCCTTGATCTTTATTCTTGGTCTTTAGAGATAAGATTGAATTGGATGGAAGCAGAATCTCCTCAACCTTCCTTTTTCGTCTCCCACCCAGAAATGATCCTCACTGGTCTTACTCCATCCACCCCCTAGTCTCTCCTACCATTCTCTGTATACACCAGTTATCGAGCCAGCACAGGATAGTGGGAAGGGCCATTTTCCAAGCATATGCTTATAGAGTATTATCCAATCGGTAATTAGTCTTAAGTGTTCAAACCAACCTCAGTGCATCAACTCAAGAGTTTCAGCACTTTACACAATACACTCAATTTAATCTTTTTTTTAAAAATCTTTTAAAATCATCATTGTTTTATCTTTTAATTTTTTAAATTTTCATTTTTTTATTTATCTTCATTATTAACATTTTATCCATCAGTTTCTTAAATCTAGACAATCAACAAAATATCAACTCAAGCCCTGATTTATAGTATTTGCCAATTTCCAAAGTAAAATTGCTCACAAGAAAATTGAACAATTGACTCTTGTAAGCTGGTTGAAACTGACTCCTTTATATTCCTGGTGGTGTACCTGACTTTCTATAACACTTGATGGGTCTGATTTCTAGAGGCAGAAGTGTCTGAGATGCTGTGGGAGAGGGCATTCCATAGGGAAGCAGGGCAGGGAAAGATATAAAGTCCCTTAAATAATTTATACATTATAAATACCAAAACCTTCAACTCAAACTACTTACTTTGAAATTAATTTTGACTCTATATTCAGCTCCTTCCTTTAGCACAAAGGTCTTTTTCTTGAGAGCTTCAAGATCTCCTGTGAAAGTAGATTCAAAATGATAATTTATGATTATAGTTAGAAAATTTAGACCTCAGAAATAATCTGTTCTCAACACTTCTTTTTATACATGTGAAAACCAAGGCCCAAAAAGAACAAATGGGTCATCCATGTGTAATAAAAACATTGATATAGCTTTAAAGTTTGTAATTACTTTACATACACTATTTTTTTGTTCCTTGAACAAGATACTCTATCATCTAAATCCTTATCCTTACAAGGCAGGCCCCAGTGCTCAATATGTTCTTCCTCCTTTCTTTCTTCCCTTGGAATACCTTTAAGTCTCAACTAAGGTGCCTACTTGAGGCCTTTTCCTTGTCCAAAACCCTGGTCATTCCCCCAAAACCCAGTTATTAATGTTGTCTTTTTTCTTATTCCAAAATTATTTTGTATCTATTTAGCCTATGTATATTTAGTGTATATGTATATATGTATTGTATGTATACATATCTAATCCATGTATGTGTATACATATATGTGTGTATATACTATATATGAATCCCGATTACTTAGAATAATAGTCTAGTGAGAAGAGGGGGAGTCAAGAGAGAACTGGTGCTGACTGCTGTTTTTGATCCTTACTAGCTGTGTGACCATGGGGTCATCACTTACTGCCTCTGAGTTCTAGTTTCCTTATATCTAAAATGCTATAGATAGTACGAAGGTCTATGGAATTGTGAGATAAAGTCAACAAGTCATATGAGATAAGTCGTGAAGCATTTATTAAGCCTTATTTATTATATAAGTTCTGGAAACATAAAGAAAGGCAAAAACCAGCTTCTGCCTTCAAGGAGCTCACATTCTAATCGGGGGAGACAACAGACAAACAACCATATGTAAACAAAATGTACAGGATAGAGGGAAGGAATTAATATTAAATAGTCCTGGAGAAGACTTGGTGTGGAAGATGGGATTATCCTTATATATCCAAAGTAATTTTGGAATAAGAAAAATACCAATATTCATAACTGGGTTTTTGGGGGAGTGACCAGGGTTTTGGACCAGGAAAAGGCACCTTAGCTGACACTTAAAGGTATTCCGAGAGAAGAAAGAAAGGAGGAAGAATATAGTGAGCATTGGGACCTGCCTTGTAAGAATAAGGAAGTGAAAGACTGATATCACTTAACAGCTAATAGTAAATGGTTTGGTATGGGGGTTATTCTAGGAAGTGGTGTGAATCAATACAGAAAGGTAGGTTGGAGCCACATTTTGAATGCTAAACAGGAGTTTATAGTTTGTCCTAAAGGCAATAAGGAACCACCGAAGCTTGAGCAGAGAAGTAGAATAGTTAGATACTGTGTTTTTGGCATTATTAATTTGGCAGGTGTGAGGAAGAGAAATTGGAAAGGAGATAGACTCTCTAGCATATTTGAGAATTTCAAAGATTCATGAACTAGAAACATGGTATAACTTGTTATTGGTCACTAATATACCAAAGTTACAACTTATTAGGAAAAGAAAAAAATATTATTTCCTTTTTTTTTTGGTAGGTTAGACAGAGAAATGGAAAACTATTGATTATTCTTCTCTGTCATGTGAGTGTGGTCTTCCCTTACTTTAAACATGGTAAGTACATTTTGGCTGAGTATAGAAAACCTACCATGAGGGCTGTGTTATGCATTTTTAGGTATGCTTTTCCCTTTACTTCATTCTGTTTTTGACTTTGATCTTATTTTGTGAAGTGAAAACTGCCTCTTTAAACAGAGTATTTCACACAGGAAGAGGTTACAGTCCTAGTAAGAGAGAGAATTTCTTTCTGGGAGAGACACACAGCATTTTGGGGTAGTTGTTTGCAGTACTGTGTCTTGCACTGGTGGTTTCAGTTGAACAGGAAGCATATCTGCTCAATTTCTTATTTCCTCTCTCTGGCAAAAAGTCCTTATATGGTAAAGTGTGCATCTTTACAGCTCTGTCCCTACACCTCCGCCAAGCCTATCATTCTAGAATTGTCTGTTCCTTTGTCTCACAAGAGTACGACTTTTGATTTGATGCTAAGAAATGGCCTCATTATTAGCACTAAGGCAAAACTGTGAAGTAAGCAAAGCTTTGTTTTCTGTGACCCTGCTCTTCTAAGTTCTGTAACTTTCCTGTACCTCTCCTAGGCATGCACAGTGAACTTATATTCTCAACCTCCTCTTCTTAAAAAACAACAAACAAAAAACAACTTAAAACTCAGAAATTAACAAGGTCCTTTTTCTGAGTCATAAGGTTGTTTTTTGTTTTGTTTTGGTTGAAAAGTCTCAAACTGATCATCTTAAATGGTACTCTTAATTTCATTCCAAGTTTGGACTTGTCCTCTGAAGTCCTTCTAAAGCTCTAATCCATTCAGTTCAGTTCAATTCAATTAAACAAAAAGTGATTAAGTATTTACTCTATACTGGGGTAATGAGATGGTAAGTGCATAGAGCTCCTGACTGAGAGTCAAGACCTGATACTAACTCTGTGAACTTGCAGGATAAGTCAGTTAACTCTGTTTGCCTCAGTTTCCTCATCTGTAAAATAAACTGAAGAAGGAAATGGCAAACTGCTCTAAATGGGGTCATGACTGACACAATTAACAGCAACAATGGTACCCATGTACCACAGTTGTGCTAGTTTATGTAGATACAAAGCCAAGAACAAAATAAACACTTCTCTCAATAACTTTGCATTCTCTAGGAGAAATAATGCAACATGTAGCCAGAAAAGTAAATAAAATGTATAATGATTATTTTAAAGAGAAAGAGAGTAGTAATAAAACAGCCTCCTATAGGAAAAGGCACCTTATGGGTGCTTTTATGAAAGCAACTAAGGGGATTCTATAATACACAGGTGAGGGAAATTATATTACAGATATGGGAAGACCACATATGCAAAGTATGGAGGTAGGAGATTAGAATGGCCCATATAGGGAACAGCTCCCTATTGGACTGGACAGTTTGACTAGAAGAGAGAGAAGGAAGGTGGGAGGAAAAAACCTGAAATCGGCCTGGCTGAAAATTTTGTATTTATCCTAGAGGCAATAGAGTAAAGAATTGGACATCATTCCAAGCATCATAGCCTAAAGTTAAAGAATGAATCTAGCATAGTGGATTTGGGGGCATTATTAAATAATAAATGGGGGAGTTATTGGGGAGGCAGAACATTTTCTCACACCAGAAATCATATCATTATTCCCGTTAGGATATATATAGAATGTATTAGGCCTGCCCTATGTGGCCTCATTAGTGAATTGCTTTCTTTAACATTTTGTAAATTTTTATTCTTAATAAAGACAATATTCTCAGAGGGAACACTCAAATGAATACTGAATTATCTATATTTTTCCATCAGCAGCCTGGTTATGTGAAAATAAATTCTGTTCTCATCTTTTTCAGAATAATAGAATGAAGACAACAGAAATGTACAAATGGTTTTGTGCTCTAAACCTAGCAATTTGTTTAAATAGACAGAAGCAAATCATCACAGGGGTCTTTCTTGAGTTTGGTGTAACATGTATTCTGTGGATAATAAATTATCAATTTATTCCTAATGGCCTCTATATGTCACAAAACTACTTGTCTGGCTTCTTTGCTATAGAAAAATCCATTCATGATTTGCTTTTTGTGAAAGACTTTCCCCAAGTACCTCCCCAGATTCTAGTCAAGTTCATTGGAAGAAGGCAAATAGATTTACTTACCAGTAAGATCCATAGTAATTGGTCCTGGGGCAGTGTCACAGACTAGGGTGAGTCGAGTGACTACTACATTGGGAGCAGTTGGATCTGCAGAATCCAAAAACGAATATTAAGTAGTTGATAAAGGTATAGAGATGGGAGATATGTACATGTGAGAGAAGAGAAAAAGAGACAGAGAAACACAAAGACAGACATATTCAGAGAAACAAAGACAGAGACACTGAGATAGAGAAATTATTTTTCTGTGAAAATTTGATTTAGCAAACATTAAATGCTTTTTTTGTATTATATACTAAGTACTGGAGGCAGAGGCAATGATAAAAATGAACCAGTCTCTGCCTTCAAGTAGGTAGAGATATAATATACATATATAAAAGGAAACAGTTACAAAGTAGAAGAAAAGTAATTTCAAAAGGAAGAAAGTACCAATAGCTGCCCCACAGTACCAATAGCTGTCCTTTGGAGGAAACTAGGGCTTTGGAAATGAGGGAGTTCTCTCCAGACATGGAAGATTACATGTGCCAAGTGATAGCGGCAGGGGATGGAATGTTGTGCACAGCCGCTAGTTAGCAGGCCAGTTTGTATGGAATGGGAAGTATAGGTGGAAAAGATGATGAAGAACACTTCATCAGCCTAGTAGGCTACTGAGGGTTACCAGGAGAGGCTCTGCCTGGATTTGGGGGTTGAAAGATAGAGAAGAAAAAGAGGGGAAAAGATGAAGAGGGAAAGAAGAAGGGAAATTGAGAGGTTGGGGGAAAGGGAAAAAGAAAGAAAGACAGAAAAAAAAGAAAGTTTATTTCCAAGTGTAACTCCAGGGCATTTCCTATTCTTTATATGCCACTTAGTTATTTGTACCTAAAAAAAAAAAGTTAATCACATTATGAACCTTGTACCCATTATTCAGTGGAGGGCTCTTTTCCAGGGACATGTCCCCAGGGATCTCTGGGGTTTATTAGTTGCTTGTAGAAACGTAATATAACTGAAGATCCCATCTTTACCACATACCTGCTACCACAGGTCCATCCCCTAGTAGAGTTTTCTTATACTTGGCAAGACTTTCATCATCTTTGTCCATCTCCTGCAGCTCCTTCAGAGACTTCTGAGGTGGGGGCTTGTAATTAAGCTTGCCATCCAGGTCATCCTCCTCCTCCACCACATGTGGCTCAGGGTCCTTTTCTGTCATTGTGATCTACTTCACGGAGAGGGGGAAAAGTGGTTAGCTAGAGGAAATTTTCAGTAGATATGAAGAATCTGTGCTGTGTTATGATTATGATTCCTGCTCTGATTCAATAAAAGAATTCTCTTCAATTCAACAAGAATTTAATATGTGCTACCTACTATGCAAATTATTTGGCAGTGCCCTCAAGAAGTTTGCATTCTATTTTGGGGGTAGAGAGGAACAACATGTATACAAATAAAAGGAAAATATATACAAAATAAATACCGAGTAGTTTCCTGGCGAGATGGGGAGGCAGTAATGACTGGAATGGTCAGGAAGGTCCTTAACTAAGTTTTAACGGGACTTTAAAAAGCTCCAAGATGAGGAGGTAAGGAAATAGAGTATTCCAAGCATGGGGTAACAGTCTGTACAAAGATGGGAGACTGGACACTACCTATAGAGAACAGAGTTGGCTTATTTGGTTGAAATATTGAGTGAATGATGAGTAGTTACATGAAATCAGTCTAAAGAGAATGGTTGGAATGGAATTGTGAAGGTGGATTGAACACTGAACCTAGAGTAAGGGAGACTCATCTTCCTGAGTTCAAATCCAGCTCAGATACTTTCTAATTATGTCACCCTGCACAAGTCACTTAACCCTATTTGCCTCAGTTTCCTCATCTGTAAAATGACCTGAAGAAGAAAATGACAAATGACTCCAGTATCTTTGCCAAGAAAACCCCAAATGGGGTCACAAAGAGTCAGATATGACTGAAAAATGACTGGACAACAATAGCAATTTATAGGATGAAACATTGCTAAATTAGATATTTGTATAGTCCATCCTGCATAAGCAAACCAATGACAGTTATTTGGTGGTACAGTGGTAAAACAGTGTTAGATCTGAAGTAAAAAAAGGTCCAAATTCAAATCTGGCCAATGGCACTTACAATCTCTTATACAATCACTTATAAAGGTGGACAAGTTGCTTAACCTGTCACTCTCAATTTCCTTATCTATAAAACGAAGAATTTGGACTTGATAGCTTCTAAAGTCTTTAGATCTCTACTTATGACTCTATGTTCTGTGTGTCAGATTATGGAAAAAAAAATAAGAACCTGAGCAGAGAGGAGATTTGTTGAGCTGAATTATCGAGAATCACTTTTGTTTTCTAAGAAACTAGAAACAAAGTTAGGGAAACAATTTGGAAATTAAACCAAATCTCAGACTTGAAGAAGGATCTTTTTACAGAATAATTAAAAAAATCCTCCAAGTACATATCTTGGCTCAATAATTCCTTTTCAGTTAGCTTAAAAGTACAATAAAATATCAGTGTTTCATAACTCAGAAAACAGTTCTAATTGCAATGCACAGGTCTGTTTCCTGCACAGGAAGGAAGCGTGTGGCTTGTTCCTGTGGCAACTCTTGCCTTAGTCTGAGAATCATTTAGAACTCGAGTTTTGCTTTTGGGACTTAATAGAAATAGAGGTATGAAACAATTAAATCACAGAAAATGAAATTTAAGAAGCCATAATGGAGGTACCAAAAAATAAAATCCTGGTCTAAGACAGATGCAAAGGAGAATTGAAAGATCAATTAAAAACTTCTGCTTTATAAGTTTTTTATAAAATAGAGAAAGAAAGCATTATATAAAATTCATTTCTAGGCAAATATGGTTTTATTAGCTAATCCATGAAAGTAAAGAAAGAAAACTATAGACCAAAATTCTTAATTAATGTACTAATGATTACTGATGCAAAAATGCCAAATTCCTAATGAAGAAAATATTTACCATGACCAAGTTGGATTTATGCTAGGAATTCAAGGTTGTTTCAATATAAAGAAAAAAGTTAATATGATTACAGAAAATGCAAAAAAGACTCCCAAAACACATTTATTCATGCTTAAACTCTAAAAAGTATAAACATACAAGAGTCAGTTTTATGATCGATTATACACAAACATACAAATTAAACACACACCTACGTAGTTCCAAAACTATGCATTATTTGAAGTGGCAAAACATTAGAAGCTTTTTAAAATAAAGATGGGAGTGAAAAAAAGCATTATCTCAGTATTTTTAATGTAACTCTAAACATGCTAGAAATAGTAATACCAAGGCAATGAAATTAAAGCGAAAAACACTGACAAAGAGAAAATAATTGTTAATATTTGCAGATGATTTAGGAAACACCAGAAAATTACAAAGAGTCTGATTGAGACATCTATGAAGTAGTAGTATACCAAATAGAGGAAACATCATTCAAAATAAGTATGAAATGCATAAAATATTTGGTTATCAAGCTACAAGACACAAGATCCATAAATGCAATTTCAAGGCACAAAGAGGATGAAGGCTCAGTCTTGTTTTATATAACTTAATAACATTTATTTTCTATAATTTCATGCTTATATTACATTTATAGTATTTAATTTATTGTATATATTAGCTTTCTTGACTGCTTACTTAACTTTGCATCTGTTTATGAAATTTTTCTGTTTTTCGGTATTCATCATATTTATTGTTTCTTATAATACCACAAAATTCCATTACAATTTTAATTTAAAAAGTGACTAAAAGGCTTAATTGATTCAGTTCTTTGCTACCACAAAAGTGTTATTATTATATTTTGGTTAATATAGAGATACTTTGTTTTATATATCTAGGATATGTCCAGCAGTAGAATTTTTAAATCAAAAGGTGTACTGTTTAGTTCTCTCATTTGCATAATTTCAAATTTCTTTCTGGATTGAATGAAACTATGAACTAATTCACAATTCCACCAATAATAACTTTGTATTACATATTTCTAAAGTCTGGTATGTAAGATGTACATGGAATTAATAATACATAGAAGACAAAGTCATTCCACCATGGTTAAAATGTCAAAGGAAATGAACCAAAAATTCTCAAAAGGAGGCTTTCAAACTATGAACAACCAGATAAATGCTCCAAATTAATAAGAAGAAATATATAAATCAAAACACTGCTGAAATTTTACCTTATACCTAAAAAACTGGTCTGATAAAAATGGGAATAGCCAGTTTTGAAGGATGGATGACAGGAAGACAAGCACACTAATACACTCAATAAATTTATAAATTAATTTTCTAACCCTTCTAAAGTCAATTTAGAATTGATGTAAAAAAGTAATTAAATACTCATATCCTTTCATCTAGATTCTCTACTGCTAGGCAGTAACCTCCAGAGAAATCAAAGACTAAAAGAAAGTTCTCATACATACCAAAATATTCATAGCAAAAAAAAATTTTTTTTGCATGTGTATGATATAGAACTAGAAGTAAAACAGGTACCCCTTGATAAATAAATGATAAACACATCCATGAATATAAGAGAATATTATTGTGGCTTATGGTGTTACAAATAAGAAGAACTCAAAGAAGCATAGGAAAACTTTTTTGAAATTATTTTTGTTGTTTTCAGTCATTTCTGAGTCTTCAGGAATTGCATTTGGGGTTTTCTTGGCAGAGATATTGGAGTGATTTATAATGTTTTTCTCCAGCTTATTTTTCAGATGAGGAAACTGAGGCAAACAGGCTTAAGTGACTAAGAATCATACAACTAGGAGGTCTCTGAGGCTGGATTTGAACTTAGAAAAATGAGTTTTCCTGACTCCCTGCCCACTTTGCCATCTAGCTGCCTCATAATTACAGAGAGAAATAAATAGATCCAGGAAAATAACATATAATATGGTTACAAATATAAATTGAAAGAGCAACAATAAAAATTGAAACTGTGTTATATAATTGTAATGGCCCTATTCAGCCCCAGTGAAGAGTTGAGAAAATATATTTCTCCCCATTAATGGCCAAGGTGGGAGGGCATGGATATGGAATATTACATATACTGTCAACTGCATTTGAAATGTTTAGTTTTGGTGAACAATCTTTTCTTACTTTCTTTTAATGTATTTTTGTAAAGGAAAGCTCACTTGAGAGTGGAGGGAAGAGATGTGTTTGGAAATTAAAGTGAAATAAAGGCAAAAAGCATCATTAAAATGAAGATTTTTAAAGTAAAAGTAATCAAATTTCCAAGAGAAACTTAATGAAGAAAAGAACAGAGATCATCCTGAACAGTATTAAAGACTTCAAAATAAAAATGAAGTGGCTAAATGTTGAGTGTTGTGGATGGATGCAATAGAAAGTAATTGGTTTCATTAATTTTATAGTTTTCATTAATTATAATACAAGGTAGAAGCTAAAAAGCATTTCAGTAAAGATAGTCATCTATTTGGTGATTTCCAAGGATGTCTGAGGCATATGTGGGAGGTCAGAATGTGAAGTAACTCTAGAATAAAGGTTTTAAGAGAAATCTCTCATACATGGCAATACAATGGAAGTTCTAGGTCCTTTTACTACTGGTAGACTGCCAGGAGAGTGAGATTGCAGATGATCTCATGTCTCCTTCATCTCTAAGTTTATATTATCCTGTCTAAATAGATATTATTTTTGGCCAAGTAGTACAATAAACCTAGTGTTTATCATTAAAAGAGTCTGAGGGTCAGAGGAAAATTGGAGGAGAATCATGTAATATTGACAGGGAAAGTTCAGGAGTATATCACAAAGAACTAGTTTATTCTAATAAGACAAGGGTTGGGGGCGGGATAGTAAGCTACATGGACCAGAGATCTTGGTGGTAAAAAGCTCACACTGGATTTGGATCAGAATAGTAATAAGAAAGTCATTCCACTCATGTAGGGAACAATGCCCTTTACCAAAGCAGGTTTAAACAACCTTTTCTACAATTTGCAATCTGTGAGAGTGGGAGATTAAATGACCTATCCAGAGTCACACAGCTGCTATGTTTCAGAGATGAATTCTAGTTTTCTTGGCTCCAAGGCTAATTCTCCAGCCTTTCAGGAATCAAAATCCTGCACTGAACATTTAGTAAATCGTATCAACACATAGTTGAATTCTGTGATCCTTAGTTTCCTCATCCATAGACTAAATGCTGCTCAAGATCCCTAACCTAATTTAAGATTCTGTGATTCTCCGAAAGATTCTGCTTTCTATATAGAGCTGAGTGAGACAAGGGGGTAAATCATTATAATCATTAAGAAGTTAGGAAAAAAAAACCACTGAATAATACAGGAAAAATTTCATGTTCAAATGAGTTCAGAAAATATTATAAAGCACTTAGTTGTGTGTATGCAAAGTTTGCAATGCAATGTGCTTGTAAGGATGGATTAAATAGTTAAGTCACAAAGTTAAAAGGGAGAACAAATCTTCCAAATCCTACCTCCTCCTGCCAAATTCTCCCAGGTCCTGACAGCTAGATTCAAGGCTGAGCTTTTTCAGCAAAATGAGGCACAGTTGGGGAGTTAAAGGAATGACAACTCTGCTTTAGAAGCTCTGCAGGGACCCATGACTCAGCTTAGACTGGGTCCAAGGAACTGTTCATCTTTTCAACATTTTCAAATGTTAAAGATATGAAAGGTTCTTGGTAGAGTTGGAGAGCACACGATCACAGAAACTGAGAGAGGGGAGAAAATGCTCACGTAAAATGGGAACAATTCTTTCATTGTGATGCACCTTATTTTTAATCTTATTTCATTCTGGGTGGTTCTTTCCATTGAACTGGCAATCAGAAGACCTGAGTTCAAGTCCTAACTATCACTTCCCAGTTATGTGATTTTATACAAATGATGACTTCTCTGGATCGGTTTCTTAAATATACAATGATGATATTTATGTAATGCATGATAAATAAGAAGAATTAAAAAAAAAGAAATGTAAGAGAATGAAAAAAATTAAGGGAAGCAGAGCTCCAAAAGATAGCATATTTAAATGCTATAACATTGTAAATATTATCAATCGAGAAATGAAATGAAACTATTGTCCAAACTTAGCAGTCAAACTTGAAATATTATACTCTCAAAATTAAACATTTTTCTGTTAATTCATAAATTACCAATTTATCATAGATCATACTTTGCAAGGGAATTCTTTGCACATATTTGTTAAGAAGTGACTGATGTGTGAAAAAATTGATAAACTTTTAAAAGATGATAGAAAACAGACTAAAAAGAATAGAAATAGATGATTTTATAGATCATGAGTTACTACAGTTAACCTGCAACACTCATGACTTAAGTACTAATTCATATTATAAAACAATATAACATATAAAACAATATAAGACAATTGAGCTACTTGATATTCAGAGTTCCTTTTAGCTCTAAAATTATCTATTATTTTTCTTAGCACTCTACCATATCTAGATATTTAGAAATTCAGTTATTTATTTGTGCAACTATACAGACAAATGCCTTTTTATTCATGATTTAATATATAGTTACTATTAAAATATCGTATGTCACCATAGGGGTTCCTTTGGAATAATTCAACTTTTTTTCAAAGCCTCAGCCAGAATTATGTTATTTCACATTATTTCACATGCATGTATATAAAACATATGTACCACATGCGTATTATATGCACATGTATGTGCAAATGAGCATAAGTATATGTAGATAAAGCTATATATGTACATTTACAGTTAGGACTTCGACTTATGATTTTTTGTGTGCCAAACTCTCCTTGAAAGAAATATCTATTCAGTCTCAGAGGGTTGCCTAGAGTATTAAGAGGTTCAAAAATTTGCCTATGATCACACAGTGTGTAAACATGTCTCACAAATGAGACTTCCTAGTTCTAAGATCAACTCTCTAGCTACTAAGTCATGCTGATTCATGTATGTATGCATGTACAATATAACATATACACACATATATATGTATACCATTTAAGTATATTCATATATGCAATCTGTGTTTTTACATATGGAAAACATTTTATATACACATTTATATAATTCTTTAATTTATTGGGTATGTATTCTTTAAGTATACTATCATATGCAAAGCATTGTGCTAGGTTCTATTGAGGATTTAAAGATAACAAAACTCCTTTATTTTTCTGTTCCTCATTACAAAGTACTTTTTGTGTGTGTGTGTATATATATGTATGTGTGTGTCTGTGCATCCTCCTATAATCTATACTATAACTTTGTGAAGAAGATAGAAGCCTTATGAACATTTTACATATGGCCACTAAAGTTCTTAGAGGCCTAGCGATTTGCCAAATGTCATATAATTAATAAATTCAAATCAGAGATTAGAACTCATGTCTCCACTCCAATTTTGGTTCTTTTCCCACTAGACCTTACAACTTCTCAAAACACTCTTTGCTTTCACTGAATATACACAGTCTTACAAAGCTTTCTTTCTTCACAATTTCTATGAAAAATTCTTTACAAACTGCAGTAAGCTCAGTAGTTTGGAGGAAGTTCCTTTTCTATCATCCTTTAAGTGCTCTATTTCCTGCCTTCTCTTCCTTTCCCACCCTGTAACCAATTTCAAATGCAAATGATTGTGAAAATAAATAAAAGAGGAAGAAGGGAATATAGTCTCCAAAGCATAAAATTTTTAAGCTTCATCTTTTCTTCCTTTCATCCTGTTAAACTCACCTAGTCTTCTATGCATAGCAATTTTCTAGAATGAAGGTAGACTTGCATTAATCCCCAATCTGGAAAATTCAGGCAGCGAAGTTTTGTTTTGTTTTGTTTTGTTTTGTTTTCAGTGAAGGCATTTATTTTAAAATTATCCAGATAACTGTCTCCATTTTCCTCTGCTCTTGGTTTGCATAAACAGAACTTTGTTCCTGACTCTTACCCAATTAAAAAAAAAATTCCTTACCCAAAAAACACTGAGTGCTAAGAGACTGACTTATACCCCTCAGGTTAGACAGAGAGAATAAATAAACTTAAATTTAAATGTGCCACAAATTTGGCCTAGCACAAACCAATATATAAATAAGTATAGCCTGCCTAAGGCCATTACTTGGTTTCTAGAAAAAACATATATATGTATGTTATTATTAAGCAAAACAATAATAAAGAGCAGGTCTCTTCTTTTCCAGTTGGTTTAGTTGTAAATAGGTTAATAATGGCTTTATTGCAAAATAACCTTAGTCAGACAATGTGGGACATTTCCAAACTGTGGCATTTTTACTGTGAGTGTTAGAAGAGAAAAATACAAGTATTGGCTCCTCCCAATCAGAAGGCTGAGCTGACTGGTGAGACTAGGGGATTTATAGGAAATCCTGCATTTCCTTTTAAATTTGGTGACCTGTTTAAACAACTTTAATACACTTGAAACCAAGTACACCCTGGATGTTTTGGTTAGGGTTGATACAATGGTTAATTCATTGTAAGAGGACCACTATTTTAGTCTATCCTTCCCATTATTTGTTATTATTATTGTTGTTTTTACTGCTACTTGTCATGGTGGTGGGTGGTGGGTGGTGGGTGGTGGGTGGTGTAGGTACAGCCTCAATGAACTTTGGGAACTGACTGAATGGACATTAAATTTTTATTCCCACAAGATTTACAATGTACTCTCTGGATGTGTCAGTATTTCCTTTGCAAAAATAGAACTTATTTCTTTGAGGAATATGAAAGAGACAAGGGGTTCTGGGAATTATGAGGATTGTTTATAATCTGAATAAAATCTTAGAGTAGGGATGGAACTATTACATTTTTAAGTTTAATTTTAGATTCCATTTGCTGTTTTCTTTCTTAATTGAGGCCAGAGGTCATCTGTGGATGCTGAGAAATGTCAGTGGAGAGGACAAAATCATAGCTAAGGGAGGAAATCCTGATGAGCAATATTATAACTTGAGGGGCCAAGATGAATCCCAGAAACAGCTTATTAGGGTGCATGGAAGGATACAGGATATTTTATAGAAAGTGACTGTTAAGAGAGGGAGCAGAAGACCTAATTACCTCTTGAGTACAAGTAGAAAATGCAGAAACTGTAGGAAGTAAACTCCAGGGGGTGAGTGTCTAAGAAAATGTGCTCATTTTACTCTCAATCCTGCCAGTCCTATTTCCCAAACCAGAAGATAGGAACAATTCTGTTTCAGCTCTGCTGATACAAATGTAGGCCAGAGCATGCGCTGAATGCAGAGGTTCTTATAATAGAATTATAAAAATAATACTAATTAATAATTTTACTATTATTGAGGTAATTATTATTATTTTGCTCATGACACATTATTGTTTGCAGCGAAGAATCAAGGCTTGCTGAATGTTTAAGGTGGTTATCAGAGTAGGCTTTCCCAGGCAGTGGGCCATTACCAAGACATTCAGATTCCTTTGCCTTTCCTTAACTTCCCTTTCCTCTAAGCATCCTTTCTCTTTAGTTCTTGAGGATTCACAGAGAAGGAGAGAGAGAAGAGGCTTTCCTCCTCTAATCTCCTGAGCAGTAAGCAGGAGAGAGCAGGTTGTAAACCCCAGTTGGGAACAAGAGTGAGGGGAAGTGGAAGTCTCAGAGTTGGGGAAGGTGTTTCCTGGCACAATTACAAAAATTTGCCAAGACACACCTTTTAAGCAATTGTTCTAATGCTTGTCCCTGGAAGACCAATGAAGTTAAACTGAGACCTGGAACCTGATCCAGGAAATCTGTGAACTTGTTTTAAAAATATTTTGACAGTTGTGCTTCAATATAATTAAGTTTCATTTATAGTCCTGTTTTATTTTATACATTTAAAAACACTGTTCTGAAAAAGGGTCCATAGATTTCACCAGACTGCCAAAGGGGTCCATGACACAAAATGGTTGAAAATCTGAAAGTCTAGAGTCTAGGGTTCTGCTCCTAAGTAGACCTGAGAAGTTGGCTTTCTTTTAATATTCTTTTGTTATTTAATTTAATATATTATTGTGATATTTTTGTAATTTCACTACATAACCTCTTGAACAGTATACCCACTTGCTTCTCCAGAGTTATTATAAAGAGAGTCTCGCCAATTGCTCTTTTCTCCCACCCTAAGAAAAGGAGAGATGACCAAGGGTTAGAGCTAAGCCAGAATCATGAAATTCAGGCTGGAAGGGAGAGGTGATCTGCAAAAAACTAAGAAAATTTTGACTGTGTAGTGTAACCCTCAGTAGCATAACTACTTTAAGCTGAGTTCTATTCTTACTGTCTCTTGCTAGTACCAAGTCACTGTTCTTGACTGATGCTTCTTCTCAGAATATTCATTACAACTGACATTTATATGTAAAGAGCAAGAAAAACCACAGAAAAGAGAAATCATATATTGAAGAGCTAAACCAGTTAAACAGTAATAAAGATACCAACTAAACAATCATAATAACAGTTATTGATATTCTTTAAAAGGCAGATCTGATAATATACATTAAATATAAAAATATGAAAATAACAATACATTTTTGATGTTTATGTGTGTTTAAAAAAGAAGACTTTTAAATAATCAAAATTTTATAGTTCAACTAATCTCTGGATAGAGAACTCAAAAAAGTTAGGATTTTCTGAAGACATGAGGACTTAGCACCAACAAGATAGTTTGCCTAAGTCAAGTAATTGAAAAACTCTAATAAGGAGCTCTTTAGGTTGTTATTGTTCTTGCCTTTCTTATCTTATCTTAGACACCTTATCCCTGCCTGCTGTGTTGTTTAAGTCACATTGCTTTTTGAAGAATTTCTCAAGATTTTTCTCCTCCTACAAAGTTACTTTCCTAGGCTTAACTTTAATGGTAAATAAATTCTTCCTACTAAAATCCCTTTGGATAGTGACACATCCCTACCTATTAAAGACTAAGGCAGAAAAAAAGTATAGTTCTAGCATAAGAGCAGCCTGTGGGATACCTGGCAATTTTATTCCTGATCTTATTATTAGGAATAAAACACATCCACTTAACACCAAGGCTGAGGATTAGATTCACTAAAGTCTATACTCATAGAATAGTTCACATTTTGTAACATATATTATATTAATGTAATATGTTTGTTTCTATGACATATGTATGTATAACATATGTATATGTATTTCCTATGGCAAAATTAAAAACATTGGACAAAATGCATTAAAAAAATCATTATTTTCCCTGCTTTTCTTTCTAACACATGTATAAACATTTTTTTCTTTCTAACATCCCTGCAGTATTAGGCCGCAGAAAAGACTAATTTGATGTCTAGAAACCTGTGAGCAATTCAAACTGCAGATAGTAGGGCATGATATAAGCCCCTCACCCTACAAATACCTATATAGAACTTGGGAAGAATTAAGTCTATAACAAGAAATCACCAATTCAACATCCAATCTTAATAACCAAATTTAGAGGTTAATTACAGGCTGGATTAAAATATAAAGAGTATATTTAAAAGATAGAAAATGGGACTCTGTAAGAACTTAAAAGTTTGTAAAATTATATGTAATATAAAAGATAGAAATTGTTGTGATTCTTACAATTGATTTTACAGATGAGAAAATTGAGACTCAGAAGTTGATTGACTTAACCAAAGTCATATAGCTAGTGAATGCTAAAACATCAGTCACCCTGGATTGTGACTAAGCATCAAAATGATCCATGATGCTATCATGTAAAGAGTTAAATTCTCTTTAAAAATTTCAGAAGCCTGAGTTTTCGTACAGTTTGTATGTGTAAAGGATTGTTTTTTGCTTATTATCATATTTGATCAATTTTTAATCTTCTCATCTGTAAAGAGATGAAAATATGGCAAGCACAGTGTTTATCTCTCTGCCCAGCTCACATATTTTCTCTTTAATCTTAGAAATATTAGGAGAGCATGCTTGATTAATAAATAACAATGTGCCCCAACAGCACATCTGCTTTAATTGTTAAATTCCATTGTACTCTATGGAGGCTGCAGTTTATAGATTCCCCTTAATTCACCAAAAAGTACATCTATAAGAGGGATTTAGATTTGGTGGAGAACACCAAGTCATTTTTTGCTGCTCTTAAAGTCTGCTTAAAAACAGGAAACCACACTTCTCCACCCCACCCAACCCACCATCCACTGAGATGTTCCATATCAAGTTTGACTTACAGTTTTCCAACCACTCCTAAATTTGTCCTGGTTCCTGCTTTTATCTTAATAAGTCACTCTTCCCTGGACAGACAGACACACACACACACACACACACACACTCACACACACACAGCCTCCACCTTTGCCCATCACTAAGAAATTTGGCTGTGGGTGGCAGGTGTCTGGTCTCAGTAGCCTTATCTCTGACTTATTTGCTACTCAACTGTGACTTCCCTTCTCAAGACCATCCCTGCTGCTGCCCCATCACTTCTTGTCATAGGATAATCTCTAAATAAGGTATTCTGACCCTTTCCTAGGAAAAATAAAGTGCAGAGGTTCACCCACTTAGGTCCAGAGGTTCCCCACTTTTCCCTTCACCCCCGGTGATCTCCAATCTCCCCGGGGTATCTGAACTTACTGGCAGTGGTTCGTTTCTCCCTCTGGGGTGCCTCTGTCTCTCAGCCCTTGCTTCTCAGTTCTGGCAGTTATAAAAAGGAAGGAAGTTGAATAGAAGAAAAAAAAAATTAAACCTACTTGAAGAGGAAACCCCAAGCTGCCTCAAATCCTGTTCCTTTGCACAGAGCTACATATCAGGATATATCTTTTGATAAACAGACTGCACAAGAGCCTCTTAAGTAAATTGTGCATTTGATAAAATGATTGCTCTGTAGAAGTTATGTGCATGAAGACTGTATTTGGCTGACAATTATTGTGAATATATGCATATATATGCTTATGTGTAGATATGCATAGGGGTCTGAGCTTGCAAGTTTATAGAGACTGTAGCCTGAAAGCCAAAGGCCATAAGTTTTCCCAGTATCCTACTTTTGTAACTAGCTCCTTTTATAATTTTGACTCTCACCTGGTTTATCTAAAAAATGTAAATAACAGTGTCTGACTTGGAAAGAAATCTCTGAGACATCTCTTTTATAAATACATATCAACTATGAAAATGTCAATGATAACAATGCATATGTATCGAAGTCTTAATTGTTTAGTTAGCCCTCACAGATGACTGTAATTAAGAAAGGAGCACTTGAAGGATTCAGAATTACCAACAAATGGAAAGGGTGATCACCATGTAATTTTCTCTGAAAGACAATGTTAATAATATTTTTAAATGGCATTAATACATCACATTATTTTTACCTCTGAAGGCATAATTTCCCTTCTACTCAGATGCCAAATAAACTCTTGCATAGAGCTAATCGTTTCATTTTCTGGCTTGCATTCCTGTTTTCATTCTCTATAGAGTTAATAGGAAATCCCCACTATCTGAGTTCCTTTAAAAATTTTTGATCTAATTTCCTTTTATTCTCCTTTGATTCTTGTAAACTCCAGTTAACTGGCACTACCCATTGTGTTCCTGGAACTTGAACTATCAATTTTCACCTCTGTTTACTTGCACAAACCCAGCCTTATACCCAAAATGTCCTCTTGCTTCCATATTTCTTCCTTTTAGAATCCTCATCTTCCTCAGCTCTATGATTGGCTTCTCTCCATCACTCGTAGTTCTTATAAAAGTGTTCTTTATTCTTTCTTCAAATATACATAGACCTATTTGTTGGATCATACCTTTGTCACACCCCATCCCACCTGTACATAATTATTGCTATCCATGCCTTATAGTCCTGTTCTCAAGTAGAGTGTAAGGAATGTGAAGAAAGATACAATAATGATTTTTATCTTTAAACTGTCCAGGGCCAAAGCAGTGCCTTGCAAAGGGTAAAGGTTTAATAAATATTTGTTAAATTGAATTTAGCTGAGATTAACTAAGAAATTCAGTTTAAAATCACTATTAATTCAGAATTTGTGATTATTCAACTTAGACATTAATCAAGGTACAGTGGAAAGAACACCGAACTGGGAAGTCAAAGGTCTGGGCTTTAATCCAAGCTCTGCCATCTGCATGAAGGGCAGCCAGGTGGCACAGTGGATAAAACACTGGGCTTAGAATAAGAATTCAAATCTGGCCTCAGACACTTCCTGGCTATATGACTCTGGGCAAGTCACTTAACCCTGTTTGACTCAGTTTCCTTATCAATAAAATGAGCTGGAGAAGAAAATGGCAACCCCCTCCAGTATCTGCTCCAAAGCGGGTCATGAAGAGTCATGATTGAAATGACCCAGTAACAACAGTGTGAATTTTAGATGAGTCATTTAAACCCTAAGGTACCTTTCAACTCAAACTCTAGTGATCTATATGATCTTTAACTCATATCATGTGTGAAGAACAGGTCTGCGGAACTCACTAACATAGTGCCTGGGAGAAATGCTGAAATTGTTATTAAGGATTCAAGTATATTTATTGTTTGAAAATTGTATAGATGCTAATTGCATTCTATTGAAACACAAAAAATATTGGAGCATCTCACAGCAGCAAGATGTCTTGAGGTTGTTTGATCCAAATTGTACCTGAACAGAAATCATCTTTATGTTTCTCTTGGCCAGTCATTCAATTTCTGCTGGAAAGCTTCTGGGGAAGAATAATACCCTGTCTTCTAAGGGAACTCATTTCATTTTTGAACAGTTTTTCTTTGTTAGATCTAGGTTTAAACAAGAAAGAAACCTCAAAGGCATTCTAGTCCAACATTCTCATTTTACAGGTGACAGGAAGTGACTCAAAATCACAGAGATAGTACACACCAGAGGAGGTTTTAAAACTTTTTTTCTAGATCATAGAATCACAGATTCTAAAAGTTTTAAATTACTTTAGAGAAAATCTAGTCTAACAGCTCCTTCTCTGCAGCTTCCATTTCTTGATCTTATTTCATAGAATCATACATTCTAGAAGTTGTCCTTGATTTCCTTCTTGTTCATTAAATGTCATCCTGAGCATTTTCACTGATTGTCTCTTATGCTGAGAACTCTCTTCCTCCCCATTTCTATCTCCTGGCTTGGCTGAAATTCTTCAAGTCTCAACTGAAATCTCACCTTTTGCAAGAAGACTTTCCCAATTTCCCTTAATGCTAGTGCCTTCTCTCTGGAAATTATTGCCAATTTATCTTGTAACTATCTTGTTAATCCATAGTTGTTTTCATGTTGACTCTTCTGTAACCTGAACTCTCTCATTAAAATTGAGAGAAGTGAATATTTTAAACCTTTCTTTGTATCCCCAAAACTTAGAACAGTGTTTGTCATGTAGAACATAATAAATACTGTTTAATTTGACTAGATCCTATGCTTTGCCAAGCCTAAATGTCTTTTCCTGCAGCTTCCATCCACTTCTCAATCCTGCCAGGCCAAACAGAAAAAGATGGATCAGTCTTTCACAATAGCCTACCTGAACTACCTGAAAATAGACCCATCCCAACATAGTCACATTATTTGGCTCATTCTTCCAATTCACACTCACAGTAGCAGGTTGAATCAACAAAGAAAAGCTAATTCTTAATCCATTAAGGATTTTAGGGCTAACACTGAGCGGTAAGGATTTCTGCTATTATATCTCTTAAGCCCTCTTCTGATGTGTTCCTTATTATCAATCAATAATAGATAATAATAGAATTCTATTAGCATTTAGAAAAGGGTATTTACTAGTTGTTATAAACCTTTGTTTGTTATAAACCAGTTGTTATAAAACCTATCCCTCTCAATCCAGGGGGAAAATCTCTTATTACACACATAAAATTCCTGAGAGAAAGCTGCTTAACATAAAGTGCAAAGCCAATAGAGAATATGGTCCTATAGTACCTGCCAACTCCTGCTCTTCAATATCCTTTTTCTCCCATTGTGGAGTCATCATGGACTTCTCTTTCATGCAGTTCTCCAGGGATTTTGAATGTGGTAGAGTTTCTAGAGTCTAATTTGCATTATTCTCTGTTGAAAGGACTGATGATCCCTATAGCCAACACTATCCATCCATTTGGTTACTATAGGTAACTATCTTTCTATATCAATTTGTAGCTGTTTTCTCTGTCATCAGCTATTGCTACTACCTCCAGTGGATCCTGTTATTGACCTATTAAGACTTCTGATGGTTCTTCTGACCTTTCAAAGTTCATAAAGTCATAAGCCAATCAATTCTGTATTTGAAAACTCTGTTGCCTAAAATCAGAAAAGCACAATTTCTTCTGTGTTTACAAAAGGAACAGAAGCACAATGTACTTACAGATATAAGAATACAATTTGCTGCTGCTCCCACAAGACAATTCATAGTGGCTCTGACTCTCTTAAATCCAGGAGGGATCAAAATACTTAGGAAATTAACCTTATTCCTTTTTTTTTTATGTGAATTATCAGCACATCTCAAGTTATCATCAGAAAATTCTATTGTTATAGAGTAGCCCCTCAATTGCACATGCATGGAAACAAGTTCCCCAAAATGTTTTCAGAGGATTAGAATCAGACAAAATGTCTGTACATGTTCTGTGTAACCCATCAGGAAATGCAAGATGAGCATGCTGTAAGTATTGGGCCCTTACTGTCCAGTTCCCCATTTTTGTCAGTATCAAAATTTGTCGCCTCTACATTTTTTTTTCTCTTTTTCTCTTTGAGAAGAAGCTATTTCTGGCCCTTGATTTAAATCTATATATCATAGGTTGCTAATTCCTTAACTTAGGTTACACCTCGTATATACAAATAACCTCAGATAATGTCTTTAGAACATGTTTTAATACTAGAATTTTAAGTTACAAATACAATTTGAACATTAAAAACTAAAGCAACAACCAAAAAATTAAACTGATTTCATTACTTTTGCTCAATGACAAAAAGATTAAAAACTGGAAACTTAAAAGGGAAAGAATGCTAAAGTTCTATATTTCCTATTGTTTTATATAGTATATTGGAATTAGTAGTTTATTTTTCACTCTCTTTTGCTGGATCCTCCCTTCTTCTCTTACCATAACTGTAGAGTACTTTATTCTGAGCATCTTCATTTTATATTCTATACCCTTTCTATTTGTTATCTTATAAAATTCCAAGGATAAATTTATCATCTCTACCTTCCCATGACGGTTGGGTATCTAGTTTTATTTTCTTTCCTGAGCTTCAGTTCTGCATCAAGAAAGGCCTATTGAACAATTCCCATGAGATTTGTAAATATTTCAAATTTAACTAGCCAAAACAGAGCTAATTATCTTTCTCCATAAACCCAATTCTCTTGAATTTCCCTTTCTCTGTTGGAAGATATTACTTTTCTTCTAGTCTTTCACATTGATAAGCTCAGAGTCATTTCAGAATCTTCAATCTTACTCTTTCTCTCTATCAAATGAGCTGAAAAATCTTGTATATTTTTTCTTTATAGCATTTCTTGCATCTATTCCCTTGCCTCTAATAGCATGCTACCACTCTTCTGCAGGCCTTTATCAATTTTTTCATAGTTAGTTCCCTAACTATTCTCTCTCCTCCTCCACACAGCTATCAAAGTGGCCTTTCTTTTTTTTAATTCAGTAATATTTGATTTTTCTAGTTCCATGTAAAGACAGTTTTCAACATTCATTTTTGTAAGATTTTTGAGTTTCAAATTTTTTTCCTCTCTACCTTACTTGCCCCCTCCCCAAGACAGCAAAAATCTGATATAGATTATACATGTGCAAACATTTAAAACATATTTCCACATTAGTTGTGTTATGAAAAGGGGAAAAAAACATGAGAAAGAAAAAGCAACCCCCCCAAAAAAAGGTGAAAAGGGTATGCTTTGATCTTCATTCAGTCTTCATATTTCTCTCTCTGGATGCAGATGGCATTTTCCATTTCAAACCTATTGGAATTATCTTGGATCAATATATTGCAAAGATTGGATCAATGTATTGTGAAAAATGGATCAATGTATTGAGAAGAGCTAAGTCTATCATAGTTGATCATCACATAATCTTATTACTGGGTACAATGTTTTCTTGGTTCTGCTCACTTCACTAAGTATGAGCTCATGTAAATCTTTCCAGGTTTTCTGAAAGCAGCCTACTCATCATTTCTTATAGAACAATAATATTTCATTACATTCATATACTGTAACTTAATCAGCCAATCCCTAATTCATGGATATTCCTTAAATTTCCAATTTCTTGCCACCACAAAAAGAACTGCTACAAACATTTTTGCATATATGGGTCTTTTATTCTTTTTTTATTATCTCTTTGGGATACAGACACAGTAATGACACCTTTGGATCAAAGGGTATGCACAGTTTTATTACCTTTTGGGCATAGTTCGTAATTGTTCTGCAGAAGGGCTAGATCAGTTCATATCACCATCAACAATGCATTAGTGTCCCAGCTGCTCCATATCTTCTCTAACATTTGTTATTATTTTTTTCCTATCATTGTAACCAACCTGAGAGGTGTGAGGTGGTAGCTCAGAGTTGTTTTAATTTTTTCCCCTAATCATTAATGATTCAGAGAATTTTTTTTCATATGACTATAAATGATTTTAATTTTTTCATCTGAAATTGTCCATATCCTTTGACTATTTATTGGTTAGGTAATGGCTTATATTCTTATAAATCTGACTCAGTTCTCTCTATATTTTAGAAATGAGGCCTTTATCAGAAACATTGGCTGCAAAAAAATTGTTTCCAGATTTCTGCTTCCTTCTAATCTTGGCAGCATTGGTTTTGTTTGTGTAAAATCTTTTTTAATTTAATGTAATCAAAATTATCCATTCTGCATTTCATAATGTTCTATATTTCTTGTTTGGCCATAAATTCTGCCTTCTCCAAAGATCTGACAGATAACCCATTCCTTACTCTTCTATTTTGCTTATAATATAAATTTTATGTCTAAACCATGAACCCATTTTAACCTTATCTTGGTATGGGGTATGAGATGTTCATCTAAAATTGCAGGATCTCCCTATTACTTCCAATATAAAGTATAAATGCCTCTATTTAGCATCCACACTCCTATTGTATTATCCATAATTCAAATTCATGCACACCAGTTAAAATGGCCTGTCTGCTATTCTACATATAGCCATGAGTTTATAATACATGTAAACCATCCTCCTAAATTTTGCCCTTAGTTGAGGCATTTTGCTTACTGACTCCCCACTCTTCTCATTGTAAGCCCAATTAAACCATCCTCCCTGTCCCTTCCCAAGATAAATTGTTGTGGACACTTTGAGAAACCTCAGAATCTTGTTGAGCTAGAATGTGTATAGAAAGAGAGCCCAAGTTTTTGTTTCTGGTGGGCTAACGCACAACTTTTAGGAGGACACATGGGAAGGGACAGTTATCCTCTGTCTCTGAGGCAAGAAAGTTTTTGGATATTCCATATGGGTATACCAAGATTTGGAATAGGTTCTTGCTGCCCCTAAAATCAGGACTTCTTAAACTTTTTTTTTCTACTTGTGACTCCTTTTTGCCCATGAAGTTTTATTGCAACTTTAGCTTTTTTTAAACTTTAGCAGTTAAACAAATCAAACATTTACTGATAATAAATCATAATTTCACAACCCCCACATTCAGTTACATAATTCCATATGGGGTTGTGATCCACTGGAGACAAGAAAGAGAAAAAGAGAACAAGAGGATTAAAGAAAGTCGGGGGAGGCAAAGAACTACCTGGATCAGTATGAGCTAACAGCATTTGGTGAGAGTAAACAAATTCTAATCCAAAACTCCTCTCTACAGTTTTTCAGAAATTTTCACCAACATTATATTCTTCCTTTCCAGAAGTGTTGTTGTTTGTGGGGTCAGAATTTTATTCTATTTTCCATCCCTCTTAGTCTTGTTTCCCCCAGTAGAAACTGAGGCTATGGGATGCCTATCCTTTCTCTGAGCTTTTTGAAAGCCAATCTGTTCAAACCTGGGGAATGTGCCATACTGTACTCAGATTTCTATTCTATTTTACTTTAAAATAATATAATTACTCCAAGCTTCCCAGCATTCCTCTCAGTAATTCTTTCCTCCTTATTAGTTAGAATCAGTTTTAGATTATCAGTACCTTTATTACTTTCTCATTCAGCTTCAAATATTATTTACTCACAGTGAAGTTCATTATTATTTACATTAGTTAAAAGGAGTGACTTCCTAGAATTCACTGAAACAGGGAGAATGCAATCTCTGCTTTAAAAAATACTTTGCTACAAATTTTCTGACTCCACCATTAAAAAGTTCTATAATTCTTTTTTTCTAGAATGTGCTAAAAAATCAGTGCTCTATCATTCTAAATTTTCATGAGTATAGACTGGCCACCTATTATTCTTTTATCTTCCTTCTCAATAATTGCTTCAGATTTATGAGGTTTGGTTCTCCTTAAATGCATTGAATTGATTAGTAAATATATTTCCTCAACCTAAGTTTGCTTCATATGTTATAAATAAATTTGTACTCACGTACATATTGCAATAGTACAGTAAAGGGATGAAGGCTTGAAAAGAAGGTATCTGATATGAAAGATGTTGTGAAGGAAAAACCAATGAAACTTAGAAACAGTTATATATTTATTTAAAAAGTTAGATTGGGGGAATACATATATGTATATACATATAAAATACATATAAATACATAACATCACACATATATATTGTTTTTGGAAAGTTGTATTTCAAGAAAGAGATATATTCTCTTTAAACAACAGCAAATACTAATGACTCTAGTGGATAGAACCATTTCTTCTCTTTTTGTGAAACTGAATAGAGTAGGATTTTAAGATAGCAAAATAAAAACTGAGTGAGAATATGATTCAAGTCTATGCAAGTATGGGGTGAATACAGATTGATTCAATAAATGCCTAAATACAGGAATCCTGAGAAATCCACGAATCCTCAAAGAAGGTAGTTATACAACAAATAAAAGCAAAATTAACCACTTTAGGCTCTACTGCTTCTCTATTTGACCCTTTTCATAGGTGGTAGAAGTATCATATTCCATTGGATGGTTAATCATTTTTCCTCCCAAATCAGAAAGACCCTACACAAAATACAAATGTTTGTATGGTTCTAAGATAACTTCCATTTATATATTACAATTTTATATAATTTGCAGGTGGCAAACGATCATCTCAAAAATCTAGAGGAATGAATAGTCTGTGTGGATTTATCCAGTTAGTCCCTTGATTCAATACTTAGATACCAGGAAACTTCATTCTCTTTTCTTTGTGCTTCATTTCATTCTTATGGTGAATATGGCCTGTGAAGTCAATGATATAAGTCTAATAGCTTTTCTGACAAGGCATGACTCTGTTTGAAAAGGCCCTTGTCACTGAAGACCCTGAAATTTGTACTTCTTTCAAGTATAAGTACAAAATATTCTTATTCAAGTATTAGGGCTATAGAATTGAAGAAAAAGTATAGCAGTTACAGTACTCTGAGTGGCAGAGAGTTGTGATTTATTCAGGGAATCCAGGAAAGAGCAAAGGAATTCTGGTAGAGAAAATATGAAATTATGGAGATTCCACTCTACTTTCCCTTTTTTTCACTTTTGTGATATAGAACAGAGCAAGGGGTAAAAGGTTAATTATTAAACACTGCTTTAATATTGAAATATTTTGCCTCTTTTTCTTTTTTCAAATTTTCTTTTTTTATTAAAGCTTTTTGTTTTCAAAATATATAGGAAGATAATTCTCAATATCCACCTTTACAAAATCTTGTATTCTATTTTTTTTCCTTGCTTTCTCCCTACCCTCTCCCCATAGACAGCAAGTAATCCATAAATGTTAAACATGTTATTTTGCCTCTTTTTAAACAATTATTTGTTAAAGATAATTTTGTTGACTTCCAGAGTTGTGTTTTTGTTATAGGAAGTGTGAGAGAGAAAGAAAATCTGATGATATTTGTGTTAAGTTTCACTTTCTGGAAGACCACTATTCTAACTTGGCAATCAATAGGTTTACTAAGGGCTTAAAGTGTTTTATAAATTTTATTTGTAATTAGCATGTTAATTTTTTGCTTCTGTTTTTCTAAATTTCCATAGAAAATTAGCCACTAGAACCTTTTATAGATCCATCAGGAACTATATCATTATCTCCAAAAAGATTGGTCACTTTATGCCAGAGTCTTTGCCTTGACACAGCCTTAGAGAGCTCTACTTGGTAACTTCAGCATGGTTTATTCACCATTTATGGTACTATTTTTCCTGTCACCTCTAGGCTGTCTTAGAGCAGAGATGTAATACATAACACCACAATACTTCTGAGTACAGCCTGAGCCAAATTAAAATGTAATTGGGAAATAGCAAAAAAAATCAGTAAAAATAGAACTATTCTAAGTCAATATAAAGCCTGCAAGGGTCCTTTTATATGGTTTAGACTCAGAGGGTCCATTTCTATTTGAGTTTGAGACCACTGCCTTAGAGGAATCCTTGACTTACTATTCTCCCTACCTCCACTTGTAATCACTTGCTTAGTCTTATCGATTCTCCCTTCACAATCTCTTGTAACAGAAACCTTCTCTTTACTCACACAGCTACCATTTTATTCAGGTCTTCATCACCTCCCTCTTGGACTATTATAATACTCTCCTAATTAGTGTCTTTGCCTCAAGTCTTTCTTTTAATTGATCTGCTATACAACTGTCAAAACGATATTCCTAAAGAACAGTTCTTCCTATAACATTTTCCCATTCAATAAACCCTGTGACTCCCATTTAATTCTAGCATCAAACATAAACTCTTAGGTTTAGCATGAAAAGTGATATACAAAGTACTTGGAATAAGCAACAATTTTGATATAGTTTCATTTTGTGATAAGCAGTGGACATGAAGTGTTGGACACGAAGTGTGCTGCTACTAACTCTAGGATGACTCAGAATACTCTACCTTGATCATATGAATAATGTGAGCTGGTTTCTCTACCTTACTTGGTTCTTCCTCAGTTGAGTGCTAAATTGTGTGATATTTACACATTTCACTACTTCCTTTTGTTGTATTTTTAATCCTATAGTTTTTTAGTCCAAAAAACCATGCAGAAAACGTAGCTTTTCTTAAGCATAGTTTGGCTATAGTAAATAAAGTATGGCTAAAAATGAGAAACAACATCCCAAACATATAAACTATTTCTGTGGAATAATTTAATTCTTTTAAAATAAGAAAAGATACTAAGAGGAATATTGTTGGTGTTTTTCTTCTTTAAAATATAATAGTTCTCTCTGGGAGAAAGCAGGTTTCTTGGGGAAGTTTTCTGGAGGCAGGTTTAGTTTCAGTTACAAGTAAATAATCACCCAAAATCGCAGCCACCTGATAAAAGTTCAGATCTTTTATTGTGTCCTTCAATATAGCCCGGTTAGCTTTCTTAGAGGCCTATCTTTCTGCTTGGTTCTAAGAGCTCTTTCAGCTTTGTCCTTTGCTCCTGCCTCTGCTTTCTTCAGCCTCCAGCCAGCACCAAGGTGGAAGATGCAATGAATCTCTCTTGCCTCAGAGAGAGGGCTTGTGGGCTTCCTCCCAGAGTGCTCTTCTCTGACCCCAGTCAATGTTCCGACTGTCCAGTGGCTCACTGAAGCTCTATTTATGCTGAGTGTAAAAGGCTGACTCCGCCTTCTGGAGGCAGGGATTAAGGGAGGTGTGAATTCAGATATCTCTTTCTAAAACCTGAAATCTCCCAAACATGTGAACTCCAATGAGTACTTAAATATTTCTTGCATCTATGAGCTCTCTAAAGGTGTAAACACAAGCATTATTGTCTATCAGTTGTACTTCGTACCTTGTTTCAAGTTCTGGCCCATAACATCTCCTCGTAGGATCAGATTATTAATACTGAACCATTCTAAATTAGATAATTATTGTCTCTATCAACTCTAATAACTTAACAATTTGTAAAGATTCCAACAGAATATGGCAAGTAGAATGGTAGTTATTGATCCCACTATAGTGTAAAAAGGGGGAAAAAAGTTACAGAACATTTCTGTGAAGAAAAAATGCTTTCCGTGGCAATTTTGAAAAAATTTGAAGATTGAAAAAAAAGTAATTTTTGCTGAAGAAACTCACTTTTCATTCAAGGGTACATAAAATCCACTGTCGGATAAATTCCAAATGAAGCTATAAAATCAAGGCATCTTCATCAAACTGTAAAACATCCTTACAAAAAAAGTGAGGTAGTTATTCCAATCAATCTAGAAAAAGTGATGAACTCTGATACATATGTTGATATGTTGAGATACAAATTTTTTTCAGAATTATAAAAATAAAAGTAGAATTCTTTAACATGTACTTGTACTATATTCATGTCACAAAAGATAGAAAAATATGTCCAACAGAAGGAGATATGTATACTCTGATGGTCTGCAAACCTGAACTGATTAAAAAGTCAGTGATAACAAATGGACTTTTATCAAGATTAGACCTGCAAAAATGGACTGGCTCTCAAAGGTACTTAAAATTCATTGTGATAAAGAGTGTTTTCAAAAATTAACAGACATATATAAAAATCTTGCAAATTCAGTATAGTTATATATAACAAGGAATCATGGGAAAGGGATGACATATCACATAAAATTCTAAATAGATGTAAGGGTTATTATATAATCAACATTTAATTATTTTGTTTTATCCTAGCCAATTCACACACTGAAATATAATTTTAATTTTCCTTTAAGCATAGCCTTGTGTCAACTATATAAAGATTGTCCTATCTCCCCTCCCCAAACTTCTAGTTCCTTTCTATCCAAGCGGTCTTGGATTTATAGTGCTTATACTGTTTCTACTTCTGTTCTGATATGCTGGAACTAGCTTCAGCTGGTTTGTAAGAGCCAATTGTTAAATTTTCAATATGAATATTTACACTTCAGAAGTCAGCTCTAAATCAGGACTTGATTTATCATTTTGTTGATTGTCTAGACCCAAGAAATTGATGGAGAAAGAATGCAGATTAAACTTAAAAGTATATCCTCAGGGAGGGGGATAGCTAGGTTGAATAGTAGAGAGAATAGTGGTTCTGGAAGTCAGGAAAACCTGAATTCAAATATGGCTTAAGAAGCTGTGTGACCCTGGGCAAATCACTTAACCCCGATTGCCTAAAAAAAAAGTGTATCCCAGATATATAACAATTAGTTGTTAATTATGTACCAATACACCCCTTTATGTACATAGTATGTGTACATGGTATTTCTCATAGACTATAAATTCCTTGAAAACAAGGACTATTTCCTTTTTGCCTTTGCACCCCTAGTTCCTAGTACAATCCTTGGCATAATGTGTATTGATTGATTGATTGACCACAGGAATAAGAGCAGGCTATCTCTATCCTAATGTCCATGTTTTGTCCTTTTGTCTTTGTCTAAAATTCTCACACAGGAATATCCTACATTATTTCTGACCCCTTCATGGTACAATCATCAGCAATTTTCAGCTGAAAATTAAAATACATTTAGGAAGAGTTTGGACAGATTCTTGTTTAATTGATTCATAACAGGCTAATTGAAAGAAGTCAGGGATGTTTGGAGAATATTATTAACTTCTTGAGTTTGACGTCAGAGAGGTTATATTTTTCCTATAAACAGACTGTGACCTATGAGACATCCACAAATATCCTTTCATATATCAGGCAGAATACTACTGACACTGGTCTTTATTATATTTGTTCAATCAGAGCTTGATCCAGTGAAAAGAGTTGAGGAATCCTGGGTCTGAATCTATTTAACAACAGTGGTAGCCATCACATTTAAATTACTTCTCCTTAACCTGATTTTTCATCTCTAAAATTGTATAATCTGATTCCAAACCAAGCAGGGGAGGGGAGAGGAGAGCCAGTGTTCAGCTCAGTGCTACCTCTCTCTCTCTCTCTCTCTCTCTCTCTCTCTCTCTCTATATATATATATATATATATATATATATATATATATATCTTCAATGGGCAGCAAACACCTTCCAGCTTACTAATCATTAGATACAGCATTGCACAATGGAAATAAGACTGTTTAAGTTGCTTAAACTCAGTTTCCTCATCAGAGAAAACTAGATTAGATAGCTCTTGAGGCTTTTTCCGGCTTGAACTCTAGGTACTTACATTTATATCATCTATCTTACAACTTAGTTGTAAGTTGTAAGTAGAGTACTTTGCAAACTGTTAAATAGTAAGTTAAAGGAAGTTATAATAGCTATAATATGGAAAAATGTTTTGTATGATTTTGCATGTATAATTAATAACATATTGCTTTTCTTCTCAATGGGGAAAAGGGACGAGTGAGAGGTCCAGAAGAAAGTTGGAACTCAAAATATTTTTAAATGAATGTCTTATATCTTGGTTAAACAAAGTGAGTTATATTTGTTTCTGATGTACTTATATATCACTGTGCTAGGTACTCTCAGGAGATGCAAAAATGAGAAAAATACAGCTTCTGTTTCTACATTTTTTTTTTACTATGCAACTATCCTTTTTTTAAAGAAGGGGGAAATTTAAATTTATGTAACTTATTTGTTTTCCATTGGCTTAAGACTTAAATAGCTAAGCCCAAATTTCTAGCACTGACAAATATGTAACGTCTGGTATTTTCTTTTACATACAAGTTCCTATAAATATAAGAAAAGACCTACAATTGGTTTTTGTCTGATGATAACTCACAATTATATACTTTAAGGTTTACAAAGGAATCTAGCCCTTTAGCACAAAGTATACATTAATAATTACTGAGTAGCATGTTCAAGGAATTTTTAGAATAATGATTAGCTGAAGTTGGAACTCTAAATACCATGTATTTCCAATTCTCCTCTCTTTCCACAGCATGGAAACAAAAGACAAAGCCAAGCTAGTTCTCTTTATTAAACCAGTATCCTTGTTTTGACATTGGCAAAAAAGTATGTTCCTAGGAGATTAAAATTTCCTTCCCCCCAAAAAAACCTTTCTTTCTCAAAAGGCTGTAGCTACAAAGAGTGATCTCTTCAAGAATTATCTCTCTCTCTAAAAGACTAAGCTTCAGGCATCCCTTAAGCCTAGCCAAGAAAGCTATTATTACCATATTCTCAACTCTTAGAAAACTCTCATCATTATATTATCATATTAGTATTATAATTTTATATCAAATCTTGAACTGATAAGAATATCTCTATCTCTCCAGTTCTATCTCTCAACTTTATTTTCAACAATATTTACAATAATAGATCTGATCAGTCAACAAATATTTATTAAGCATCTCCTATGCATCAGGTATGACAGCTAGGTAGCATAGTGTACAGAGTGCTGGATCTGGAGTCAGGAGGACTCATCTTCCTCATGAAAATTCTAGATATGGGGAGGAAGCCAGTAAAAATGCCCAGAGTCCAGAGATAGAAAGTCTTTGTGATAACAGCAAGGAAGCCTGTGTTCCTGCATAGAAGAGTGCTTTGGAAAAGGTAGGGCAGACAAAGGTGTAAGACTGGAAAGGTAAGAAGAGGCCATAGAATGAAAGGCTTTGACTACCAGCAAATGATTTTATATTTGATCTTCCTAGGGGCTGAAAGCCACTAGTGCTGATTGAATGGAAGACGACAAAATCAGATCTTCAGTTTAGGATGATCAATTAAAACCTGAGTGGAGGATGGAGTGGAGTGGGAGAGAAGAGGCAGAGAGACCCAAAGCAGACTACTGCACATCTAAGGCTGAGGTGATAAGGGCTAATAATATCAGAGAGGAGGCAGCAGACCAGAGAGATATGAAGATAAAATTGATAGGATTGGGTAACAGGATGGCTATTTCAAGTTTTAAAAAGAGGGAGGGGTTTAGGATGACCCCCAAATTACAGTCCTGGGTGACAGGAACAATGATGGGAATAAGAAATTTGGCAATAAGAAATTTAGAAAGAGGATGAATATTATGGGTACTTATAAATATTAATGGGAGGATTGTAAGAATCAGAACTCAACAATATATCAAAAGTTAATACAAACAATTCATTTTAGCTTACAATAAAAATCAACAACACAATACATCACTAATCAATAAGAATAAAAACAATTGCATCAGGATTGCTCTTGTTTAATCACTTTTAGTCACGTTTAACTCTTGGTAACCCGATTTGAGGTTTTCTTAATAGATACTGAAGTAATTTTGCTATTTCCTTTCCAGTTCATTTTATAGCTGAGGACACTGAGGCAAACCGGATGAAGTGATTTTCCCAGGGTCACACAGCTAAGAAGTGTCTGAGACCACATTTGAATTTTGGTTTTCCTGACTGTAGACCCAGAGGTCCATATAAATATACTAAAATTATTTATCATATTTATATAAAAATCTCTATAAAGATTTTATTACCATAAGTGCTCTGGCAATGCATTGACTTCTTTGTGGCAGAGACAAGTTCTAGATAGAGATCTAAACTCCACATACTGGTTTCGTGGACAACTAGTTTCCTTATCATTTGGCATTACCTTAAAAAACAAAGGTTTGTTGCCAAGATTCCACCTTCCAAGTGAATTACGTTATTCTCAGATCCCCTGACAACAGATGCCATGTACCCTCTCTTCCCTGACCCTGGTATTTGGTTTTGTTATTCATTCTAGAAGTCTTAAAGTACTTGAGCAGGAACATCACATTAGCAAGGGTTGCTGTCATGTTTAACTAGATTTATAACATTAGGTCAGCTTGAGTGGAATGTATTGATCTATTGGTGATGAAGACTATCTTTAGTGATAGATAACTCCATCCATTTGGTGGGATAAACATATACTAGCATTACTACTTTGCTGAGGAGACAGCCACTTTTTAACTATCTTATTAAACCAATTTTTCTTGGTGATTGAAGATGTGAGGCGACTATATCTTTTTTTCAGCTGTAACAGCAACAGTTGGTGATATAATATGATGATCCTTTAATTTATTTCCAGAAGACTAGCCTCAATTGATCAACCAATTTCAGTTTAGAAATGATTTTAGGGGCAGCTAGATGCTGCAGTGGACTATAGGAGGACCTGAGCTCAAATCTGGTTTTAGACACTTAACACTTTCTAGCTGTGAGACCTTGGGCAAGTCACTTAACTCCAATTGCCTCAGGAAAAAAAGAAGAAATTATTTTATGTCAGCAGTTTGCCAATTCTGTAGCAGGGCAACATATTGCAATTCATAATATAGTGGAGAAGATTTATTTGATATGATGGTTCATATGGAGAACATCCATATGTTTTATCTGTCAGTCACTAAATGATGTACACTTTGTTATATTGAATTGGAATCCTGCACAATTGATGGCCATGCTGATCACCTTGAGTATATTGCAAGAAGTCTTCCACAATGGCCAAATTATGAGCATAATCTGGATGTTTACTCTTTGGTTATATTATTTATGGCTCCTCCTTATTTGAGAAAGGAAGAGAATCAGAGATACTAGCAGAAGATGAAATATAATTGATCTTAGTGGATTCCTTTAGGTGGCTTGAGAGAGCAGTGAATAGAGTGTTGGACTGAGAACCAGGAAGGCCTGAGTTCAGATTCTGCCCATGACACTGAAATCTGGAGTTGGCTCTAGCACACTCTTTAAATAAGGTTACTGTGACAGAACCCACCTTGATGAAGCAATGCTGGCTCCTTGTGATCACCACTGCCTATTATTGACATATATTAACCAGTTCTTAAATGGAATGTTCTATACTTTTTATGTGAATCAAAGGTATGCTCATTAGCAGACTCCATTCTATTCCCTTTTTCAGAAAAACAAACAAACAAATGATGGGGAATAGAAGGGGACAACATTTATCATTGTCCAGTATATTCTACTTCTCTTATTTTTCATGATCGTGTTGTGATAATGGCAACTTAGTCATCATACCTGCTTGTTCTTTCAGTGCATTGCTATGTAGTTCATCTGGCTAGAAGACTTGAATTAATCACGGGAAAATAATTCATTGTGTCACAAGGTAATAGTAGGGCCACAAAGTACATGTCTGGAAGGTCATATCAAGCTAGAATGATCTGAGAGTAGGCTTACATGTCTGTGGCCCAACAACATCAATAAATTTGAAATAAGCAGCAAATGATATCAAATAGTATTAAAAGCTAAGCTCAGAGAATAAATTCCACGTTTGGGTGATTTATGATGCTTTTGTTCAGTCACAGTAACTCATAAAGATCTTTTATAAAAGTATAAAAGTGTTGCAACTATTATCAGTGAAAATAGCATCCACAGCGATAAAATCATGGAGGAATGAAAAAAAAAATGCTTATTCATTCATTTCATTTTCCTTAAGGTATTGAAGTTTTAAAGTGCCCACACTGAACTGAACTTAAAATAGCTACAAACTCCAAATCCCTTATTCTTGGCTATTGAACCTCCTTCTATGACCACTCAAGTTTATATTGTTCTCTCTCTTCTCTCAAATTCTACAGCAAAATCTAGCATAATTGTGACTTATGTTGTTTACTGTTTGTTTCAAGTATCTTTAACACTAAATGGTAGTTTTCTGGAGGGCAGGAACATCACTGTGTCTCCCCCAGTGCCTAGCCTAGTATTGGGCACATGGTAATAAATAACTGAAATTCTGCTGGAGACTGGTTTTATCAGTATCAAAAACTCATAGTGTGGAAACTCCCTCTATCACATGGAGGCATAACTATTTAAATTAGCTATAACTGCATTAGAATTTATATGCCAAGGAAATGCAGGGTGGTAGAATATGAACATGAAACCAGCTGAGAGCTACCAAAAACAAATAAAACCACTGCCAAACCTGGCTTTTGGCCAAACAATGTGGGTCTTCTTTCTGTATCTCTCCCAGAAAGAACATTATTTCTACATTCTTACTTCCTTGAACTCTTTAAACCTCCCTTTCTTGCCTTTCTATAATTGACATTTTTTTTTTTTTACCAGATAAGAAGGAAGCAAAAAGGGAAGATTAGCTTATCAGCTCTAAAAGAGAAAAAAGTTAGAGGTGATGTCACCATCCTTCATATCTGTACACTTTTAAGTACTATTTTGAACATTAAGGATATTTATGCATTGCCTATTAAGGTTTTGCTTACAGATTTGAATAGATCTGCCAGCATAAAGGTATGTATCATTTAAATATTCAACACATACGTTTGTATTACCATATCTTCCCTATGATTCAATATGGTAGAGGTGAGAGAGTGAGCTAAAGAGAGGAAGAAACAAGACAGAAAACAACTTAAATATTTTAACACATTGCATTGTTTTTTTATATTGATAATATTTTTTATCACCTTCATTTCTAAGCATGCCCTCTCTTTTCCTTTCTTCTATCCCTTGAAACAAAGACCAAAAGGAAGAAAGAAAAAATATCAATTCAAGAAAACTAATCAACAAATTACCTGAATCTGACAGTATATACAGAGTTCCACTCCTCCACTGAAAAGAAAGGAGGGAGTTTCTCCTTTTTCTTTGGGACCACACAATAATTTATCACTTATTTCCTCCAGATATTTTCCATTTGATATCCTCTCTGAGCTCCATTTTGCATTACTAAATTTGAATAGTTCAGTGAGAACTATTCTCAGTGAGAAAATTCTCTGTTCAGCAAGAGTTCAAGATCTGAAAAAAATATATATTGCTGATTTTCTTTTCCCTGATATTTTAGGAATTGTTGGTGGTGTCTTTTCTGAAACACCAGTAAAAGATTACAGATTCACCACCTGTCTAAGCAGCTTCCAAGACAGCTAAAGTGCTAATAACTTAATTCCTAACCCCAATTGACTTCTCTCCTTTAGCTAGTTAATGATGTTTTCCTTTCTGGCAAGAAGAATGTAGACCCTGAAATCAATCCTCATCCTTCCCTGGATGTAATATTTGACACCTTTTGACCAATCCTCCTTCAGGATATTCTTTTCATGGTAATCTTCGGACACTGCTCAGAGATTCTTTCCACAAAGATTGATCTTTCTTAATTTCCTTTATAGGTGTGATGAGTATGGGGGGGTGTGTGCAGAAATATATTAAAGTTCCAGGATTCTCTCAGTATGACCCATCAAATGTTGGAGAGTAGGGGTTGGGCCTCCAAATATATTGGGATTTCAGGCCAGTGTCATTAGATGTCTCAAAAGAATTTGTAAACTAAGACCACGGCCAAATCAAGAGGCAAAGATTTTATTATTCTGGCAGCAGGCTAATTTCCAAAAGGGAGTTTAAGCCCTTAGCAAGGGGAGAGGTACCATAATAAGGCAGGCTAAGTTCCTAATGAACTAGACATTGTGACATTTAGTAAGCGGGGCTAATCCTAAAAGGAATTATTATCCTAAAATTAAGGAAGAAGTAGGGTACCAGTACTTTTATATGAGGAAAAATAACCTGAGGGTTGACATCATAACTTGGCCTTCTGATTAGATAGAGTAACTATGAAGTCATGATAATTTTGCCAAAGCAAGGCATTCCACAAAAGCCCATTAAATCAAGGAACAAAAGGGCACAATTAATGACAATTAATGATTATCTAATCAATGCCCCTCCCTGCTTGCCTCAGGAAATAGCTATGTGAATTCGGGGAGGACCCATTGCAACAAAAACCTACTTAAATTTCACTTAAATTCAACAAAAGCCTTCTCCTGTCAGTTCCCCTTTCTATGGCCCACTTAGACACTGGGTTGCTAGCAGGGACAAGATTCTTATTTGTCCCATCAGGTATATCAATCATATTCTAGTTCCTATTCATGATTACTACAAGGTTCTGTTTTGTGCCAAAGGATCCAGAAAATCTCCTTTTCTTTTGGTGCTTTCTCTTGATATTGTCATCAGTTCCCATACAGATGACTCCTATACCTACATGTCCAGTATTTCCTTCTCTCACTTGAACTCTAGTCCTTCATTTCCAGCTGGCTGAGAATAATATTCTTTTGGACATCTCATAGGCATCTCAAATACAATATTTTTGAACCTATTATATATGTATATACATATATATGTGTATATACATACATATACACATACATACATGTATATAAAAATTGTTTAGTGGAATTAGTGTTGCACTTGTAGTCAGAAAGAACTGAGTTAAAATCCTGTTTTATACATTTACTTGTTGTGTTCCCTGGACAAATCACAGTCTCAAATTCCTTATTTATAAAATGGAGATATTAATAGCACCTATCTCTGAGGGCTGTTGCAAATATTAATGAGATAACATATTTAAAGTACTTTGTAAAACCCTAAATCTCCACATAAAGGCTAACTCTTATAACTGTTATAATTAAGAAGATTGGTGGCTCCCCATTACCTCTGGGACAAAATACAGTTTTGGAATTTAAAGTTCCCTGCTACATGGTTCTGTTTGTCTCTTTCTGTTTCTGTCTCCTCTCTGTCTTTCTGTCTGTCCCTCTTTTTTTCTCCTTAATCTACCCAAATGTGGTTCCTTGTCACCCCAGTCTCTTGCTTTGTTTAAGACTTTGTTGTGACTTCAGTTTGTCCTTTTCTCAAGCACCTGTATTCATGTATTTCCCATCATTACAGGCCCTCTCTGTAGTATACAAGCATGCATAAATTTCACTTCTTAACACTTATTTCTCTGTGCATGAAGGGAAAAGTAAGGCTTGTTTGATTTCAATTACAGATTGACTCTATTATTATTACCTGATTCATGAAATCATTGTGAGAATCAAATGAGATAGTCATTTAAAAGCACTTATAAAAGTATAAATGCTGTTCAAATAAAACTAGTGTTCTGTGTCAGTTGGAAATACTTTAATCTTATGCAACAAGTCTTAGAATCTAAGAGATCTTTGTTTGGCCCCTTTCCCATAATCTCTTGAGTTTTGTAGGAGTCAACAATAATCAGTAAACAAATCTAAGTTAATTATTTACCAGTTCTCATGGGGTTCACATCCTGCAGCTTATCTCCCCATTCTTTTTCTTTTCTTTTGGTTATTTTTGTTATCTATATCTGTTAGGAGGGAGTGCTTTTGGATGTGAGATATAGGTTTACCAAACAAACTTATCGCTTAGTACCTAGACCATAATAGGAGCTGGATACATGTTTGTTGAGTTGAGAGGAATGGGAGAAATCGTATTTTCCCCATTGTCCTTGTCTATGTGCCTAGAGGCCTTGGCTGGCAGGGGATGGATGCCCTCTCCAGATCTCTTTCCCCAGACCATCTGGGTGAAGGGAGGGAAGAAGAGAGGACTCGAACAAAATCTGACTCTTAATTACCAATGAACCAATGGTGATATTTTCATTTTCTTATGTGGAATCAATAAGTAATCACTTGCAGGGAGAGAAGTCTGGAGTTTGACAAGAGTATTAGCAGTAATCCTCTAAACATATTTCAGGTTGAATTAGTATTCTACTCCTTCAGTCTTCTTACCAGCTGACCTCAGGACTCTGAGCCCATGATGTAAAGATTAGGCAATAGCATAAGGGTATTTCAGGGGGATGAAGCAGGACCCAAATAGACCTTTCTCATTCTGGAGGAAGGAGGCAATCAGATGACTTCCAGGAACATCATTCAACACTGTGAGTATCTCTCAGGAATAAGGCCCTGGAGTGTTCCTGAGCAAGGGAGGAGGAAGTGAAGAGGAAATTGCCTTTAAAAACTTGTAAAGAAATGGTTAATCTATGAAAAATGGGACTTTAAAATTTTTGTATTATATTTTTATATTAAGAAAATATGCTCTATATTGTATATCTCAAACCATGATTCTGCCTTTTACTGCTTTATAATGAGGAAATTTTATTTTTGTAGTTTTGGTTCCTTTTAATATTTTTGTGATCTTTTGTTTTTATATCATAGTAATTTCAAATATGCACCCAACCCATGTTCAGTTTTCTGTTATACAGATCTTTTCTTTATTGAAAAAGGATTAAATCTGCCTCTGCATTTTTGCATAGGGAGTAGAACCTGGGATCCAGGATTATCAGAATTATACGGGAACTATTCCTTGTCTTTACATCATGCTAAAATTTTATTGAAATGTCTTCCTCTCAATTGTGGTTGTCAAAACATAATTCTTTTTAGCTGAATATGTATTGATTCTGGACTGAGGTCTTCCCTTTGCCATACTTTATTATTTTTTTTATATATCTAATTTTTTTCTTCAGAAAATGAAAGAAGAATCAAGATCACAGGTAATCATTATTTAAAGCAAGCAACAGAGAACTCTTGGGACTTTATGGGAAAATGTGGTTAAGTGGCTAGAAGCACAGTTATCACATCTCTTTCTGAATGGCTCTTACCAATTCTGATGCTTCTTACCCAGTGCTCTGCTCCAGAAGCTATAAAGATGCTTCTGAGGTGATTTTTTAAAGCATGACCATGGAAGCATGCACAACTAAGACTGCATACCTTTCCCTGATTCCCCTGGCTGATAGGTCTGCATTCTAAGGTAGGGAAGATTACATTGCACATGGACTCTTCCTTGAAGAAAGATTTTCCAAAGAGGATCAGAGTTTAAATTTGACATCAATGGATTAAGGGATTGCTTGAGTATCCCTTGAGAGAGGATTCAAAGATTAACTTGGTTCTGTTCCTGAGTTTCTATACCTGATTCTATCAAGTGCAGTTTTTCCATTGCCTTATGAAAGGGACAAGACAGTAAATTATTTATTCAATTGGTTTATCATCCAAATTCTTGGCAAATAAAAAATACAAGAAAATGGAGTAGCATAATTATAAAGGTAAAAACAAACAAACAAACAAACAAACCCTAAGCACGGTGGTCACTGTTTGGAGTATAAAGAGAAATGGAATTTAGAGGAGAAGAAGAAAGTAGAAACTATCTTTTTGAATCAATAATGGAAAGTACATGCTGGGATTTGTAACAATTGCTCAAGGTCTTTGTGCATCTAATTAGATAGGGCCCCTTAGCAGTGGCACTCTGTATAAATAATTAAGAAGGATTCAGATCTTGTCCCATAGCTTCCTTGAACAGTATAGGGTCTCCTGAAGTTACCAAAGTAGGTTAGGCTGACCAGTCTGTTAGGTGTTTCCCCATATCTCAGAACTGTGAGTAGAAGGAATTAAAACCAAGGTTCCCTCAAAGAACTCTGAGTTCCTAAATTTTCTTTGCACTATTGTCAGAGTGGAGATAAGTTCAAGCCATGGCCTTATTACAGGTATTATTCCTGGGGAGTATTGTCACAAAGGTGCCCACTGCTGTTTTTCATGCTCTCATTTATTCTGTCATCAGAACTGCTGAAGGCAAAGTTTTGCCCGATGACTTTCTGGATTTTCACCAAAGCAACAAACAGGCTTATTCCCTGATGAATTTATGATTTCAAATAAAACTAGTGTTTACAACTCTTTTTCTTGGGGATGGAGTGATAGAGCCAGAAATTCTTTGTAAAAAAGGTTGAGGTTTAAGAAGTAACTAGTCTTGTGAGCCATCATTTGGAGCTGAGTTTGATTGCTCAGTGCTTCTCCATGAAATACTTACTTCCCTTTAGAAATAGTGTTCAGAGGAGGTCTCAGGTTCTGTGACTCAGGGATACTCGACAGAGATACTAGACAGAATATTATTTTCCATCACTCATTTTGCTCATTCTATAATAGTATATATTGTGTGCTATTTGCAGTAATACTAGTAATCAGGTCAAAACCCTTTCTCTTCTCACACTCCTACACAACCTGCATTTACAATAAAAGGAAAGAAGCTATACAACAAGCCCTCTGGCACCAATGTTAATACTTACTGTGTCTTATTATGTATTCCAACAAATGCATTTCTAAAATGCACACATTCCACAACCACTGACCCTTTTTCCATGTTCCCATATTCCCAACATCTTTCAAATACTTTAATAATTACAAATGTTAAGGCCTCTGCCTGCAATCAAACACTTAAATAAGGTTGTGGAATTATGAAACTTACTGAGTAGAAGAATGATATAGCCAGATCTGTTCTTACAAAATATCACTTTGGCAGTTCTATGTAAGATGGTCTGGAATCAGGAGAGATAGGAGATAGTGAGATTACGAAAGAAGCTCAGGTTATATTGGAAATGAGCAGTGATGGGGACTCATACTAAGGTGGTGATTGCCTAAGTAGTGAGAAGTGAAGGAGTGAGAGATATTGTGGAGATAGAAATGGCAAGATCTGGTAGCTCACTGTATATGTGAGAATGAAGAATTGAGGATAGCAGCAATTTTTTGACCCTGGGAAACTGGAATGGTGGTGTCCTTGACACAACAGCAACAATGACACAATAATGGCATAATAAGAAATAGAAACGTTTGATAGAGGGATGAGTTTGGGGGCAAAAACAATGAATTTTATTGGGGGAATAGACTACAGAGAAGTAAAAGGATTGCCTTGCTGCAAGTTACCAATTGCCCAGTTGAGGGTAAATAACAAATTTGTAATTGTCTCAGTAGACTTGGTTGCATTCTACATGAGGGCAAGTAGAGGAGGTGTAAAGTGAGAATAATCCAGAAAAAGGTTTTGACAAGTCTTGAACAGGACAAGATATCAAAAAGTTTGAAAATAGAGAACTGAATTGATTAGTCATAGGATCAAAGCTCAAAAGGAAAGAAAGTGAAGTTAGAAGAGGTCTAATGCCCTGGGAACAAATGTATCAAGGGATAGAAGAATTGGAAGTCATAATGATGAAAAAGTGGCTGAGGGGGGATAAGGCATAAAGAGCTAGAATGAGGGGTCATGATCAGATAAAGGAATATGCATTTTTTTTATGATGGAAGTAGAATATATGGAGGTGAGAGAGCAAGATTTGAGAGCAAGATGCATGTCTGTGAATGGCCAAGATGGACTGGAGAAGTAAGTTATAGGAATTAAGAAGCCTGAGGAACTATGATGTTGGAGTGTGGGAACAATATGAAGGTTCAAGTCCACTAGAATAAGAGTTCTCAGTAAGGAAGATAAAGAATATTTGAAAAAAGAGGGAAGATGATTCAGTGATCATTATGCAATAGCCACCATGATCTGTATTGGTTGATAAATTTGATGGACTGAATCTTAGGTGAGAATAGGTTATTTAAGGATGATGGCAGAGAGAATCTGAGTGTAATAATACAAAACAAAGATAAGTAATGTGATGTATTAGAGAAGAAGTTGAAGAAGATTTTCTTGAATGCTGTTTTGTTTAGGGGAAGCAGTTCTCTATGAAGATAAGGAAATAGAATATTTGCCCTCTGGAGCCAAATAGAACAGATATAGAATCTCTTATATGGGACAGGATTTGTGACAAGACAGGACAACTGTCATGTCCCACCTAAGTCTTCTCTTTGCCATCTTAAACATCCTCAGTCCATTCAAGTAATTGCCATAATGCATAACTTTCAGATGCATTTTTATTACTCTGCTTTGGATACTATAATGTTGATCATTTTCCTTTTGAAAGTATACTTCTTGGAACTGAACATAACTGATATGTATTGTCCAGGACAGAGACAGAAAAACTACTCTTATTGTCTCCCTAGTTCTAAACATTTTTCCTTTCTTATTGTAGGTTAAGAGGTTATTTAACTGCTACATCCATGCTACAGCATGAATCAAAATGAAGTTTGTAATGTATTAAATTTAGAGATTTTAAAGATTAAATTCTATCTCATTTGTGTTTTTTTCCTTTAGCATAAAGTTTTGCCCAAGTATAAGACCTTATAGTTGCCTCTATTAAGTTATTTTGAAAGACAGAGCCAACCAGAGTTGGAAAAAAACCTGTGTTCACATCCTACCCTAAACATACAGTGGCTGTGTGATTGTGGGCAGGGCACAACCTCTCAGTGAGCAGACAACTCTCCCTCCTCACACTTTATTTTGTACTGCAGATAAAATTGTTCAGTGATTTTAATTTTATTTTTCCAAATACATACAAAAATAGCTCTCAACACTCACCTTTGCAAACTTTGTATTCCAAATTTTTCTCCCTCTCCTCCCACACCCCTTTCCTCAAGACAACATGTAATCCAATATAAGTTAAACATCTGCAATTCTTCTAAACATGTTTCCATATTCATTATGCTGTGCAAAAAAAAAAGTCAGATCAAGAGGGAAAAAACACAAGAAAGAAAAAAAATAAGAGAACAAAAAAACAACAAAAAGGTGAAAATAGCATGCTTTGATCTACATTCAGTCTTTATAGTTCTCTCTCTGGATGTGGATAGTACTTTCCATCACAATCCAGACAACTTTTTAAGACCATCAGATTGCAGAATGGTTGCTGATCTGCATTGGTAAAGGGAATTTCCTGAATTTCCAGGAATTCATCATACTCATGAAATTATGTCTGGACCAAAAGGAAAAAAATACCATCTATAGTTGAACCAATATTTTAAGAATTTTCTTAAATGAATTTTCTTGAATCTGAACTCTTTCATCCAGTAAGTTTTGTGTCATCTGAGTGGAAGGAAGATTGGGCCTGATTCAATACCTGAGTTCAAAGCTGGCCTCTGAAACTACTACTTGTGTGATCTTTTGCCTTAGTTTTCCTCATCTATAAAATATGCCCTTCCTCAACCCTGCCCAGCATTTATCACAGTGCCTGTCTCATAGTAAGTACTTAATAAATGTTTGTTGACTTGGGAAAAGAAATAGTAATGAATTGCAGAATTTGTCCATGAATCAAAGTCAAGTCACTGGCTTATAGTTTTGAAATTTTAGTTTCTTTCTTCCATAAAGCTCCAGACAGTATTTGCCCTTTTCTAGACCCATTGTATCTCTTCCATCCTCCAGTTCAGTTCAGTCATTTTTCGATCATCTCTAATTCTTCATGACCCCATTTGGGTTTTTCTTGACAAAGACACTGGAATGGTTTGCCATTTCCTACTATAGTTCATTTTTTCAAATGCTGAAACTGAGACAAATAGGATTAAGTGACTTGTCCAGGGTCATTCAACTAATGTCTGATTTGAACTGATGTTTTAATAAATCTTCCTGATTCCAAACCCAGTGCTTTATCCATTTTGCAGCCTGCTGCCATTCTTCACTGATTTTCAAAGATCATTGACAAAATCAGATACCTCAACTAACAGGTGTTTTGAGATGTGACCTCATCATGATTTGGTTATTTGAATTCATCAAAGAAAGCTAGGTGTTCCCTTACTTGGTTTGTGTTTCAATTCTCTGTTAGTCATTTTTATTCTCCCTTTTCCACTCCAAGAAAAAAAAAGCAAAAAAAGTTCCTTTTTTCCACTGTCATTTATCACTGTCCTATTTATTCTGAGCAGCAATCCTATTCCTTCTTAGCTACTCAAGTCCAGACATGATTAAACACATCTCCTATGCAAGTAGTGTGGGATATATCCTTCCAAGGGATACAGACTGCAAAGATATAAATATACATAAGAGAATCTGAAGGGGAAAGAAGCCCTCACAACTAGGAGCAACATTGAGGCCATAATCACCAATAAGATGATTACTTTGTTCCAGGAACTGTGCTAAGCAGGGAGCTATACCCCATCTGTGCCCTAGAGGAGCTCACAGATTAAGATGGAAGATAACATTCAATATTATGCAAAATTATATGCTAACAAAATTAAGAACACACCAAAAAATAGAGTAATGCCTTCAAAAATATAAAACAGAAGAACTGGAGGGGGTAGAACCCAGGTGGCAAGGGGAAGCCAGGAAGTTGCTTGAACTCTCCCCAGTTTCCCTTGGAAACAATGTTAAATCAAGCCTCTAAAAATTCTGATGCAACAAAATCAACAAAAAGACAGGATGCAACAATTTTCCAGGCCAGAATAACTTAGAAGGACTTCAGGAAAGGTCTGTTTCACTTGGGTAAATGGGGACAGCAGTCCAGTATATGCAGTGTTCAAGCAAGCCAATGGGAGGCTTTTCTATGGCACTGATCAGCAGCCAAGGCTCCCTGGTTCTGGCTCTAATAGCAGGCCAGCTGTTCTGAAAGAAATGTACCAGGCTTGGAATCTAGGCCATAACAGGTGTGAGTAGGGCGACCTCTAATACTGTGAGCAAGGTGCCAACCCCTAAAACCCTAATGCAGATCAGGTCCCTGGCCCCCACTAAAAGAAGCTTGGAACAACTTTTAAAAAATGAGCAAAAACAAAAAGAGCCCAAAGAAAGCTATTATGGCAAAAGGGAAGATCAAACATAAAATCAGAAGTGTCATAATACCTATCTGCAAAACCTCAAAAGGGAATATGAACTGGACTCAATTTGGGAAAATTGGAATTGGGAAAATAAATGAGAATTATGCAAAAAATTTTTTGAAAAAAGAGCCAACAGTTTTGAAAAGAAGCACAAAAATTGACTGGAGAGAATAATTTCTTTAAAAGTAGAATTGGCCTAATGGAAAAGAAGGTACAAAAGCTAACTGAAGTAAATAATTTTTTAGAAATTAGAATTGGGAAAGTGGAAGCTAATGATTCTATTGAGACATGAAGTATCAGTCAACATCCAAAAAATGAAAAAAATTAAAATATAAAATACCTCATTGGTATTTTATACCAATGGAAAAAACAAATTACTTGGAAAATAGAGCCAGGAGAGAAAATTAAAAATTTTTTGGACTACCTGAAAGTTATGGTCAAAAAAGAATCTGAATAACATCTTTCAAGCAAGAAAACTTTCCCTGATATCCTAGAGTGAGAAGGCCAAATAGTCATTGAAAGACTGCATCAATCATTTTTTGAAAGAGATACCCAAATGAAAACTCCAATTTGTAGCCAAATTCCAGAATTATCAAGTCACAGAAAATACTGCATGTAACCAGAAAGAAACAATTCAAATATCAAGGAGCCACAGTCAGTATTAAACAAGACTTAGCAGCTTCTACTTTAAATAATTGGGAGGCTTGGAATATGGTATTACAGAAGGCAAAAGAAGTTGGATTCCAACTAATAATCAATTATTCAGCAAAATTGACCAGTCTTTTAGAGAAAAAGATGAACATTCAATGAAAATGGAGATTCTCAAACTTAGCTATTAAAAAGGCCAGAGACGAACAGAAAATTTGATCGTCAGATGTGACTCAAAAGGAGCATAAAAAGATAAACAAAAGAAAAAAATCTTCTGAAACTGGATAAGGTTAAACAGTTTATATCTCTAAATAGGAAGATGATACTTGCAATTTAACTGTATCTCTATTAGGGAAGTTAGAAGGAGTATACACGTATAAGTTGACTTTGATGTGATGATTTAAAACAATCATTAAAAAAAAATTGTGCTGAGAGAAGAGAAAAGAAGAAGGCAGAATGGGCACAATTCTATCATATAAAGAGGCATGAAAGATCTATTATAGTACAGAGAAAGAAGGAGGGGTGAACATTGTTTGAATTTTGGTTTCAACAGATTTGGCTCAAAAATTTGGCTCAGTTGGGTATATAGAAATCTTTTTTTCCCTATAGGAAAATAGGAGGGGAAAAGAGAAAGAAAAGGGAGAGGGACTGATAGAAGGAAAAGTTCCTTGGGGGAAGTGGTAGTCAGAAGTGAAACATTGGTGAGGAGTTACAGGCTGAAAGAAGAATGAAGAGTATAAATGGGGAAAAATAGGATGGAAGGAAATACACAGTAATCATAACCGAATGTGCATGGGATGACTTCTCCCATAAAATGAAAATGAATAGCAGAACGGCTCAAAAAAAAAATTCCACTTATGTTGTAGAAGCAGAGAGATACACAAAAAGGAAAGGTAAAAGATTGGAGCAGAATCTATTATATTTCAGCTGAAGTAAAAAAAAAAAAAAAAAAAGCAGGGATAGCAATCCTGATCTTAGACAAAGCAAAAGCAGGAACAGATCTAACTAAAAGAGACAAGGAAGGAAACTACATCTTGCTAAAAGGGACATAGATAATGAAGTAATATCAATACTAAACATATATGCACTAAGTGATATAGCATTCAAATTCTTAGAGGAAAAGTGAATTACAGAAAGAAACAGCAAAAACTAATAGGGGATCTTAACCTCCCGCTTTGAGAACTCCCCAGTTTCCCTTGGAAACAATGTTAAATCAAGCCTCTAAAAATTCTGGTGCAACAAAATCAACAATTTTAGAAAAGTTGGATATGATAGACCTCTGAAGAAAACTGAATGGGGATAGAAAGGAATATACTTTTTCTCAGTAGTATATGATACCCATACAAAAAGTGACTATAAGGGCATAAAAATCCTATGATCAAATAAAGAAATGCAGAAATATTCATTGCATCCTTTTCAGATGGTGATGCAATAAAAATACATATAATAAAAGATCATTGAAACATAGATTTAAAATTTAATAAATTAATTCTAAAGAATGAGTGGATCAAACAGCAAATCCTAGAAACAATCAGTAACTTCATAATAGAGATTGACAATAATCAGCCAATATGCCAAAATTTATGGATTCAGCCAAAGCAGTATTTAGGGAATTTTGTAGCTCTAAATGCTTATATGAATAAAATAGAAAAAGAGCGCATCAAGGAAATGGGCATGTAATTAAAGAAGCTAGAAAAAGAACAAATTAAAACTCCCAAATTAGATACCAAATTAGAAATTCTGAAAATCAAAGGAGAGATTAATAAAAATTTAAGTAAGAAAACTATTGAACTAATAAATAAAACTAAGCTAGTTTTATGAAAACACCAATAAAATAGATAACCCTTTAGTTAGTTTGATTAAAAAAAGAAAGAAAACCAAATTTCCAATATCAAAAATGAAAAGGATGAATTCACCACCATAAATAAATAAATCCACCATAAAGAGGAAATTAAAAAATATGGATTGATTCTTTGCCACTTGTACTAATTTTGAACTAACCATTCACAACAAGAAAACACAGGTACTCTATCAGCCAGCATCATACATCTATATGTGTAACCATTGATTACAGCAAATGGTGAAGTTTTGAATGCTGTGCATATGTTCACATACCTAGGCAGTATACTTTCCAGGGATGTACATATTGATAATGTGATTGACACACATATTTTCAGAGTTAGTTCAATATTTGCTTTGCCCAAGTCATGCCAATAAATCTGACAATCTAAGTAAAATGAATGAATATTTACAAAAATATAAATTACCCAGATTAATAGGAAGAGGAAATAAAATATTTAAATAATCCCCTTTTAGAAAAAGAAATTGAACAAACTAAGAACTTCCTAAGAAAAAATCTCCAGGGTATATAGATTTATAAGTGAATTCTATAAAAGAAAAAGCTTCTGGAAAGTATATTGTATGGGGGGGGGTAACAGAGGAAGAGTTGAATTAGGGTATAGTGACAGAGGAAAAAGCATAAAAAACCATTAAAGAAATATGTATACATATATATGTGTATATATATATATATATGGCAAGATAATTTATAAAGAGACACAGAAATTGTATTACTACTTGATTAAATTCAGAATATACTTAAAGTATTTTTATAAAAAGAAAAACCACTTAGTTGAAGTTGATATTTCATATATAATTCTTTTCACTTCTTTGTCTATTGAAATGTTTCTTAATAATTAAGTTCATTATAAAAGAAAAAGCAAAATATTCTTTTTAAAGACATATAATAATCCTCACATCTATGGTAATTATTGGCATCCATGACCCAGAAGTCCAAATTTAGGTTTACATACTCTGGTTTCAATTTGGGGCCTTATGAATTTCTCTCTTTAGCTAATTACCTCATCTAAGTGTGGGTTTAGTGCAAATGAAAAGCCAAGTCCAGGTGATCTATTTTACATCGTGGCTGTCTCTTGCTGCTACTCACCTCTCACTCTTCTTACCAGAAGGATTTGTCCCAGACCTCAGCATTGGCTTGAAATATTTCCTTTCCTTTCTGAATGGCTTCATCCTTTAGCCCCTCTATTACATGGCTCTTCTGGGACCTCTGATTCTATTCTGATAGAGCCATGCTTCCCTCATGAATTCATCCTCTATTATTGCCCCTACTTCTATGTTCTGTACATGGTTTCAAACAAAAAACACAAAAACACCCAAATTGTTTGATGAATTCCCAGTGTATTTTTCCAGGCTCTTTCAACACACCTTTCTTTTTTCCCATTCTCATTGAAAACATTTCTTTCATTATTCAGAATTTCACCTTAAATTTGAGATGCTACCTCTAGATATTCCTTAGCAGAAGTGATTGAGGGAAGGAGGATGCAGTGTTGTGGGAGATTTCATAGGAATCAGACTTTTTTTCATATTGCATAGTATTTTTAAAGTATTTTAAACTTTCCTTTCCTTTATTCCTATTTTATTATAAGGAATGTCTGGTGTGGGAAGGAGAGATGGGAGGAGATTGGGGACATTTGGAAATATAGATAATGTAAAAACAAAGGATAGCAATCAACTTTTATTTTTTAAAAAATATTCATATTTAGAATTTTCTATATTGATTTCCCTAGAGTTTTAGTTTATGGGACCCCTCCTATCTTTCCTCTGAAACCTTTGAAGGCTGTTCTCCAGATATATGTAGAGCTTGGTGCATGAGGGGAAGAAAAGGAGAAAGAAATAAATATTTTAATAGCATCACTATGAGCCATGTACTGGGCTGTCTTTTTCTTTTTCTTTTTCTTTCTTTCTTTCTTTCTTTCTTTCTTTCTTTCTTTCTTTCTTTCTTTCTTTCTTTCTTTCTTTCTCTCCCTTCCTTCCTTCCTTTCTTTCTTTCTCTCCCTTCCTTTCTTTCTTTCTTTCTTTCTTTCTTTCTTTCTTTCTTTCTTTCTTTCTTTCTTTCTTTCTTTCTTTCTTTCTTTCTTTCTTTCTTTTTCTCTCTCTCTCTTCCTTCCTTCCTTCTTTCTTTCTTTCTTTTTTTTTTTTTTTACAAATATTTTCTCATTTTATCCTTACAACAAACCTGAGAAGTATGTGCCATTGTTAAGCTTATTTTACAGTTGAGGAAGTCACAATGAACAGAAGTTAAAATAGAGTTTAGGTGACTTGTCTAGAGTCACACAACTAGTTCTCATTTGAAGCTTTATTTGAACTCAAGATTTCCTGATGTCATGCCCAGTATTCTATCCATAGCATCACCAGCTGCCTTACTGAATTTCTTTTCTTCTAGGACAAATTCTAAGAGGAAGTGAATACTTCTCTAAGTTTCCCATCATTGCTATTTCAGCAACAAATTTCTTATATCTTGGTTCTAATCCTGAGATTTTTGCATGCATATATTTATAAAATTAGAAAGTTTGGATTTGAACTTAAGCTTTTTAAATTTTTAAATAGAAGATAAAGGATAAATACCTTAAAGGTGAAGATGATTTTCAATTTCATTCAAAAGGTATTAAGAAAACAAAGGTGTAGACTACAGGGGAAAGTTTAGAAGAGGGTCTTTTGAATAAGATTGAAAGAGAGGCAAAGAAAAATATACATAGGCATCTTAGATTAAATAGGTCAAAGTAGGTGAAAAAAGCAATCAGAAAGAAGCAAAAAATGTTCACTATAGTATATCGGTCAGGAAATTGAAAGGGGAAGAAGAAGAAAAGGATTTATTTACCTGATTCCTATAAGAGGGGATCAAGGCTGCTCAAAATCTTTTTTATCAGGGGAATGCTGGTCACACTAAGTGATGGGGAACTATGGAGCAGCGAGAATAGCAGAGTTCTTGTTTCCTAGCAACTGACCTCATTATGCGAACAGTTTCCTTTGTTTTAATGTTCATTTCAACATTTGCTTTTCTCAATTGTGAGAAGGCCGTCCTAGCTATTTTTATATACTTACAAGAAATGAAAATACCCAGGAAATGTGAGCTGAGAATCTTTAGTATGGCTCTGGGCAGAATAAAAGCTTATTCTCTCCTAAGCAGGAAGTTAACACTCCTTTTTATTATCAGGTCCCTTTGAATATCAGGTTACTATTTTTTTCTCCTATAGGCACAGTGGATAGAGTGCTGGGAGAGGAGCTAAGAAGACCCTAATCAAATCTGGTCTCAGACACTTAATAGATGTGTGATCCTGTACAAATCGCTTAACTTTTATTCCATCCTAAAGTGAGGGCAATAACAGCACCTACTTCTCAGGGTTGTCCGGAGGATCATATGAGACAATTCTTGTAAAGCACACTGCCTGGAATGTTCAGGACATTTAATAAATACTTGCTTCCTTCCTTCCTTTTGGAGGACTGATTTCAGAATTGAATTATGGTCATAGATGGCAAGAACAATTCACTGGAATGTTTCAGATTTCTTAACTTCCTGCATTCCCAAATACCTGTTTTTCAGTCTACCTTCTACCCTACTGAATTTCCTCTACTACAAGAATTTTTTGGTTTGCTATTCTAATACAACTCTATTAGGCCAAAACTCTAAAGTTTCTTCTTATTGAAAATGTAGTAACTTCACCCAACTTCCCATGAAAATCCCTAAAATATTTTCTTGCCCTATTCTCAGTAATAGCATATTGAAGCTTTAAGAAACTCTTTTGAATTTCTCACTTCATTGTCTGGGATTGTCTTGTAGGCTAAGGTACTTGCAAGGAAACCAATCCACCTCCAGGAACTTGAAAATGAGTGACAACACCACACTGGCCCCTCCAACCACAGAGCAGGCTCCTGCCACTCCCCGCAAGGGACCCCCTAAATTCAAGCAGAGACAAACTCGACAATTCAAGAGCAAGCCTCCTAAGAAAGGTGTAAAAGGGTAAGACTAACTGAATCCAAGGTGGAAAACAGTATATCACCTTGTCTCATGGTTATTTGTACTAAATCACCTTGGTTTGAAAATTAATTCCAAATGTTCAATGAATATTCATTCACTGAATATTCTGGCCACACTTAGGAATTCTTTTTTTTTTTCATCCACAATCCCTTCATTTTTCTCCTTTTACTTTTATTTCATGTCTTTCCTGAAGGTCTCTAAGCATGAGACCATTCCCTTTTAGCTTCTAGAGCCATAAGCTTCCTTTTCATGAGCTCACTTTGTATCGTGTTCATCTCCTGGCCGCAGCTGTCCCAATTTTTAATTCTAAATCTATCTCTCTCTTTTTTAATGGAGCAAAGCTTGTACTGAAGTCTCTCACTGAGGAACAATGAGAGTAGACTTTACTTTTATAGTTCATAGATGTTTTAAGTGATATTTCAGTTTTGACATCTTTCCCAATGCCACATATTGGCTAACACTTGTTTGAGCTTCTTTTGTTTTGTTCTTGATCCAGGAGATGCTGTGAACAATATAGAAATCAAAAGATCTACTTTATATAGGTGTGAGAGGGGGAAAAATGAACATTCCTGTCCTTTCTCTCCCTTTTCCTTTCAGTCAAGAGAAATCCTAAATGAATCAATCCAGAATCCTCTTCCTCTGATCTCAGCTAATATATCCCTTCCTTTTTTTTCTTCTAACTTTATAGGTTTGGAGATGACATCCCAGGCATGGAGGGCCTTGGAACAGGTGGGTCTAATGAGACATTTTTATGTGAGTTCCTTAAATTAAACAGCTATCAATTCTTATATTTTCAAGAAGACAGATTTTTTAAAAAGTGAAGATAGCTAGAAGTTTAAAAGAAATATAAGCATTTTTCTCTTATTAACTGTAATGTATTAAAAAAAACTTGTATTTATAAGAGCAAGCATTCATATACTTGCATTTTGCAATCAGTTGCTTATCAGAGTCAGCATGATGTATCGGATTGCACTTTAAATCAGGACACCTACATCCAAATCAATGTTAAATTAAATAAGTTAATATACAAGGTGCTTTGCAAACCTTAAAGTGCTATATAAATGTTAATTATTATTAATAATAAAAATTTTTATAGTAATTACATCCTAGTTCTGATTTATTAGCTGTTTATCAAGTTCCTCAACTGAAAAATGGAGATAATACTACACATGATCAGGAGAATGACATTATTGCATTTCTGATTCCCCTAAAAAATAATGATAATGATATTTATGTAGCAAGATTTGCAAATAGCTTAACATGGTTTAAGATTTGCAATAGCAGGGATACCTAGATGGCACAGTGGATCAGCCCTGAAGTCAGGAGGACCTGAGTTCAAATATAGCCTCAGACAATTAATATTTCCTAGTTTTGTGACCCTAGGCAAGTCACTTAACCCCAGTTGCCTCACCAAAACAGATAAAACAACTACACCCCCTCCCCAAGATTTGCAAGTAACTTTATATGTATTATCTTGTTTGATTCTCATAAATATCCCTGTAAGGTAAGTATTATTATGCCCATTTTATAGATGAAGAAATTGAAGCAGGAGTTTAAATAACTTGTCCAAATACTCATAACCAGTAAGAGTCTGAGACCAGGTTTGAACAGAAGTTTTTCTGATTCGAGTCCTGGTGCTCTAATTACTACATCACCTAGCTGCCTTTTCTCTATTCTTTACATTGGGAATTGCAAAGAATTTTTAAAGCTTTTTTCAAGACTAGTTTGGCAGTCCTCTGTTAACTATTCTTATAAGAGGACAAGGTGTCTGCCAGAAAAATCATCACTTTGGGGTTTTATCTATATTTTGACTTTGCTATCCATATAGTAGAAATATGCATTGGAATACAAATCCCTAATCTGTCATGGAGCTCAGTAACCTTGAGGAAGTGAAGTTTCTAACCTTTTTCAGATTTTTCTACTGGGCTTATAACCCAAAGAGATCTTAAACGAGGGAGAGGGATCCACATGTGCAAAAATATTTGTGGCAGCCCTTTTTGTAGTGGCAAGGAACTGGAAACTGAGTTGAGGCTTATCTGTTGGTGAATAGCTGAATAAATTATTGTATGTGAACATTATGGACTATTATTGTTCTGTAAGAAATGATCAGGAGAATGATTTCAAAAAGAACTGGAAAGACTTACATGAACTGATGCTTAGTGAAATGAGCAGAACCAGGAGATCATCATACATGGTAACAGCAAGATTATACGATGATCAGTTCTGATAGACATGGCTCTTTTTAACAATGAGATGATCCAGGCCAGTTCCAGTGATCTTGTGATGAAGAGAGCCATCTACACCCAGAGAGAGGTCTGTGGGAACTGAGTATGGATCACTACATAGCATTTTAACTCTTTTTGTTGTTTTTTGCTTGTATTTTGTTTTCTTTCTCATTTTTTCCTTTTTAATTTGATTTTTCTTGTGCAGCAAGATAATTGTATAAGTATGTATACATATATTGGATGTAACATATATTTTATCATGTTTAACATATATTGGATTACTTGCTATCTAGGAGAGGGAGTAAGGGGAAGGGGGGAAAATTAGAACATAAGGTTTTGTAAGGGTTAATGTTGAAAAATTATTCATACATGTGTTTTGAATATTAAAAAGCTTTAATAAGAAAAACTTTTCTCAGATTTAATTGATCCCAACTATTAATGGAGGTACTACTTCAATTCTCTCAAGCAAGTCTGATGAAGCCTGTGGACCTCTTCTCAAAATAATGTTTTTAAATAAGTGAAGGAAATGCTAAATTTTAGTTAGAGTTGTAATATTTTTCCCATCCAAATTCATAAAGCCCCTGGAATCTATCCATAGATCTCTTGAAAGTACATGAACCCTAAAGGCCCAGGAGTTAGATCATGTGGTTTCTTAAAATCTTTTCAGATCTATATTCCTGACTGTGAATTTCAAAATAAATCTGTAGTTGTCACTTCAAATTTATTGAGTTAAAAGCATTGTGCTCAAAATCCATCCATATTGTTAGGAAATAATAGGGGAGCTAATCTTCATTCAGCCAAGGTACTGCTTTGGAGTGAGAAAAACCACATCTTCATAGCATCCTTGCAACTTCTTGGAGAAGAAGCAAGATTCATTTGTGATAATTATAATAATGTGAAAATAATGATTCTTGGCACATATACAGCACTTTCCTTGTAAGCAGCTTGTGAGGTAGAATTCATATTAGAAAAACTAATGCACTTGCTTATGTAATGGCCAGTAACTGAGAGAGCCAATAAAAGGCTATGTTTCTTTATAGCTAATAATATTACCCAGCAAAATCAGGACTGGAACTCAAGTCTTCTAACTCCAGCTCCAGTGTACTTTTTTCTGTTTAATATTTATGTAAACAGCTTCCTAGACAGATAGACATGTCCTTATGAATCAGAGAAGACTGGTGGTTCTGACATGATTGTGTATGACGTTGACTTTATTTTGCTATTATAAAGGGTATTTGGGAACTATGATGACATTCTGACTAATATAAGTGTCTGGGGGAAAAGATGAGGTGAGACTATGGAGATAACACTCTACGTGAAACAACTTTCCTGAAGAAGGACACACAAACTTCTAAGTCTGTGGAAAAGAATGAATTTCTTTGCTTTTCTCCTTTCTTATAGATATCACGGTCATTTGCCCCTGGGAAGCCTTCAGCCACCTGGAATTACATGAGCTGGCCCAGTTTGGAATCATCTAAATCAAGAAAGTAGCTTTCATTGTCCCCAACAATTCCAGTACCTCGGATGTTTATGTGTGACCATACCAATATGTGATGTGTCCAGAGGCTTAGCCATTTTAGAGCATTATCTTCTTAGACTCTCCCAAAGAACAGGCACTTCAAATATCAATTACATGTAAGGATTAAGGAAGTGAACATCCCCTTTGGTGTCAAACTTTCTGTTTTCAAAATAGCTTGACTCTTAAAAGTAATAAGCCTTTCTCTTGAGAGACTTTGATTTACTTCAAATGAACAGATAAAGTTGTATAAAATGTGGCACACAAACACTTGGCCCAAATCAGAGGAAAAGCATCCAAGGCAAAGAAAAAAATCAGTTAAAGAATAGAATTATGTATTCAAAACCAATAAATCTTTAGTCCCCATCACCTTAGTTCACATTAATTTTCTCCCTTTATCCATATAGTTCACATATTGAGTCTATATTTGGTCCAGTGGGACCATTGTGACAATGCTCTTATATTATTTATTCCTTTGCTTCTTGACTTTTTTGTGTTCTTCTGTAGGAAACTTTCAATAATTGGGAAGCATTTCTGAGAACACTGTAAAATAGAGAAGAATCTACCTAAGAATGTAGATGTCTGACAGCAATTTAAAAAGCATTATATTTTATGCCCTGATAAAAAGTGATAGCTTGCCTTCCTCACCATGATGAAGTTATGTTGAATGAAATCACCAAACATTTATATTTCCACACCAATTATGAAAATTCAAGCCTTGCTGCTGGTTTTGTGTTGGGTTATCAATATTTCTCCACATAATTTTTCAAATCAGTAGTGTAAGAATCTAAGAAGTTAAAAGGTTTTGAGATCGTCACAAAATTCTGGGCATGGGATACAGAGAGGATCATCATGGAAAATAACCTATAAAGATCTTATAATAAACCTTATGTTTTCAGGATAAAAGCAGTAACTAAAGTGAATTTTTACTTTCCAGGGATTTCTTCTGCTTATGAAATAGATTTTCAATATTAATTCTGAATTTGTAATATTAGTAGGATGATTACATGATATTATTTAGTGTAACCCCCTCATTTTATAGATGAGGAAACTGAGGTCCAGAGAGTGACTTACTCAAGTTCATGTAGATAGGAAGTAGAAGAGTCCTTCTGATTTCAAATCCAATACTTTTCCCACTGCATTTTCTACAATATCAAGATGGCAATATTTTTTTGTTCGTGTTTTTGGCAGTACATATTTTTTTCAGTGTGATTAAATTGCCTATAGTCATTGGTTCCCTCTTATATCTACATTGCATTCTTGGATAATGGAAAAATTACTCCTCTTATACACAAAAGCCTTGGTTCAAATCATCCCTGTACTATTTATTTGATGTGTGGCTTTAGGAAAGTCACTTTAACTCTAAATCCTGAATTTCTCATCTAAAAAGTGAAGGGAGTGGGGAGGGAGAACAGAGGGAAATGGTCAACTAAGCATTCTCTAAGGCCTTTTTTGAGCCCTAACATTCTGAAATTCTATTCTTTTTTCTTCTGAGCAGTTGTTCAACTAAGATAGGGCGAAACATGAAAATATGAGAAACAAAGTATAATAAAGACCAAAAGAAGAAAAATTTTATATAAATAGGCTAAACAAAGAGAGAAAAACAAGGAAGTACTAAAAACTGTGTTCGTAGTATAAGGATATCCCTCTCTATAGTACTTTGAGGTTTACATAGCTCTTTCCTTAAAACAATTTTGGGAGGCAGGAATCACAATTATGGTTGTGACCATATGTGTGTTTTTATTATGTGTGTTAGTATGATAACACATATAGTAAATATGAGATGAAACAAGTATAACGAGGTCTCCTGATTCCAAGTCTAGGTGAAGATTAAACATGAAGGCTAGATAGAAAGGGGAGATTGAAAGAGAGGGAGCATTGATAGACATGGAAAAATTGGGTCCACAAAGAAACAAGCTAATGCATGAAGAGACCACTAAAATGGTTGTTAACCTTGGTTGTGGTGTTAACTTGATGGAATCTTTACAAATTGTTAAGCCATTAGAGTTGATAGAGACAATAATTATCCAATTTAGCATGGCTCAATATGATTGATTTGATCTTAGAAGGAGATATTTTGGGCCAGAACTTGAAACAAGGTCTTAAGTACAACTGATAGAAAAGATGCTTGTGTTTATACCTTTAGAGCGCTCATAGAAGCAAGAAATATTTAAGTATTCATTGGAGTTCACATGTTTGGGAGATTTCAGGGTTTAGAAAGAGATATCGGAATTCATACCTCCCTTAATCCCTGCCTTCAGAAGGCGGAGTCAGCCTTTTACACTCAGCATAAATAGAGCTTCAGTGAGCCACTCCAGAGACTTACTTGGGAACATTGACTGGGGTGGGAGAGGAGCACTCTGGGAGTAAGCCCACAAGCCCTCTCTCGGAGGTAAGAGAGATTCATTGCATCTTCCACCTTGGTGCTGGCTGGAGGCTGAAGAAAGCAGAGGCAGGAGCAAAGGACAAAGCTTCAAGATCTCTTGGAACCAAGCAGAGAGCTAGGCCTCTGAGCTAACTGGGTTATATTGAAGGACACAATAAAAGATCTGAACTTTTATCAGCTGCCTGCGATTTGGGGTGATTATTTACTTTCAACTGAAACTAAGGCTGCCTCCCGAAAACCTCCCTGAGAAACCTTCTCCCAGAGAGAACCATCTTATTATTATTTTAAAGAAGAAAAAACACCAACATTAACTGGCTGTGAAGCCTCATCTGTAAAATGCGTGGTTTGGACTAGATGAACATTAAAAATGCTTCTAATGCTAACTAATACTTTAGAAATTCTCAGACAATGTTAGCTGTTATTCAGTCATATTCAGTACTCTTTGTGACCCCATTTGGGGTTTTCTTGGCAAAGCTATAGGAGTGGTCTGCCATTTTCTTCACCAGCTCTCTTTACAGATGAGGCAAACAGGTTTAAGTGACTTTCCCAGGGTCACACAGCTAGTAATTGTCTGAATAGGGATTTGAACTCACAGAAATGAGTCTTCCTGACTCTGGACCTGGCACACTAACTACTGAGCCACCTTGCTGCCAAGAGAATGTCAGCAGCAGGAAAAATCTAAAAAGCACGGGTAAATGTCTTCATGATTGCTGTATTCATTCCCTTTTGTTGCTGTTCCTTCTCTGAACTCACACTCTAATTCCTATCACTTGCCCAGAGCTATATTATATTACTTCATAACCAGAAATATATTTTTTAAAAAATTAGGTGTAGAACAAGCTTGAAAATGACAAAATTTAGTTACAATTCTTTCCTTGGGAACATGGGGTTTATCATGACCCTTAGATGAAGAGTACTTTCTGGGACTGGTGTCCCAGAGGAGCTCCTCTGTGTATATATTATAACCAGGGGAAAGAAGTTCTGGGAGTAGCTACAGTTGTTCCCATTCATGACCTCCCATTTAATTTGTGTCATCCACAACTGTATTTTCTTTGGGGATAAAGGGTAGTACTCATGATAACAGTATTTCATCCCCTAAACTGCACACCTGGTCCCCACTAAAGTTTGGCGGTATTCCCCTTCATAGTGGAAATTAAAGTTAGAGTTGGGAAACTCATTAACAGAATCATAGAATTCAAGGACTGAAAGAGAGCTTTTAGGCTACTACATCCCATACCCAGAATGAATCCCCACTAGAATGCTCTCATCAAGTGGTCATCTAGCTTTTGCCTAAAAAACTCCAAGGAAGGGAGACCAACTGCCTGTCAAAGTGACCCATCCCACTTTTGGACAACTCTACTTGTTAGGAAGATTTCCTGACTTCAAGTCTAAAATTGCCTCTTCAAATTTTCCAGCCATTGTTCCCAGTTCTGCCCTCTTGGGCCAAATAGAATAAGTCTGATTTCTTCTTCACTGTATTTCAAATATAAGAAGAAAGTTATCATTTCCCACCTGAATCTTCTCTTCTCTAGGCTCAGCAATCTATTTCTTTAACCCAATATAATATGACATAAGATAGGGTCATCCAGTCATCCTGCACCATTATAAGTAGTCATGTAATCCTAAATGTAGGAGTGGAAGAACACTCAGAGGTCATCTAGTCTTGTTCCTTCATTAAAGAAATTGAGGCATGAAAAATGAAATTAACTCAAAAAAATCCTAAAATTTTAGAGTTGGAAAACCCTCAGTGATCCAGATCATAACTAGAAGGGATACTTGCTATAACACACCCAACAATTGGTTATCTAGCTTTTACTGGATGCTTCAGTAAAGGGGTACTCCTTTTCTCCCAAGATAAGTCATTTAGTTTTGAATAGTTTTAGTTGTCAGGGGGAAGAAGTTTTTGTTTTTGTTGATATCAAGCCCAAATTTATCTCACTGAAGCTTCTATCCGGCGCTCCTGGTTTTGCCCTTTGGAACTAAACAGAAAAAAGTCTAAAATTTTTTTCTATATGACAGTAATTTACATACTTTTTTCATGTCCCTCCTGTGTATTATCTAATCCAAACCAAATCTCCCCAATTCCTTCAACATATCTTCATGTAGCATGGAATCAAGGCCCTTAATCAACCTTCTTTCCCTCCTCTGGATGTTCTTCAGTTTCTCACTCTTCTTTTTAAATTGTGGTGGCCAGAACTAAATGCAGTACTCCACATACAGTTTGAACAAGGCAGAAAACAGAGGGACCATCACCTTCTTGTTCTGATGAATATATCTCTCTAATAATGAGAAACTGATCCTGGGCCCACAGGAATTGGGGTAGTACACCCACTCCTTGGGTGTTTTCTTGGGGGTTCAGTCCTGAGGAGTCTGACAAATAAGAAGGATCAGGTTTTATACACCAAGGGACTTTCAGGAGCCAAGATGGAGGAATGAGCAGTAAATTGCTTTAACTCTCCCATATTTACTTCTAAACACTCCTAAAATAGCACCCTAAGACAAATCCTGGAACAGAAGCACTGGCTTAAGAAACTTGGAAGATAGACAGGAAAGGTCTGTCTCACTTGGATAAAAGAGAAGTATAGTTCAGGACAGTAAATGTCCCAGCAAACCAACAGCAAGCTCCTACTCAGCAAACTAGTGGTTGAACCTGAGTCCCAAAGTGATGGTGCAGGCAAACACCTACCCCGATGTACCTCAGCATGGCCAGGGGACCAGGCAGACTCCAACTCTGAGAATTGCCACAGCTTCAGCCTAGTCCCAAGGCAATCTTCAGTCACCAGAAGTCCACATGCTTCAGTGTAGTCATGGGTAAACAGGTAGACACCAACCCCATGGGTGCCTAAGCAAATGGGCAGCTGCCAGTTCCAGGCTCTACCACATGCTTCAATGTAGCCCTGGGTGAGGAGGCAATCCCAATGCCAGACCACCATGTGCTTCAGTGTTCCTCAGGAAAAATGCAGAAACACCTCCATTGGCCACAACACACCCCAGACACCAGCACTAAGACCCTGACACAGCACCATGTAAGCTGCCAGTCACCCACAGTGTCCAGCAGTGTCAGCTTCCCTTCCCCACTCACTCAGCACAGACCTCATGGGCTTCAGGACATCAGTGCAGCACCAGGTAAGCAGTCAGGGCTTTCAGGGCCTGTAGCCCTGGCACAAGAAACCTGAGACAATTCCCTTTTTACCCCAGAGCAGAGATAAAAGTTAAAATAAAGGAAAAAGCCTCCAAAATATGAGCATAAAAACAAACCAAAATCAAATGTGACCATGGAAAGTTATTATAGTGACCACGAAGATCAAGACACAAACTTAGGAGAGGACAACCATATCAAAATATCTTTGGGCAAAATCCTAAAGAAAAAATGGGAAGTGCTCTTAAGGCCAGAAAGAACTCATGGAAGAGATCAAAAAGGAACTTTAAAATCATACAAGAGAAGTAGGAGAAAATTTGGGAAAAGAAGTGAGAGCGATACAATTATGAAAAAAAGAGTAAACAGCTTAGAAAAAGAAAACTACTTAAAATTAGACAAATGGAAAAGAAAATATAAAAATTTACTGAAGAAAAATAACTCCTTAAAAATATAATTGGCCAATGCAACCAAGATAAGAAGGAAAGCATAAAGTTAAGAAACAATCTTTATAGTAAGTATCTCTGGTAAAGGCCTCATTTCTCAGATAAACAGAGAACAGAGTCAGATTTATGAGTATGAGCCATCTCCTAACCAAAAGTCAAAGAACATGAAGAGACAGTGTTGAGATGATGTGGTGGCAAAACATTGGAAACTGTGGAGATATCTATTAATTGGGGAACGACTGAACAAGCTGTGGTATATAAATTTAATGGAATACTAGTGTCTAATAAGAAATGATGAAAAGAAAGATTTCAGAAAATCCTGGACAAACAAGTACCAACAGAGGCAAAGTGAAATAAGCAGAACCAGGAAAACATTGGACACAGTGCCAGCAACTTTGTGTGGTGATTAAGCAGGACTGACTCAGCTCTTCTCAGCAACACAATAATCTAAGACAAGTACAAACAAAGAACACAAGAAGAGAAATACTGCACACTTCCAGATAATGAATTGATGGATTTTCAATGCAGATCGAAGAATAATTTTTTCACTTTATTCTTCTTTGTGTTTTTTTTTCCCTTTGGATCTGTTTCTTCTTTCATAATTGTGACTAACCTAGGAATATGTTTTAAATGATAGTACATATATAATCTATATTCAACTGCCTAGCATTTTCAGAAGAGGGAAGAAGAAGGAGGGAAGGAGAATATTTGAAATTCAGTCTTATATAAATTAATAGTAAAAATTGCCTTGATATATAATTGGGAAAATTGTAAATTGGGAAAAATAAATTTTTAAAAATGCCCACTATGATATTCCAAGAATTATTGTATCTATAAATTAGCTTTTTGGCTTATACCTAGTATTTTCCCCATAAAAGAGGGACTAAAAATGTACAAAAGAAAATTATAAATCAGGTATGGAACAGATAATTTATCTCTACACACAAAAGAAAAACTAAGCATGAAAAGTCCCATGGTGCATACTAATAGAATAATTAAAAGCAACATTCAATAACAACCTATAAATACTCTTTTAGTCTTTTGGGACACTGATACTTAAAACCTCATCAGAACACAAAACAACTTATTGTAAAAACAATTGAACATTTCACCTTGGTTCTTTGTTGTAGACATCTACTAGCAAAACCACTGGCCTTGGACCAGTTCTCTTTTTGTTGTTGGTTATCCTTCCCAAGAACATTGATTTTGTTGCCAGGAACTTCTTCTTTACATTCATTTGCCCACAACCTGATGGTGTTGGGAACCTCTGAACCTTTTAGATTCATTTAGTTATCTTCAAGTTTGGACATGTCCATCTTAAGATAATATCCTTTCACCTAAGATAAAGAAGGAACAAACACAAAAGTAGAAGAGGATACTCAGGACTTATTACATTATACTAGAAGGTAAAGTAATTTCAGTGCTGAATTGTCACGTAACTGGAAGCATGTCCCAAAGTTCCCATGTGGTCCACTAGAACCAAGAAAGGCAGTTTGGGGCACACCCTATAGGATGGCCACTATTGACCAATTCAGCCTCTGTAGGAGTGTAGACTCCTTTCATTGCAGCCAAAGACTGTACTAGCTTTTTTGGCTATTTACACTATTAATTTGATCAAGGAATATACATACAGGATGAAAGGAAGGAAGAAAGGAAGGAAAGAAATATATTTACTAAAAGTGAAATAGAGGATAGGGGAATCATGAAAGGCCTCTTGAAGTTCTCAGGCTGAACTTTTTTTTTTTTTTTTTAATAATACTGAGGCAACTGGGGTTAAGTGACTTGCCCAGGGTCACACAGATAGGAAGTGTTAAGTGTCTGAAATCAAATTTGAACTCAAATCCTCCTGACTTCAGAGCCGGTGCTTTATCCACTGCACCACCTAGGTGTCCCTAAGCTGAACCTCAAAGTGATTTTGGGTTTTAAGAGCAAAAAGTGAGGAGGGAAATCATTTCAAGGTTGAAGTAGAAAGGGTTGGATGTAGGAGATGAAATGTTGTATAAAAGGAACAACAAATCAGGTTAACTGGACTAATCTAATGAGGGAGTGACTTATTTAAGCTTTCACAGGTAATAAGTTTCAGAAATAATGTTTGAATCTAGGTCCTCTGACTCCAAGATCAATCAGCAATCATTTATTACATACCTTCTATGTTGTATCTTGCATTGTGCAATTTGATGGGAATACAACATGTTTTGTCCTTGAGGAAATTATATGTAGAATCAAAGCTTCTAGGTCTCTAAGATACTTATAAGTTCACATTTTTCACTGTAGATAGAAAAAAGAAAGATTATTATTAGGGTCAAATTTGGATCAGATACTGATTTTTAAATATATATGTCAATATAAAAAAGTCTCCAAGTCTTGGATTAAATTCTTCTTGCTTTTCCAGAAGAAAACAAACTTACTCCTTGTAAACATGTCCACTGTCAATAGTCATAGCTGCTTTATATATAAATACTGAATTAAGTAAAATTTTATACTGAAATTACCAAGCCTATCAAGGTATATGACTACAAATAAAATGGCCACACTTTTGAGAAGTCAATTGTAACCTTAGTACTGTGTTCAAAATCAAGAAATTATATACATTGTGAGGAAATTACTGAAAGTGTTTCTCTTGCTGCTTTCTATTGATTTATATAAGCATCACTACATCATTTAAAGGGATGTGCATCCAGTACAATTCTGTGCTTAGACTGCCATCATGTGGATAATTCAATTTATACACTTATGCTAGCAAAAAAAAATTAATAAAAATGAAGACTGGGGAAGAAGAAAATGAAAATAAAGGAGAGGAGGGGAAGAAAAAGAGTCTAAAAATTAAATCATAAAAAGTTAGATGCTCAATGTAAAGGATTTGGATGAGGAAAAAGGAGAAATAAAACCATTCCAGATGAGGGAGAAAATATGAAAAAAGACAGAGATTAGAATGAGTACAGTTCCTTTTTGTGACAATGATCAGAGTCTGCTATACTCTGAAGCTAATATAGTACCAATTAACTCCATTCATTCCCTAACATTTAGTTTTATTAAACAAACATGTTTATTAAATTTGTGAAACACCAGGAGAGATAAAGATTTAGAAGAATATTCTCCTAATATCCTTAAGGATTAGAAAAAAAACATATAGAGTTTATTTCCTAGTTCATTTTACACAGTAGATTTCTCAGTTTTCTTTTGGACACAAATGAATGAATTGTATTAATCTCTAAGGTAATTTTCAACTTTAGGACCAGTGAGTAACCTTAGATGGAAATGAGCAGTTCCATCTTAGAATTTGTGATAGGTCTGACATGTACCTTAGCTTTTATGAGAACAAATTTCAAAAGACTCAAGTGAAAGATAAGCAGGATTCTAGAGACTGAAATTCCACAGGGAATGTCAGCCTAAGACTGATGAGAAATCCTCAAGGGGGAAATTCTGAAGAGGCATATAGATTTGATGAAGAGGGAAAATGGGTCCAATAATGTTACTTACCAATTGACTTACATTTTTAAAAGACAGAAGATGGAAGCAAGGGCAGATAAATATTACAGGACATAATTCTCTAAGAAGTTTCATGTAACTGTTTGGTTCTGTACACATATATTGTATCTAGGATATACTGTGACATATTCAACATGTATAGGACTGCTTGCCATCAAGGGGACGGGGTGGAGGGAGGGAGGGGAAAAATTGAAACAGAAGTGAGTGCAAGGGATAATGTTGTAAAAAATTATCCTGGCATGGGTGATGTCAATAAAAAGTTATTATAATAAAAAAATTGAAAAAAAAGAAGTTTCATCAATGCTAAGTCTCAGAATGAGCTGAAGTTGGTAAAGAAAAATATGGACAAAAAATAGGTTTCAGCAATTTGAAGGGAAAAGAAGGATCAGAGAACTTAAACTAATACCCATTGGAAATGATACCATGTTAACTGATAAAAAGAGGAGACAAATTATTTGATTCAAAGTTCCTCCCTGCCTCTGACTATTTCTTAAAATAAGAATGATCTTTGGAAAAGAAATAACAAATACAGCTAAAATGGGGTTATAGGCCAGATAAATAAAGAGATTATTTAGCTGTCCTTGACAAATTCAAGTCACAGTTCAAAGGAATTACATCCTGGTTAATGAAAAGAACTGACTGAGACAGAGATAGATAGAGACAGAGAGAGACAAAGAGAGAGAGGGGGAGAGGAGGGATAGAAAGAGGGAGGAGAGAGGGAAAGAAAGGGAGAGAGGGAAGCAAAGAGAGGTAGAGAGGGAAGGGCAGAGAGAAAGAGGCAGAGAAGAAAGAAAGGGAGAGAGAAAGAGAGAGGAAATAAAGAAGAAAAGAGAAAGGGAGAGATGGAGGGAGAGAGGGAAGCAAAGAGAAAGGAGGAGAGGGGAAGAGGAAGAGAGGGAAAAGGAAGGGAGAGACAGGGAAAGGGAGAGAGAGGAGAGAGAACAGGAGAAAGGGACAGAAAAAGGGAAAGAAGAAAAGAGAGAAAGGGAGAGAAGTAATGAGAGAGAAAGAGAGAGAGAGAGAAATAAAGGAGAGAAGGAGGGAGAGAGAGGAAGGAACAGAAAGAGGGAAAGAGGGAGAGTGAAAGAAAGAAAATTGGAGTAGTACACAGTATAGCATCTTTTCTGGGATGACTCCTTGAACTCGCTATTCATATTATCTGGGTTTCTAGAGAGCAGTTCATTATGACACTCAAGGGATCTAAACTTTGGGACCTGGGTTTCTAGACTGTTACTTATGCAGCAAATCGAGGGACCCCATTTGTGTACAAGAGACCAGCGACCATTTCTGAGTGTTCACTTCCATCTAAGGTTCCTCAGTAGATATACATAGTATCTGGAGTGAGCCCGTTAAGTGTAAGGCGGCTCACATGTGGCAAGGCTTGTCAGCAGTGATCAGGACCCGTCATTGTGCGGGATCTGAAGGAGATCATAATAAACATACATCTCTACACTGTTTTTCTCCCAGGGCTATACACATATTGCCCCATTGCTTCCATGTTTCTCGTGTTCCTGTTGCGAGTATTTTATTCTAACAGTTATGACGCTTGAGATCCTAAAGCTAAAAGCTCCCAGAGAGCCTAGTAAGTGGAGGGCACCGAACAACCTGCTGCTAACTGCGACAAGCCTTGAACATCAGTAAGTCCTTTTCATTGTTAGCGGGAGCCCGACAGGGGCGCTTGGAAGTGTAACTCCTGTCTCGAGACCTGTCAGCCTGGGCAGGGCCCCGGGGCAGAGCTGTAGGAGATGGAGAACCTCAGTTCTCAGCCTCCCCTTTTTGGGGTACCTTTGCCAACAAAACCCCAGAGCGGGGTGACGGAGTCAGACCGCACGGAACGCCCAGCGACAGTGTCTCCGACTGGCGCAAAGAAAGGCCGCGCTCCTCCGGGGCCCCAGCATCTCCCCCCGCGGTATCTGTCCGGGCCTTTTGCACGCACCCTCAGTGCTGGCTCCGCAGCCGTTCCCGAGGCCCGGGGTCAGTCGGACAAGGCAAAGCGGAGCGGGGAGCGGGGCTGCGGGTGTCCCGCGCGCCCCTGCCTGCCGTAACGGCTCCCAGCTCCGCCTGGCTGGGCCATGGACGGCGAGTACGACGTGATCGTGCTGGGCACGGGCCTCAAGGAGTGTATCCTCTCGGGCATCATGTCCGTGAGCGGGAAGAAGGTGCTGCACATGGACCGCAATAACTACTACGGCGGGGAGAGCGCCTCCATCACGCCCCTGCAGCAGGTGTACAAGCACTTCGGGCTCCAGGGGCAGCCTCCCGCAAGCCTGGGCAGCGGCGCGGACTGGAACGTGGACCTGATCCCCAAATTCCTGCTGGCCGCCGGCCAGCTGGTCAAAATGCTAGTGTACACGGAAGTGACCAATTACCTGGAATTCAAAGTGGTGGAAGGCAGCTTTGTCTACAAAGGCGGGCAGATCTACAAGGTGCCCTCCACCGAGGCCGAGGCCTTAGCCTCCAGCCTGATGGGCGTGCTGGAGAAAAACCAGTTTAGGAAGTTCCTCAAGTTCGTGGCGAGCTTCAACGAGGAGAACGCGGACAGCTTGGACGGCGTCGATCCGCAGACCACCACCATGAGAGACGTGTACAAGAAGTTTGGCTTGGGCCACGATGTTATTGACTTCACAGGCCACGCCCTGGCCCTCTACCAGACGGACGACTACTTGGACCGGCTCTGCCCCGAGGCCATCCATCGCATCAAGCTCTACAGCAGGTCCCTGGCTCTGTACGGGCGCAGCCCGTACTTGTACCCGCTGTACGGCCTGGGAGAGCTGCCCCAAGGGTTTGCAAGATTGAGTGCCATCTATGGGGGGATATACATGCTGAACAAGCCCGTGGAGGACATCGTCATGGAGAATGAAAAGGTGGTGGGCGTGAAGTCCGAGGGGAAGGTGGTGCCCTGCAAGCAGCTCATCTGTGACCCCAGCTACGTCCCTGGCAAGGTGCGCAAGACGGAGCAGGTGATCCGAGTCATCTGCATCCTCAGTCACCCCATCCAGAACACGAATGACGTCAACTCGTGCCAAATCATCATTCCCCAGAAACAGGTCAGCAGGAGATCGGACATCTATGTGTGTATGATCTCCTCCGCCCATTATGTGGCCGCCCCGGGAAAGTACATCGCTATCGTCAGCACCACGGTGGAAACTGCAGAGCCTGAGAAGGAGGTTGAGCCGGCGCTGAGGCTGCTGGAACCTATAGAGCAAAAGTTTACCACCATCAGCGACATATATGAGCCCACAGATAATGGACGGGAAAGCCAGGTGTTCTGTTCCCGTTCTTATGACGCCAGCACTGACTTTGAGACATCCTGCAATGACATCAAAGATATTTACAAGCGCATGACTGGAACAGACTTTAACTTTGAAAACATAAAGCGCAAAAGGAAAGATATCTTTGAAGAAGGCGAACATTGATGGCAGGAATTAATCTCTTCTTTAAGGCCCTTGGGACTCTCCTGCTAATCTCAGCACCAAGTTTTCTTCTCTTCTTATTCTGTTCTTTTTGGGGGGCTTGAGGAAGTTTGGATGGGACACAGCAGCCAATAATGGCCTGTCCTTTTATCCCTTCCTCTGTACCTTCCTTTGAGAACTCCTTCTAATTAATTCCATTTGTTGGCCAAACCCTAGCGTTAGCAATGGAAAATTGGGGTTTAGAGAAACTTTGCTTATCCCTTTCCACCCCTTGGGAAGGCTGGACTTAATGGAGGGTGGGGGTTCTCCTTTTTAATCTCCCTATTTGTTGCTTCTCTCCCTCCCTGTCCCAATACATATAAAATTATAGTCTCTGTGCTCTGCATATCCCTGCATTCCTTTTTCCTCTTTCCTCAAACTCTTTGTCTCTAAGGTGCTTTTTGGGGGGAGGGAGAGCACGGGAAGGTAGGCCATTGAATGAAAAATGAAAGCAGACTTTTCCTTCCCATGTGGAGGGAAACTACCTGGCGGAGACTACCTGATCTGTCCCTGTGCTTCTGTTTTCCCCAAACATATTTGCTGCCTATAATAATCTAATTAATTAGTTATCCTTTGTCTTGACTCTGTGCTCGTCTGTGATGTGTGCAGGGGAAGCACACAAAGCTGCTGCATCAAATTGTATTTCCATCCCTTCTCCCTTAATGTATTTATATATTTTTCCATACTGACATCCTCTTACCTCTTCTCCTTCCTTGAGACGCAGAAGGAAGAAAACTAATTTAGTGCCACTCTTTTGGTATTTTCAATGCCTATATGACTCTTTCCCTTTATTTGTTGGAGAGACAGACCCTCCTCTAGACCTTTACCCTGGTGCAATCTCCAGGTGATGGGGGGGCAGACAAATGCAAAAGTATTCCAGGACCAAAAATCTGAAATGGGCTGCCCCCTCCCAGAACTCCCATTTATCTCCCCACTCCATGGAGGGGTGAGATAAAATGCAGAGTGAATATGTGCCTTCCACTTCCTGTGTATTGGACCAGATAACCAGATAAATAAGTCCCTGAAAGAGCTTGTTAAAAAGTCAGAGAGACAAGAGTCAGAAAGACAGACAGAAAGGGACAATTCTTTCTCTCTCTCTCTCTCTCTCTCTCTCTCTCTCTCTCTCTCTCTCTCTCTCTCTCTCTCTTCTTCTCCCTCTCTTTGTCTGTCTCTCTTTCTTTGTCTCTCCCTCCTTCCCTCTCTGTGTCTGTCTCTCCCTCTCTTTTTCTCCCTCTCCCTCTCTTCTTCCTCCTTCCCTTCCTTCCCCTCCCTCCCTGTCTCTCTCTGTCTCTCTGTCTCACTTTACTAGATCTTTATTTTGATTAGCAGCAGGCAGATACTGAGAATGCGCTAAGGCAGTAGTTCTCAAAACTCTCCTGGTGACTCTTTCAAAAGGTGCTAAGGTCAAAATTATTTTCATCACAATACTAGGGCATTATTATACTCCTCCCTTTTACAACTACAAATCTGTGAAAATGGAATTTCTTCATATATTATAAAACCCAAACCCCAGAATATTACAGCAGATTGAATATAGAAGCAGTTATTTGAATTCAGCTGTCTTCTATTAAGTCAGATATTAAAGAAAAGAGAGGTGGGGGGAAAGGGAAGAGAATATATAGTGCCAATATATGTCAAGTACTGTGCTTAGTATTTTTTTGTTTTTAAACAAATATTACCTCCTATGATCCTCACAACAGTGCTTCACTGTAGGTGCTAGTATCACCTCCATACTAAAAGTAGAGGAAACTAAGGCAGAGATTAAGTGATTTCTCTATGGTCATTCAACCATTAAGTGTCAGAGGCTGCATTGGGAAGAGATTTGTTTGTGTTTTTAAATGCCATTCTTCTGGTTACTTATTTTTTTATGGTTATTTTTTTCAATAAGATATGTTATTTACATCAGCATGTAATGGTTTTAATATTTTAAAATAAAGATGAATATTTAAAAATGATCAGTTTTAATTCTAATATGGTAGCTATTGATAGAAATAATAAATAATAAACAAAAGCTGTAGGGTCATGAATAATTTTTAAGAGCGTAAAGAATACTGAGACCAGAAAGTTTGAGAACCACTGCTCTAAAGAGGGGCTCCCTATAGTTCTATTAACAGTAGAATACCAGAACATTAGAGCTAGGAAGAACCTGAAAGATTACCTGTTTGAGCCATTTTACAGGTATAAACTGTACCTGAGAGTTGATGTAATTTATGTGAAGTCAAACAAGTAGCAGAGAGGAATTGAACTGAGCTCTTCTGACCTTAAGGACAGTGGTCTTTCTATTAAACCAAGTCCAACCATTTATTAGGTAACTAAACATAAGAATTAATCGACTATGATTAATTCTTAGCATATTTTCAAAATATATCAGAAATATGAACAAAATTTTTTCCAGCTTTATATAGTGAACATGCACTGGGAGAAGTGCTGGATTTTCAGTTAAAAAAGATTTGGGCTTCTCTTATTCATTTATTCAGGATCACACTGCTAGTGTGTGAGGCCATTTTTGAACTCATATTTTCCTGACTCCAGAATCAGTGGCTCTATCTACTGTAACACCTACTTACCCCTCTGTTACTCCTTCATTTCTTTTTCTTATTCCTTTCATTTGTTAGCTGTGGGAAATTATCTAGGCTTCAAATTGCTTTCCTACAAAATGTAGTGACTTTTCACCTATGAACTATGGCTAAATATGTTTGACCATATTCTTAAAAAGAACTATTTTTCTATAGGAAGTCTCAGAAATTCCCCCAAAGGGGTATATTTTCAGAATGAATTTCTCACTTAAAAGAACAAAGTTAAGATCAAAAGAAAGAGACAATTTTAGAGTGTTGTCCTAATGTATTGGTCAAAATAGGAACACAAGTCATCTGGACTGCATTGAAACTTAAAGATGATATATTAATTGAAATGGTGTGTCTTAGCACACAAAAGAGAAGATTATTGGATCAGGATGATATATCTGCATTCTTACTCTAAGATTTTGACTTGGATGTGTTTCCTATGACTATAACAAATGTCTGCCTATTATAGTTCACATGATTTTGTCCTATTAAGGTAAATTAATATAATCTTTTAATAAAGGTGGCCTCTAATACAAATAAAGGGCAGGTAAGTGGTGTGGCAGATAGAGTATGTGGGCCTGAATTCAGGAACTCATTTTCCTGAGTGAAAATCTGACCTCAGTTACTAGCTGTGTGACTCTGAGCAAGTCACTTAACCTGTTTGCTTCGGTTGCTTCATCTGTAAAATAAGCTGAAGAAAATTGCAAATCACTTTAATATTTTTGCTAAGAAAACCCCAAATGGGGTCATGAAATGTCAGACATGACTAAAAAACAACTGGACAACATTACCAGTTATCCTTCAAACATAACTGAACTAAAATTAATTTCTAAGATAAGCAGTCTTAAGGGATCGTGTCAATATAAAAAGTTTAAAAGAGATGTTAGATAATAGTGTAGTTAACTATAGGGCCAAATTTCAGTGAAAACTATGGGAGACCCTGAGTCAGGAAGAGTGAATTCTAAACCATGACATCACTTTATAGCTTTCTTTGCCTTGGCTCTGGTCATTTGTTTCTGTATCACATTCACACAATTGCACACATCTATGACTGTTATTTAGAGCCAATACAAAATATGTTCCTTGTAAAAAAAAGCTGAGACATTGTGCAAACAAAAAATTTTGTGCATTTTCATTATCAGAAAAAAAGCTGAATTTAATGGAAGATTGAATAGTTATCTCTACTGGTCATTATTACTATATCATCTACCTAGGATGATCTTAGTTTTCCCCCCCAACCTAAGTGAACGGGGCTCTCTTTGTTGTTTTTTATTTTGTTTCCAACAATTAATGACTGAAGCAGGATTTGAATCCCCAGTCTTATTGGTTGAGTTTATAATGAGGGATGTACTTTATTAACCTTACGGGCTCAGTGATTGCAATAAAGAGCTTTGAAATTGCAAGTAATCATCTCACTAATATGGATATATGCTCCAATGATGCAGTTTGCAATACCTTTAAAGGTATAACATACTCATCCTGTGTGACTCTAATCTTTTCCTTCCCATAAATTGGCTTTGTGGGGTCTATCCAACATATTAAGGGCTTTCCTCGATTTGGCTTAATACCTTTGGAATGTACAAGGCATCTGTCAGTTGTCTTTTGCTCTTCAGATTTAACCAGCTCCTATTTTTGGAGTCCTATATTTCTTTGATATGTCCTTTCCTCAGTGTTCCAAATCATTATTAATCAGAGAAATGCAAATTAAGACAACTCTGAGATACCACCACACACCTGTCAGATTGGTTAAGATGACAGGAAAAAATAATGATTGTTGGAGGGGATGTGGGAAAACTGGGACACTGATACATTGTTGGTGGAGCTGTGAACGAATCCAACCATTCTGGAGAACAGTTTGGAACTATGCTCAAAAAGTTATCAAACTGTGCATACCCTTTGACCCAGCAGTGCTACTACCGGGTTTATACCCCAAGGAGATACTAAAGAAGGGAAAGAGACCTGTATGTGCCAAAATGTTTGTGGCAGCCCTGTTTGTAGTGACCAGAAACTGGAAAATGAATGGATGCCCATCAATTGGAGAATGGTTGGGTAAATTGTGGTATATGAATGTTATGGAATATTATTGTTCTGTAAGAAATGACCAGCAGGATGAATACAGAGAAGCTTGGAGAGAATTACATGAACTGATGCTAAGTGAAATGAGCAGAACCAGGAGATCATTATATACTTCAACAACGATACTGTATGAGGATGTATTCTGATGGAAGTGGATTTCTTTGACAAAGAGACGTAATTCAATTTCAATTGATCAGTGATGGACAGAAGCAGCTACACCCAAAGAAAAAACACTGGGAAATGAATGTAAACTGTTTGCATTTTTGTTTTTCTTCCCGGGTTATTTTTACCTTCTGAATCCAATTCTTCCTGTGCAACAAGAAAACTGTTTGGTTCTGCACACATATATTGTATCTAGGATATACGATGACATATTCAACATGTATAGGACTGCTTGCCATCTAGGGGAGGGGGTGGAGGGAGGGAGGGAGGGGAAAAATCGGAACAGAAGTGAGTGCAAGGGATAATATTGTAAAAAAAATTACCCTGGCATGGGTTCTAGCAATAAAAAGTTATTATAATAAATAAATATAAATAAATAAAAAACACTATAGAGATGGAAAATGTTTAACAAAATAAACAAAAAATACAACAACAACAACAACAACAACAACAAAGATATGTCCTTTCCTTATAATTCCTTATTTGTAATTTATTGCAACCTATTCAACCATGTGTCTCTCCAAAGCCCTTTGGGTGATCCGATTTAAATTCAAGGATTCTAATATTTCATGACTCATGGCTATAAAGCAGTGACTAATGAATATTTGTATTAAAGATATATATCTTTTACATATATGTATATATATATATATATATATATAGAGAGAGAGAGAGAGAGAGAGAAAGAGAGAGAGAGAGAGAGAGAGAGAATCCTAAAGCACTAGGTAAGTGTGAATTTGTATTTTCCGTGTCAAAAGAAAATCTCAGAGTAATTTCTATGCAATGAAAAATATCATAAAGCGAAGATATAGATTATGAGGAAATTCTAAAAGGGATGAGAGATGTGCTGAAATTGAAAATCAGTAGACACAGAAGACCAATTTTACCTACTTCACAATTTTATCTATTGCTGATCCTGAAATGGAACTCTGCTTGAATTGTTGATTTTAAGTCCAGAATTATGAGTCGATTGAAGGTGACATTTAGACACAGACGAATTATGCCATAGACCATTAGGAAATATCATCCCTCAAGAGACTATTATGTGATACAGACTGCTACCATTAACTTCAGGAAACCAGAACATAATGTTTGCATGGGGAACTATTCTTTGTCCTATGTCTTCCTCCCACACATGCAGCACAGTCTGCCTAAATAACATCAGCCTGCAGAGGGCTGCCTTCTCCAAGTTTACTGTGGCTGGGAAGCAGAACCACAGTTTAGAAAAACGTGATGGAATTAAGTAGCTGTTTCATCATTGAATAAACGAGCATTCTAAAAGAATATTTTTTTTTTGTCTGATGTTTCCTCTAGCTCCTAAAGTGTTTTTCTCTTGCATGTATAAGGTACATTATCCTTTTGAACAATTATTTATTAAAGATGTATTGTCTTTTTTAAACACAGGTGAAACTCCATTTTAGGCCTCCATTTCGGAAAATATTCATTAAATATATTACAATTTTAAGACACTATATAAATGTTAGCTACTACAACTTAAAATTAATTTTCTACTGACTTTATTTTATAATTTACCTTTCATTTTTCTCCCTTTCCTTTTGTTTTGGAAGACTCTCTCACCTTTTTCATGAAGATAGATGGAATCAGTTTTTTTCCCCCTTAAAATTATACTTTGTTATTCCACTCCAATGAATGAATAGAGGAATGAAGCTTACTATGTGCAAAACACTGTGCTAGCGGCTTGGAATACAAAAATTAGGAACTCTTGATCTAATGGCAGGAGAAACATTTATAGATTTCATCTGCAAGTCAAATGAAAAATCCCTTGGTCCTTGGAGGGCAGGGGCAAAATAATGGTAAGGTCTTTTCTTTGACCATTTGGTGAAAAGAATTTTCCCTCTTAAGTTGCAAAAGATCTAATTCAACATTTATTAAATATCAGCTAAATTCTAGGTACCATGATAAAAAAGATACAAATTAAAAATTGAGACAAAAGAGAATTTCCTAACCTTAAGGGAGTTATCTGAGGAAAGGAGGGAACAGAGAACAACAGTTAGAGGGAAGTAATGACTAGGGAGGGGTGCTTTGGGTTTGGGAAGTCACAGGGATGGTGAGTGAAGCCACAGAAGAGTTGATTTATAAGTCCTTTCCTGTAGCACTGGCAGTGTTAATTTTATTATGGTTCCTAGAGACAAAGATAGAAAGCAGAAAAGGAGAAGGAAGAAAACAAAAACAAATGGTAGGGGCTAGAGAGGATCATGTGAAAACGCGTACCCTTACCAATTAAAGATAGTAAGAATCACATTAAGGGAGTTCCACGTTTGAGTTAATTAAGTACTCTATCTATAGATCTATAGATACCAGTGGGTGCAGCAGCAGGACATATAGCAAGAAAGGGAAGAAAGTGAGGGGTTTCTTACAAGATCCTGAAAGGATCTAGAACATCATCTGAGACTTGAATAAAGCTATGGAATGAAAGAACTGGTAAAGACAAAGTAAAATTTATGCATAAAGCAGTAAACAAAATGCTATGATTGGGGGACAGCTAGGAGACCAATTTGGTTAGAACACAGTGTGTTAAGGGAAGTAAAATGCTTTTAGCTTGAAAAAGTAGGCAGGCAGTTTCAATGGTCTTGTGATGAAGAGAACTTTTTGCACCTAGAGAGAGGACTGTGGGAACTGAATATGAATCATAACATAGTATTTTCAGTCTTTTTGTGGTTGTTTGCTTGCATTTTTGTTTCTCACCTTTTCCTTTTTGATCTGATTTTTTTTTCTGTGCAGCAGGACAATTGTGGAAATATGTATAAAAGAATAATACATGTTTAACATATATTGAATTAATTGCTGTTTAGGGGAGGGAGTAGGGGGAAGGGAGGGGAAAATTTGGAACACAAGGTTTTGCAAGGATCAATGTTGAAAATTATCCATGCATGCATACACACACACACACACACACACACACACACACATCAAATATTTTGCTGAGGCAATTGAGGTTAAGTGACTTATCCAGAGTCACACAGCTAGGACGTGTTAAGTGCTTGAGACTAGATTTGAACTCAGGTCATCTTGACTTTGGGCTGATGCTCTATCCATTGCCCCACCTTGCTGCCCCTATGCATATGTTTTGAAAATAAAAAAAGAAATAAAAAAAAAAGATAAGCAGGATTCAGAGCATGGAAAACTTTAAATGCCAGACAGAAGAGTTTCTTTTTTATTTTCTTTTCTTCTTTTAACTATACCAGCAACAATGGCTGAATATTCCTGTGCAAGAAATTGGCATGGTCAACTTATGTTTTAGGAAGATTACTTTGGCAATTTCATGAAGGATAGATTGGAGAGAGAAAAAAAATGAAAGGTAAGATTCAAGTAAGCAGATTGTTTTGAGAAGTGATGGTAGTAGACAGATAAGTGAGATGAGAATGGATATAAGAGATTTTGGAGTTAAATTTAACAAAATGATAATTGATTAGATATATAATCAAAGGCAGTTCAAGAAATTGCAGAATGGAGGATGACTCTAGGATTGTGATTCTCAGTGATTAGAAAAATGATGATGCCCTCAACAGATAGAGGGAAATTTTGAGAGAACAGTTTTAGTTTAAAATAGTTCCATTTTGGGCAAAGTAGCATCTCGGTGATGTGCAACATACATTTAGTGATATGAAACTAGAGCTCAGAAGAGAAATAGATTTATGACCACTTGTCTTTCTCTCTAGTTAGCTGGATATATATATATATATATATATATATATATATATATAGTTTGTCTATATTGATTAGTTGGTTGTTTTGTTGATTTTTGTTCTTCGTACTCAGAGAGGATCAAAATGATATCACTTTGTTAGAATCAAGTTACAAAGTGTTTAACTGCGACTACTCAGACCAATATGAGCTCAGAATGTTCTGCTACAGGTTGGGCACAAACCTATAAACATTTGGGATGAATTTTTAAATTTTTACAACTTGTATTTTTTTTGTGAGCTACTTCAATTCTGCTTTATTTATAGAGCACAGCACCTTTTCTGATGATATCATGCAAAGCTGGGTATTTCTTGCCCATGTCATAAATCAATTCTAAACTACTTAAGAGAAACCTTGAAAGTGTTTCTATCTTGCTTTTTTTTTTTTTTTGATCATCTTATGAGCGCTTGTCCTATGTAAGTTCTTCATAAAATAGTTTTTTTGGCAATCATAGATTTGGCACTTGAACAATGTGACCAACCCAACAGAGTTGCACTTTCTGCAGTAAAGCTTGAATTCTTGGCAGTTGAATTTGAGAAAAGACCTCTTGGGTACTTTATCTTGCCAGGTGATCTTTAGAATCTTTTAAGAGAAATCCAATGGAAGCAATTTGGTTTCCTGGCATTGTGCTGGTGTACTGCCCAAATTTTATAGGTATACAGCAATGAGATAAGCACAATGGCTCCATAGACTTACAGTTTGGTAGTAAGACTAATTCCTCTTCTCTCCCACACTTTTCTTTGGAGTCTCCCAGACACTGAGCTGGCCCTGGCAATGCATGGATCAACCTCATAATCAATGTGTACTCCTCTGGAAAATATACTGCCAAGGTAAGTGAACATATATATATAGTCACAGCATTCAAAGCTTCTTCATTTGCTATTACCAATGATTGCACATAAGGATGGTGTGGTGCTAGCTGACAGAGCTAGCTAAAATAAACACAAGCAGCAGAGAATCAATCCATACAAAGCAACTCACATGAAGCATCTCAGCTTCCATGGCTGCATTAAATGTACAATCATATATAAACAAAAATGCCATTTATGTGGTGGCTGACCCTGATGCTGTGTTTGTCCTTATTGAAGGCATTTGTGAACTTGGCTGAAAACATCATGCTAAAAAGCATGGTAACAAGCACATAGACTTATTTTACTCCATTGGTGACACATCTATGTAGATTTATCTAGATATCTAGTATAGATATGATAAGTAAATTAGAAGTACGTCAATTATGTGTACATGGACACATACATATGTGTGTATATGTTTGTATATATTATATATATGTCATTTATATAAAGATGATAATTGTATGTATAGCCTGATGAGATTATCAAGATAGAGGTTTTAGAAGGCACAGGACAAACCGTCAGGGGACATTTAATGCACAGATAGAGAATGGAACAAGCAAAGGAAACAGAGAAGAAATGGTCTTATAGTTAACAAGAGAATCAAGAGAGAGCTATATCTCAAAACCCAATAATGAAAAAGTTTTCAGGAAGAGAAATTGGTCGGGAATATCTAATGCCACAGAGAAGTCAAGAAGGAGAGCCAAGAAAAAGCCAACAGATTTAGCAATTAAGAGATTATTGGTAACAGCTGAGAGAATCATTTCAACTGAATGATTAAGTAGGAAGCAAAAAATGCAGTGAGTTAATGTGAATGTGAAGAGAGGGAATAGAGACAAAAAATATATATAACATTTTCTATAAGTTTGGCTTATAGAAATGGAAGTGAAATAAGGACAAAAGTTTGAAAACAAGAAATTATCAAGTGAAAGTGTTTGCAAGAGAGAGGAGATACTTATAGGGCATCCTTCTGTCCATTTGGATTCTCAGAACTCTATTAACAGTATTAAAGTCTTTTGGTGACCAAATGACTCTCTTTTTCAAGCTTTGCTTGATATTAATAATCAAAGAATTATAAAATAAACCTATCTCATAACATCTTTCAAGAAATCTAGTATGATTTTGGCTATGCATTGGAAGTATGTTGTTGGAAAAGATCATTTTAGGTCACATTTTATTCTAATGAAAATCTTTTTTTTTTTTTTTGCAGTTAATAATAAGCACAGTGGGATTTTCTGTGTACTTAGACTAACTGTGAAGGTGTAGTCTGGTGAAGATTGGTGTTTGCTAAAGCTTTTCTGTCCCCTTTACAAATATTAATAAAGAGTGCACTTGATGCATGTGTATAGATCATAATGTAGTGAGAAAAATACATATGGGTCAATAGGTTTAAATTTTCTTTTAGGCACCATTTTTGGTGGTAACAAGGTTCAACTTTTTTTTCCCCAAAACTTTGTTATTATCCCTTCTTTTTTATACCTTGATAATTTCTTAATGCTTTAATATCTTCTTTATTTCCATTCTACTTCCCTGACTTATACTTGGTCCAGTATAATTGTTCTTCTTGTCTTTATTTTGTGTAGTCAATTTCCATTTTAATCAATCTATTATGTGCAAGTCACTGTTTTAGGTTCTGAGGATACAAAGACAAAAAATGAAACACTTCCTACTTTCAAGATGTTGGAGTAGACTACTCATGTGCATCAGGGACTATCACATTACAATCTTAATGAAAGTAAAAAACAGTATTTGTTATTATATAAATGAAAATAACTAGAAAAAGTGAAATTTAAAAACTGAACAATATGAAATTAATCATGACCTAAAATAGAAAAAGACTTAAGGAAGTTCACCATCCCAACTTCCTCCTTTCATTGTAGAAGAGGGAGGTTACAGGTTTGGAACATTACGTAAACTATTAGATGTCATCCATGTACTGACTGGTTTTGCTGACTTTGTCTTTTTTTTTCCTTAAATTTTTTTGTTGCAAGGAAATATTTCCTGCATAGAGAGAGATATGTTTGAAAATAAAAGGCATCAAATTTGTTATAAAAATATTTACATAGTTCTCTTTTTTAAAAAATCTGTTCATCATTCTTTCAGTTTTATCCTGAAATGCTCTCAGGATGACTTTGCAAAATTAGATCTTTTGCCAGGTTTTCTGTTAACTTGTTTTTCTTGAAACTACTCCCAGCTCCTCAATTAAAGGATAATGCAAATGATTTTCTATCATCCTACTCCACAGGATTTATTAAAAAGCCTTGATTCTAAAATGTTTTTTTTCCCTTGACTTCCTCATCTTCTTTGCTAGGTGAGGAGTTCAAGTGTTTGCTAACTGAGATGATTTCTAGGTTTTTTTGTATCTCATTGTTACAGCAAAACATCAGTTAAATTTCTTTGGGAAATTACAGTATTCTGTGTTAACATCTGTTCTTTTATCCATTTCCCTTTTTTGCATTTAATATTTTGTTTAAATAAGTAAATTTTGTATTTCAGTTTCATATAATATCTTTTCCAGACTGCATTCCTCTAATATGTTGATAGTACACAGATCATTTCATGTCAGTAACCAGTCATTTATTGTCTGCTAAAATCTCTTCAGTTTCATTTTATGTGATGTTTTTATGATGTTCACTGCTTGGCAGCTATTTAGTGGCACATATTTTTGATTACTTCTCCTCTTACTGCTTAGAAAGTATTTTTATTATATTAGTACTATGAGCTAGGAAGTGCAAGAATCATTATCTCCATTTTAGAGATGAGGAAACCGAGATTGATAGGTTCAATAACTTGTTTAAAATTATGTAGTAAGATTTGGAACTCAGGACTTTGAGTCTTCTTCCATTGTTCTTTTCACTATGACATGAAGCATGTTATGAAGTTAATTGGTAATTGTGGTCCATTGTGTAGACATGACCTCTCTGCCTTTTATCAGAGGAAGAACAGAAATTGTTCTGTTGGTATCTTAATATTTGCAGTTTTTATTGGAATACTAACTCCTGGGGACAGCATTTTCTTTCACCGAGGGAGGAAATAAGATAACAATTTTAAAGCCCAATATCCCTTGCAGGTGTATAGCTAAAGTACCAAATTTATAGCTTTCTTTCTGAAGAACAGGGAAAAAACAAACTCCTTGAAAGACTAAGAAACTATTCAGAGAGGAAAACTATGGAGACTGAATGTGGATTAAAGCATAGTATTTCCACCTTTTTTTTTTTTTTTTTTTTTGGATGCTCTTGTTATTTGCTTTTTTTTTTTTTTTTCTTTCTCATTTCCCCACCTTTGATCTGATTTTTCTTGTGAATCATAACAAATAAGGGAACATGTTTAGAAAAACTGCACATATTTAACCTATAGTAGATTGTTTGCTGTTAGGTTGGGGGGAGGGAGGGAAAAAATTGGAAGACAAGGTTTTGCAAAGGTGAATGTTGAAAACCATTTTTGCATGTGTTTGGGGAAAACTATTTTTATGAATGGCAAAGAAGCATTTTTTTTGGAGGGGAATTCCCTTATATCAATTTAGATAAGGTCTTTATTTCCCAGTATTCCAGAAATCTCTGTAGTTTCAGCTGCAGCACAGGAGGTTCTGTGAGGAAGAAGAAAACAACCTAGACCCAGGCAGCAGGGCTTCCTGAAGGGCTCTGTCATTTTCCCCAGATTCTAGAAATAGTCATTCTTACTTATATGCAAAGCAATGGAAAAATACTTTGTTAGAATACTTCAGTGTGTGTGTGTGTGTGTGTGTGTGTGTGTGTGTGTGTGTATGTGTAAAGTATGGCTACTGTACCTATAGATTCTCTTAGGATGACTGGGAAATCTAGAGAAAATGGGTCCTTATATCTATATTGCCAATATGTATCAGTTTGCACTGACTGGACTGTCAGTGCACTGGACACTAGAAGAGACATGATTTAGTCTTTCTCCTCTTTAATTCCATACTGGCTTAGGAGGAATTACTGTAGATAGCTCTGGATCTTCATTCCTCTTTCCTGCTGGTTCTACAGAAAAGTCTGATTGTGGGAGAAAATTGCCATGAGTTTGTAATAAAAATGGCAGATTTGGATTTCACTGTTCTATCTGCTTTTTTATTGTTGTTTTTGGTAAGTAGCTTAAAGGAGCTCTAATGTTTGATAACAGTGTTTTTCATTTTTTTTTTTTTTTTACATTTTTTAGTACTATCAGAAGTAGGAATTTAAAAAAATTACTTCAAGGATTCCACTAAAGTTTTTTTTTTAATTATAATTCTAAATTTATATAACACTTTAAGGTCTGTAAAAAGTTTTCCATATATCATTTAACTCGTTTTAACTTGCAAAACTTTGTGTTCCAATTTTTTCCCCCTTCCCCTATCCTCTAGTAGTCCAATGTATGTTAAACATGGTAGAAATATATGTTAAATCCAATATATGCATACATATTTATACAAATATCTTGCTGCACAAGAAAAATCAAATCAAAGAAGAAAAAAATGAGAAAATAAAATGCAAGAAAACAATAACAAAAAGAGTGAAAATGTTATGTTGTGGACCACATTCAGTTCCCACAGTCCTTTCTCTGGGTGTAGATGGCCCTCTTCATCAAAAGATCATTGGAACTGATCTGAATTATCACATCCATCAGAATTGATCATTGTACAATCCCGCTGTTGCAGTGTACAGTGATCTCCTGTTCATTTTACTCAGCATCAGTTCATATAAGTCTCTCCAGGCCTCTCTGAAATCATCCTGCTGATTGTTTCTTACAGAACAATAATATTCCACGACATTTATGTACCATAACTTATTCAGCCATTCTCCAACTGATGGGGATCCACTCAGTTTCCAGTTTCTAGTCACTACAAAGAGGGCTGCCACAAACATTTGTGCACATGTGGGTCCCTTTCCCTTTTTTAAGATCTCTTTGGGATATAAGCCCAGTAGAAATACTGCTGGATCAAAGGGTATACACAGTTTGATAACTCTTTGATAGTTCCAAATTGCTCTCCAGAGTGGCTGGATCCATTCACAATTCCACCAACAATGTATTAGTGTACAAGTTTTCCCATATCCCTTCCAATATTCATTATTATCTTTTCCTGTAATCTTAGCCAATCTGAGAGGTGTGTAATGGTGTATCAGAGTTGTCTTAATTTGCATTTCTCTGATCACTAATGATTTAGAGCATCTTTTCGTAGACTTCATAGGTTTCAACTTCTTCATCTGAAAACTGTCCATATTTTTGACCATTTATCAATTGAAGAATGACTTGAATTCTTAGAAATTTGAGTCGGTTCTCTATATATGTTAGAAATGAGGCCTTTATTGGAACTCTTGAATGTAAAAATGTTTACCTAATTTGTTGCTTTCCTTCTAATCTTATCTGCATTAGTTTTGTTTGTATAAATCCTTTTTAACTTAATATAATAAAAATTATCTATTTTGAGTTCAATAATGGTTTCCAGTTTTTCTTTGGCTACGAATTTCTTCCTTCTCCACAGATCTGAGAGATAAACTATCTTTTGTTCTTTTAATTTGCTTATAATATCACTCTTTATGTCTAGATCATGTACCCATTTCAACCTTATCTTGGTATACAATGTTAGGTGTGAGTCAATGCCTTGTTTCTGCCATACTAGTTTCCAATGTTCATAGAAGTTTTTTTTTTTTTAAATAGTGAGTTTTTATCCCAAAAGCTGGGGTCTTCCACCAAAGTTTTTTGAGGGTGGAAGTTATACAAGTGGAAAAATTTTGAGAACCCTTGAATTAAAGGACTAGTTCTAAGACAGACTATGGGTCAACCCTGTTACCCTTTTTTCTCTCTCTCTTTCCAGGCATCTGTCAGCCAAACTACCTGTGGACATATCAGAATAAGTAGTATAATGGGGAGAGGGGGGTTGCTGCAGTAAACCCAGATAAGATTAAGTGAAGCTCTCTCTGGTTCTGGGAGAGACAACCTTTGTTCCCCATGGGAGGAAATAGCTTCTTTCCATTGACTGTGTAAATGGAATGAGAATGAGACTGATTATTTCAGGCTGTGACTTTGCCATCCACATGGTAGGATGAAAAGGTAGGATGTATTTTCCCAGAAGTAGCGTACTTACATGTTAGATGTCTTGGGAATGGTCAAGAAAGTCCCATTACATTTAGAATAAAGAAACTAAAAAAATTTAGACTGGAAAGGAAACTTAGTCACTGTTTATTCTCATACTTTCATTTTTCACTTAAGGAAATTGTTTATATTTTTTTTTTCTGGAAAGGACCAATGCTATCTGCAGGGTGATGTCTTAACTTGTGAATGAATTTGATGTAATTGAAGTGGGGTGGTACAAAGTCATCAGCTTCACTTTCTCCTCCAGTCATCAAAGTCCAGTGGCAAGACATGGATCAGGATGATTGGCAATAGTCCTGGAAGCAGTGGGAGACCTTGATCTTTTTAAGGTAAAGTCTTGCCCAGGTCTCAGTTTGTCTGAAGCAACATCCATTCAGTAATTAAAGGTGAAGTAAAAATTGAGGCAAAAGATGGCTGGTTTACCTTCACATACATGCACACAAAGTTAAGGAGAGGCCCAGAGAGAAATAATGTGGTCAGTATCCCGTAGGTCTTAGGTAGCCAAATCAGGATTGAATTCAGCCCAGTGATCTGACTCAGTCCAATGTTCTTTCTATTATACCATGGTCATGTTTTGTTAAAGAAACTGGAATCTGATAAATGCTTTTCTTTTGAGCTTTGAGTTAATTATATTTTCTTTTTATTTTTTTGTCTATTACATAGGAAAACGTATGTTCTTGAGTTTTAGAGAGGACATGATTGTGCCCCTGCTGCTGACCCTGGAAGGGGCAGCTATTTGTGATTTTCAGAATTAGAGAATAAAAGGCAGTTGAAGGAACTGGGGACTTAAATGTGAAAGTGTTAAAGTCACCCTGGTATTTGTGCTTATCTTCCCCCACCATACATACAAACCTGAGATTTCAACATATAGAAAAATATAAGCTGGTGAAATTTTCACTTCTGCCAAAATAAGAATGACTTTAATGACTGATGATTCAATGAATCGATAATCAAATCAACAAATAATTGAGTTAAGGTGGGGAAGGAAAAAATATTGAAATGTGAATTAGAAATAAGGAATAAGAGAAACTGGGGACTTGTAATGAATATAAATGCTTCATACTTATACATCATGAAATACTTTGAGAAAATAACCAGATGGCTCTAGACAAAAAGAGCATCAAATAATATTGCTAAGAAATGAAATTGCTCATATTTTAACAGATAAGAAATAGATCATTGCAGATTATGGGAATCTTTTCTAAATCATTTGTGTAGTCAGACAACTTCTTAAAACAAAATTCAAAATTAGCGCAGAGATAAAAGAAATAGCAGAAATGAGAAGATAAGGCTTGCAACTAACACTTTTAACCTGATTATTTAAACAAATTGTTGATTTTTTTTAAAAAGAGGGGCAGAGATGTAAGGACATATACTATTACAATTTAATTTAGAAGTTTAGCTCATCTAAATTGCTCCCCCCAAGCCATAAAATGATTTATTGCCATAAATCCACTAAAATTGTTATAATAAGACTAAGAAAGCCTAATTTACTTGCCAAATGGAGACATCTGGTAGTCCGGGGCTACATTAGTTTAGACTATAAACTCATTTGTAATGCCTTTCAGATGAGGATGGAAGGATATGAGTAGAACTACTTTGGTTAATTCAGAGCAGTTCAAACAAATTTAAAGGAAATTTGATAAGGAATACAACTAAGGAAAGTCAACCCATGGGATGAAACTAGAAGGAAGATATCACACCAAAGAAATATAGGAGAGAAAATCCAGCAGAAATTTTTATAACTCTTTTTTTCCCTGAAGGAAAATAGAGGTACCATGTTTGAACTCTATTGTCACAGTTTCAAATGATGTCAGGTTTAGTGATATATCTCAGTTTTCAGTCAGCTAGGTGATGCAGTGGATAGAACTTCACTGAAGTTAGCAAAGACTCATCTTTCTGAGTCTTTCTGGGCTGTCACCTGTGTGACTCTGGGCAAGTTATTTAACCCTGTTGCCTCAGTTTCCTCATCTGTAAAATGAACTGAAGAAGAAATGACAAACAACTATAGCATCTTCACCAAGAAAATTCCAAACAGAATCATAAAGAGTTGGACACGATTAAATAACAACAGGGAACTCTCAGATGAGGAAGCCCCTAGCAATGTACTTATTTTTCCTTGTCAGTCAGTAGACAAAATTAGCTCAAAGCAGACAGTTATTAAAATGGTATAATAATAATAGCGATTATTTATTAATATTAATTTCTTTATTAAATTGAGATGAATTCTCCCTAAAATACACACATCTTTGGGGAAAACTATACATACTGGTAGAGAGATATGCTCATAGGAATACATGTGGCAAAAGCAGTGAAATACTTTCTCTTTTCATTGGGTCCACAAGCTGCTTCCCCCACAGTGGCAAGCTTCACAATTGATATTATCCTCTTGTGAGGTATCTGGGTCTGGTTCTATCTGAAGCTCAGTTTCTGACAGTAAGGGCTAATTATCTCTCTCGAATCCCTCACCGGCTCTCTTCTCACATTTTTCATCGTTTATCACACACAAGCCTTGGGGCTTGTTCCTTTCAGGATGTGGTGTCTTCTCAACAAGGAGCTCTGTTGCAAAGTAATATGGCCAATAGTAGAATGAGAAGAGAAAAATTATTCTGATGTCCTTTGGTCAAGGACCAAGAAAGACAAAGGGTAATACCCTGTTGAGCACAGATTTGTTCCTCCGTATCTGACTCTCTTCTCTGCCAAGAGCTGCCTTGATTGATTTGACAATGAGCCTGTCTAGTTTTATAGCAGGGCATCAGCAGTAGAATTGATCTCTGACCAGTCAGTCCTCTAATTCCATTAAGGAATTCCATACAATCTGTCTTTTAATTCCATCAAAGAATTCTTCCTACCTCATAAATAACAAAATGAAAACCCTTCTTTGTGCTTAGTTTAGGATTTTAACACTATGTTTTCTTTCTCTCTTATCTGACCTAAACTTTTCTGATTTTGTCAGCTGTGCTGGGGATAAATCAATTGATCAGAGATGTCCGGATCTCTGTATACAATGAAAGAAATAACCTTGTTCACTGAGCTACCGATTATTAGTACTGGCCATTGTATAAAACAGGGGGACATGTTCTTGTCAAAAACATTGATTGACTAAGTGCAGAGTTTAGTTTGAAGAATGAATCTCAATTTATGATGAAGTCTTCCAGATAACCCTAGTTGCATTGAACCTGAAATACTGCAGATTCCTGGATGAGAACCACAACCACTCAAAAGAATTTGATTTGAGGCAGCTAGGTAGTGCAGTGGATAGAGCAATTGTCCTGAAATCAGGAGGATCTGAGTTCAGATCAGACCTCAGTCATTTAATACTTCCTGGCAAGTCACTTAACCCCAATTGCCTCAGGAAAAAAAAAAAAAAGATTTAATCATCAATGTATTAAAAACCAATTGAATGAAGAATATGTATCATTCTGTTTACGGTATATATTGGTTGAATCTAGCCAGGTAATAATGAAAGGTAGATTTCACTTATTTATACATATATATTATCATTATTAAATTTGTCACACCATTGTAATCTGCCAATATCTCTTTGGAAACTGACTTTGTCAAGTTCTTGTCATCTGTAATTTTAATAAGTATGTAATATAGATCTTCACATTCAAGTCATTGATAAGCAGCACAGGAACAAAGATCCCTGTGTTACTCCACTTGAGACCATCTCTCAAATGATCAATATTCTAATGGATTTGTGACCATATTGACAAAGAATTCCCTCCAGTGAAGCCCTTCCTTCTCCATATCTTTCTATCAGTTTATTATTCATAAAACAGACAGAATGCCTTCTTCACTTTCTCTTGGTATTATGAGGCCAGTGGAATATATGGACTATTCACAATTATACCTTCCTTCTTGTTGGATAATTGATTCATCTTCTTTTGATTCACTTTCCCTTGATGGTATGTCTTGCTTTTGCTGGTGAGAGTTCTGAATTTATTATGTGTTATTTGATTAAATCTTCCATGAGCCTTTCCATGACGTTCTTCCTCCATAGCTGAACAGAACAATGACATTCCTTTTTAATTCTTAAGAGACTGTATTGGGAACTCCTTCTTGAGGACACATTTTCTATGACATTGGAAGAGGAAAGTATTCTTTAACTAGTTTTATCTTAATTTCCCCTGATAAGAGTCTGTTATCTGGCTCTGGGGTCCTAAATAAACATATTGGGTCTATAATTTCACTGAGGAGACAAAAGATGATTCCCTTTCCATAATCTGTGGTTTCGTGTGACTTAGAAATTCCATTGGATACATTTGAAGAATTTGGATGGCAATAGAGAGAGTTTTGGGAGACAGCTGAAAGCAGATGGCTACCTAAGAGTGCTTTACTTTGTGTCCTTCCGTTTTTGTATGTTGAGTGTCTGGATCTTATGCATGTATAGGGTTATGCAAAGAGAAAGGAAGACTCAGTCAGGTGAGGTGATTTCTAGAACCATACATTTCATATATTTTGTATTTTAGAGTATTAATTCCACTTTATTTCTGACATAACTGAATCTGGACAGAGTTGAATCTGAACTAAACACTAGGTAACAACCTATCTGTATTCAAGTTGAATGCCTTGTGGTGGTTAATGGAAATATTGCATTCTTTGGGAGATTTTACAAGTATGCATGTACCTGGGCAATACAGGTATTATATTCTCTGATATAATTAATATTATTACAGGCTGCTTTTCTGGAAGCTTAATGAAGGAGGTCACAGACAATTTAAACTTATACTGTGTAGAGTGTCATAACTTCAATGCCTTGTGACATATAGGTGGGATCCAGGGGACTTGTAATTTCACTATTATAAAGGATTCCTTGGATGACTGAAGTTCTCTTCCCTGTGCAAATCAGCACCTTGTTTGCAACTTGTTGTTTGTCCTTTGTTTTTGAAGGGGACGGATGATATCACTGGTAATGACACTGAGTGAATTGGATTTAAGAGAGACAGAATTGCAAAGTCACCAGCTTCATTTCCATTTCTTGAATCATTGAAGTCAAGTGGCAAGATAAAAGTCAAAATAACGGGCTTTGTCTCAGGATGTAGCAGATGATCTTAGTGTCTAAACCTTCCACAATGTCTGTCTGCTTCAGCCCTCTTCTTGCCTGTTGGAACAAATCATTTTCATTCACCTATTCTGGTGGGGAAAGTAACTCTTTGATGGATTTGAATGAGATGTGTTGGTCATCCTCAATCTGGTTTAGCCCATCCGCTGGGAGGGTTTACCAGGTATGGCTCTTACACATGCTACAATTTCTTGGAGCCACAAGTGAGAGTTTGGTGAATCAGGTGGACACCAAAGGTGGAAGAATAGCCCTGAAAAGCACTTGACAAGCCCTCATACCAGAAATGCCAGTGCTCTTGAACAGCCACATATGCTGCAATTTAGAGTTATATATACATATACATATTGTATGTTCACATACATGTATAGAGATATAGTTAACATTGTAGTTATATGATGGGTATGGATATTTATGGGTGTATATACATTATATGCCCTTGATCTCTCCACAGAACTCACAGAGGGGTCACTTATTCATCCAGATCCTATTCCTAATCATGTAATTTGATTAGACTCAGTCTTGGGGAGTCCAGCTACTTATGATAAAGAGGTCATTTTATTAATTCTCCTCTACAGTTTCCAACAGTGATGAGTCACATTTGGCTGGAAGCAGAACTCCAAAGTTCCCACGTGGTTGACCAGAAGCAAAGAATATCTGAACATGCTCTTTACAAAGTTTATTTCACACACACACACACACACACACACACACACACACACACAGAGAGAGAGAGAGAGAGAGAGAGAGAGAGAGAGAGAGAGAGAGAGAAAGAGAGAGAGAGAGAGAGAAGGAGAGAGAGAGAAAGAAAGAGACAGAGAGAGAGAGAGAGAAAGAAAGAGACAGAGAGAGAGAGAGACAGGGAGAGAGAGAAAGAGACAGAGAGAGACAGATACA